>NW_006159774.1:155876-216429 GCF_000334495.1 Tupaia belangeri chinensis
TCTCTCTCACTTTCATAAAAGAAATGAATAAACTTTTTAAAAAGAGAAAAAGGTAATTCTGTCGTCCACTTGAGTCTGTGTGTCTTCTCCAACTTGAAAATCTAAATAAGGTTTTCAAACTAATTCTATGGCCAAAAAAAATTTTTTTTGAGTTCTAAGTTTGTGTTGTAACTAAATTTTTTGGATTTATTTAGATATTTCTGTAAGAAGAAAAGAATCTCTATTCTTTGATGAGTGTTTTTATCTCCCAGAGACTAATAGTAACTCCCTTCCCAGTCCTAAACTGAATGTGGAAAGGAAGAAGACCATATGATACAGATCCCACAATATAAGGAAGCCATCATGGCACAAAGGAGGTAGGCTTTAGGTTTGTAATTAATGTGTTTTAATTAACTAATTAATTAATCCTCATTTAATGATTTCCTTTTAAATTGCACTCAAATTCAATGAAATGGAAAAAAATTAACCTTCTCAAGAATTACTGTGCTGGTTAAATAAGCTCATAGATGTGAAAAATCTTTAAAAATGAATATGTAAATAATTAAATCCCTTATTTATGTTCCCAAAGGGGTTGACTACCTTTAGTATTCAACAAAGGCACATCTCCTCTGGGAATGTTAATGGAATTACAATAATTACTCCCTAATTATATCTCACCAGAAACTTTGACTTTGGTCCCCTGAGTTTCCAACTTGGCTGGTAAAAAGAGATACCCTTGTCATTGCCTTGGATCTGGTGAAAAAGAGAGATTGTATTTCTCCCCACTTCAGAATTGAGCTCATGACTTAGTCTTTTGGGGAGAAAATGAAAAATTAGTGCATACCATGGAGTTAGCAGTATTTGAATTTATCACTTACTAAACTAGGTAAGGGCAGTGCTTGTAGCCTCCATTCAAGAGTGAGTGAGTGTGTATGTGTGTGTGTGTGTGAGTCTGCTATAGAATCTTATAGATGAGTATGCATGTGCCAGGCACTTTATATAATTTCTTTATGTCATCTCAAATAACTTAGGCAAACATAACAATTATAACTCTTGGGGTTTTTAACTTTAATTTTGAGAAAAATGTTCTCTCTTTCATTTAAGAGTTCATTGAATTTTTGCCTACATCCCAGCCCTGAGCACCTCCTTGCAGGTTTAAAAACTAATAATCCATAGTTTTTGTAAATATGCCTATGATGCATAATAATTTGCTTATATGTTTTGTAAATATGTCTATATACAACATTCTGTTATGTCCTTTCAAAAATTACATCATAAACTTTTCATGAGCTCATGTTTTTGGCTAAATGATATTACTTCCAATTAAAATGTACCATAGTTGCCTTCACCTTTCTGTTATTGATGGAAACTAGGTAGTCCATAGAAAACATTGGTCAGATCTTACCTGCTTTTGTCCTAGTGACCTGAAAACTCACTTTTGGGCCAAAGCCTTTGTAAATCTAGTAGGTTATATCCTCCTCTCTCTATTCACTTTGATCATCTGATGAAGGACTGAGGCATACATTTATTTACCCTTCCACACCTAGAAACTACAGATCCCACCTCCTTTTTAATGAGGAGTGCAAATCCAGATATCTTTGTCCCATCAAATTATGATTTGCTGGAAGCAGTACAGAATGGTGATTAGGAGCATGGGTTTGAAATCAGACAAATATGAGTTCGAGTGACCTCTCCATACTTTCCATGATGTATGATTTTAGGCAAATTACTACCTCTCTCTAAGCTCTGGCTTCCAATTTGTTAAATGAGAATAATATACCTTTTATGATTCTGTTCAGTTGATATGATATGAAATATATGCCACAGCAGTTGGCATATACTTTTCACACAACTAAGTGATTAAAGAATGAATGGTACTAATTTGCATTCCCACAAACAGTGTAGGAGGGTTACCTTTTCACTGCAGTCTTGCCAGCACTTATAATTTTTTCTTTTTTAGTCTTAGCCATTTTGACTGGAGTTAAGTGATATCTCATTGTGGTTTTTGATTTGCATTTCCCTTATGATAAGAGATGCAAACAATTTGTTTTATATGATTTTTTGCCATTCTTACCTTCCTTTGAGAGTTGTCTGTTCAGCTCATTTGCCTTTTTTTAACTTTTTTTTTTTAAATAGAGATTTTTGCTAGAGGGCACATGTGCTTGCTGGAGAGACAGAGAGGGACAGAAAGCAAGAAGTCACCCGCCAGTGTGGAATAGCCACACCTCAATCCCTGCTCCTCCATTTTCCTCTTGGGATTTTTGGGGATGCATGCATATGTGCCTGATGTGAGTTTTTTTTAAGCAGCTGGGCCCGGGACTCAATCCACAGTCAACTACAAGGGGGTCCAGCAATGTAACCATTATACCATCTGCTGGCCCCGCCATTTGCCTATCTTTTAACAAAGTGGACAAATATGGAAGATTTCATGTTAAGCAAAGCAAGCCAGGTATCGTATGCTCCCCTTAATATATAATGGAAGACAGGTATCGTATGTCCCCCTTAATATACAATGAATGCCTGTACTCTATGGCAGAAACTGAAAGATTGGAGGGAATAATGGCAGGGAGTGCAACTGTGGATACTACAGACAGTATGGGGGGGTAATCAGGGGTGGGGGACATCGAGGAAAAAAAGGGAGGAGAAACATTTAACAGAAATAAAATGAAAAGGTATCCATTGATGATAATATATATATCTTTTTTTAATATGACATATCTTTGACTTGACTGATAAACACTATATTCATGCTGGGAAAAACAATTTTGTATACTGTAAAGTGATTAAATATAATTTTTTAAAAAGTAATAAAGAATGATAATAAGGTTATTATCTTAATTATCATTATTATTATATATATATATTACCATCTAGGCACAAACTCTGAAACCATAGATTTTCAGTTTTCTGATTTATTTATCAATATTCTTGGGTGCTTTCAGGTAATAAGTATGCTATCTTATTTGAGCATATATTTAAGGAGAGCATTTTATATAGTGGGGAGCATATAGTTTTTGAAGTCAGATAGACCTGGTGTCAAATCCCAGTCTTACTACACACTATTGGTATAATAACAAGTGAGTTCCATCACTGAGTACCAGTGCTCTCGTCCCTTAAGTGAGGATCAAAATAACTGTGCAGAAAGGCTGTGGGGACAAGTGAGTAGTATTTAAAATTATGTGGTGCAAATGAAGTGCTACAGAAGGTTTTATTAACAGTGGGACTATTTTGACATCCTAACCACAGAGCTGTTATCTCAACCAGTTTGGGAAGAGTCAACCAGTGTCTGCAACCTTAAATTCTGCCTGTAATCCCCACCCTGCCCCTCATCACTTTGAGAAAGCCGCAGCCCCTGTTCTTCTATCCAAACTTGCCCCCCTGCCCAAAGTGAAGCACTCTCAGCCATTTCATTTCAGCATTAATGCTGGCCACAGGGCTCTCTTTCCCAGGAATATTTACCTTTAAATGTCATCTCTAATTGGAACTTTAAAGGTTTTTTTGTATTGCTGGAAGAATTTTAGATGTCAGGAACCTATAGAGGGTTGTACAATATTTTGTGCAGGGGTATGGAAGACCCAGTATTATTCTGGAAATCACACTACACCAGCATAGTTTTTCACATTCCCTTGGGGGAAAACTGACTCAGACACTCTGAAGAATCTCAAGAAATTTAGAGAGATGGTCCCATCACTCATTTTCCATAATACATGAAGATTGTAGGGTCATGTTTGGATCCAAAGTGCTGGAATCTGTGCAAAAATTCTTCAGACTCTAGGAATAAGTAGCAAACTATCTTTCACCTGTTTCTGAGAGCTCTAATGGTAAAACATAAATATTCTAGTTCTATTTCCAGATATTATATGAAACCAGTTACCTATTTTGTTGTTTTCACTGAAAGTTATTATTTGACATGAATTTTTACCAACTGGAAAATTTTACTCATTTTGGAGGTCAGGAAATGAAGATAATGGTGCATGGTGGAAGTTCTAGATATACTTCTTGTCCCTGCTTCTTTTCCTTTTGTGTATGACTGGGTGTGAATGAGCAATCTTTACTCTTCTTTATATAGAAGAAAATTGCCAGGGCATGAATTCTGTGCTTCATTATAGCATCTTTATATCAATAACCTCCTTAGATTAAGCTGGCCTAGGAGATTTGGTCTTCACTGTAGGCCTTTGTAATTAGTAATTTCACCATTGGCTATATAGATGGGCCAAAGTAGTTCCATTAAACTATGATAGTAAAATATATCTTATCTGCTGGGAAAGCATAGGAATAAGGAAACCCTAAACTCTAAACTAACAATAACAACAACAACAACAATCAGAATGAGGCACACTGGTTTCCTAACATTGATTGTCCCATGAAGTCGTTCTTTCACAGAAGTAAATATCACCCAGATGCAGAGTACATTACTCAAATGGACAACACTTCATTGTGAATTGGATTTACCCAGATTCTTACTGTTTGACATCCTGCTTCCTGGTGAACATACACGGTGTGTTCTCCATCCTCTGTCTCACTCTCCTCAACCAAAAATGGTTTTCTGGAGAATATTTCCTTAGAAGTATTCCCATATTTTTTTCCAATATTTAAGATCCCTCCCAAGTTGGGAAAATGGTTTACATACTGTACCATCACTCCTGCTTTATCTGTCTTTCCAGACCCACTTTCCCCTCTAGGCTAAAGACCTTGCTTGTCAGCAGGGACACTACTTCCCACATTACAATAATATGAGCTTTTTCTCTATGTGACTGCCTGTTTCTGGTCATGGTAAATAGGTTCTGTGGTTTCAGATGGGGAGGAGGTGGGAGAAGTATTTCTATTTTTACTTAAAGCAATTTCTTAATGATCATTTAGACAATCAAGAATATTAATTAATATAAACATGACCCCATGCACCCATACACACTCAGATTTAATGAATATTGACATGTTGCTCTACTCGTTTCTGATTTTTTTTTTTTAAAACAACTTAGACCATTGCAGGCATAGCTAAAGCACCATCCCACCCCTCTCATTTTCCTTCCTCCTTTCTTTAGGATCAGTAAGGATGGCCATGCCACAATCCTTTTTTCTTCATTCTCTTTTTGGGATTTTTGGGCATGCACACACCCATGCCTGGTGTGATCTTTCAAGTCGCCAGGTTTGGGACTAGAACTGTGGTTAGCCATGTGGGAATCCAGTGCCCTAATCACCATGCCACCTGCTTGCCCATGTTATACCTATTTTAACTCAAAATTAATTTTAAAGATCTATCATTTAGACACATGTGATATAGAGTTCATTCATTTTTGCTGATGGATAGAATTATATAGTAAACTAATATCTGCTTATCCATCTCTTTTTTCATTTATATTTAATCACTATTTTTTACAGCATTCTCAAATATGTAGATTCCCAAAGCATAAATTAATTGCATGTCAAGCAAAGATATTATCACACACAATAACTTTTTAGTCTTGTGTCTGTTAAACTTTTTAATTTATTTGTTTCTTAAATACAACAGTCTGTTCTTGGGTACTTAGGTTGATTCCACGTCTCAGCAGTCGTGAATAACGCTGCAATGAACATGGATGCGCAAGTGTCTTTCTGACTGTTTTTCTATCCTTAAGGTAAGTACCCTGGAGTTGTATTACTGGGTCATACGGGAGTTCTATCTGTAGGTCTTTGAGGAACCTCCTTGTTGTTCTCTACATTGGCTGTCTATGTTCCTGCCATAGTGTAGGAGGGTTTCCCTTTCACCACAACCTCACCAGCGCATGTTATTTATTGTTTTGATCATAACCATTCCAATTCGAGTTAAATGGTGTTGTATTGTGGTTTTAATTTGCATTTCCCTTATAATAAGAGATGTTGAACAATTTTTCATACGCCTTTTGGCCACTCATATGTCTTCCTTGAAAATGGTCTGTTCAGCTCATTTGCCCACTTTTTAAATGGATTTTTTTTTTCAGATAAGCTGCTTGAGTTCCCTACATGTTCTGGTTATCAGACCATTATCTGAAGCATAATTTGCAAATATTCTCTTCACTGTGATTATTGTTTCCTTTGCTATGCAGAAGCTTTATCAACCTTGTGTTCTATTTTTTTTTTTTTTGGTTTATTTTCTGTGCTTTTGGAATCTTATTTAAGAAATCTTTGCCTACTCCAGTATCTTCAACAGTTTCTCCCAACCAGGAGTTTTATAGTTTGAGTCTTCATGTTTAGATTGTTGATCCATTTTGAGTTGACTTTTGTTAATGATGAGAGATAGGTGTCCAGTCTCATTTTCCTGCAGGTAGATATCCAATTCTTCCAACACCATTTGTTGAAGAGACTTTCCTTTCTCCACCAAATTGCCTTGTGTCCTTTGTCAAAAATCAGTTGGTTATATGTTTTTAAGTTTATTTCTGGGGTCTCTATTCTGTTCCATTGGTCTATGTGTCTGTTTTTGTGCGGCTACCATGCTGTTTTGATTATCATAGCTTTGTAATATAGTTTGAGGTTGAACAGTGAGATACTTCCTACTTTATTATTTTTTGTGCACAGTATTGTTTTGGTGATATGGGGCTTTTTATGATTCCAGACAAATTTTAAGACTGTTTTATCTATTTCTGTGAAGAATATCCCCAGTAATTTTATTACAATTGCACTGAATTTGCAAATTAATTTGAGTTTTTAAAATGTTTTCTAGCTTTGTTTAACATTCCACATTATATTCATAAATCACAACATCTCCTTGTGCCACATAAATTAATCGAAGTATAATTTGTCAGTTTTCAATTATAAATAAATATTTTTGAAAATCAAATAGTAATGAGTGACACAAAGTAACCAAGAAAAGAATAAATGGGAGAGGAGGGGAAATGGGACTACTTTCTTGTCATGGACTTTATCTTTTTATACTTAAATTTTGAAGGAAGAAATCTAAAAACATAAAAATGTTGAATGAACATGTAGTGGCATAAATATCATGCTAGTGGCTGGGTCTTGGGTCATTGCCTGTGCTTGTACTAGAGTTAGTCTTTCTGTTTTCTTTCTGTTGATACAAAAACAATACGTATATAAGACAAACCAAACAAAACCCAGATTATATCCAAAGATAATGATATTTGAATTGAAATATTTCCCCAACCAAAATTCCCCTAGTTATTTCAAAGGGCACTGTCAGTATTAAAGGAGAAATTTTGTACTTTGCTCTTGGTAAGTGAAAGTTTCCATGTAGTTCAACATATAATCAACAAATTCACCCAGTCTTAAATCTTATTTGACAAGATATCATTTTCTGAATAAAGATACCATCACACATTAAAATATCCTTGCATTTTTAGTTGAGTAATAGTCTTAAAACTCTGATGTATATTAAAAATTGTCCACAAAAATTAAACATATATACAGATCAATGTATTTTTAAATAGCATATGCAAGATTAGTGAAAAAGCTTTCAGCTTTTCCCCTTTCAATACAAGGCTATCAGTCTTCATATATGGCTTTTATTGTGCTGAGAAATGTTTCTTCTATGCCAATTTTGCTGAAGGTCTTAATCAAGAAGGGATGTTGTATTTTACAAAACTTTTTCTGCATCTATTGATATGGTCATATGGTTTTATTTTTTCCTTCTATTTTTAAAAGAATTATTTTATTTAACTTTACCTATCTATTTATTTATTTTAATTTGACCAGAGAGGGACAGAGAGAGAGGGAAAGTGAGAAAACAAGTGTCAGGTTTGGGATCCAAATCGCAGTTGGCCATGTGAGAGTCCACTGCCCTTAACTATCATGCTGCCTGCCGGCCCTTATTTTTTTCTTCTGTTAATGTGATGTATTATGTTTTTTTGTTTTGTGTATGTTGAAACACCCTTGCATCCCTGGAATAAAGCCTTCCAGATCATGTTGTTTCTGGGTACTGTTTGGTAGTTTCTTGTTGAAAAGTTTTGCATCTATATTCATCAGGGATATCAGTCTGTAGTTTTCCTCTTTTGTTGTGTCTTTGTTTTTTTCTGTTTTGTTTTGTTTTGCCTATGATATATTATGAGTCTGTAACCAATGAACAAATCAGAAATAATCATGGGATATGTAGACAAGCAGGAAATTCAGAATTAAACAAGTCATTACACACAAAATTATAAAGGAAAATAAGATTTCTAAGATTGGATAATTGCTTTGCTTTTAGAGAATAAATGCTATACCTAAAACACTTGGGTCCAAACCTGAGCTTCTCTTTCTTAAACGTCACACGAACAATTCAAACAACAACAACAATCAGAATGAGGCACACTGGTCTCCTAACATTAATTGTCCCATGAAGTCGTTCTTTCACAGAAGTAAATATCACCCAGATGCAGAGTACATTACTCAAATGGACAACACTTCATTGTGAATTGGATTTACCCAGATTCTTACTGTTTGACATCCTGCTTCCTGGTGAACATACACGGTGTGTTCTCCATCCTCTGTCTCACTCTCCTCAACCAAAAATGGTTTTCTGGAGAATATTTCCTTAGAAGTATTCCCATATTTTTTTCCAATATTTAATATCCCTCCCAAGTTGGGAAAATGGTTTACATACTGTACCATCACTCCTGCTTTATCTGTCTTTCCAGACCCACTTTCCCCTCTAGGCTAAAGACCTTGCTTGTCAGCAGGGACACTACTTCCCACATTATAATAATATGAGCTTTTTCTCTATGTGACTGCCTGTTTCTGGTCATGGTAAATAGGTTCTGTGGTTTCAGATGGGGAGGAGGTGGGAGAAGTATTTCTATTTTTACTTAAAGCAATTTCTTAATGATCATTTAGACAATCAAGAATATTAATTAATATAAACATGACCCCATGCACCCATACACACTCAGATTTAATGAATATTGACATGTTGCTCTACTCGTTTCTGATTTTTTTTTTTTAAAACAACTTAGACCATTGCAGGCATAGCTAAAGCACCATCCCACCCCTCTCATTTTCCTTCCTCCTTTCTTTAGGATCAGTAAGGATGGCCATGCCACAATCCTTTTTTCTTCATTCTCTTTTTGGGATTTTTGGGCATGCACACACCCATGCCTGGTGTGATCTTTCAAGTCGCCAGGTTTGGGACTAGAACTGTGGTTAGCCATGTGGGAATCCAGTGCCCTAATCACCATGCCACCTGCTTGCCCATGTTATACCTATTTTAACTCAAAATTAATTTTAAAGATCTATCATTTAGACACATGTGATATAGAGTTCATTCATTTTTGCTGATGGATAGAATTATATAGTAAACTAATATCTGCTTATCCATCTCTTTTTTCATTTATATTTAATCACTATTTTTTACAGCATTCTCAAATATGTAGATTCTCAAAGCATAAATTAATTGCATGTCAAGCAAAGATATTATCACACACAATAACTTTTTAGTCTTGTGTCTGTTAAACTTTTTAATTTATTTGTTTCTTAAATACAACAGTCTGTTCTTGGGTACTTAGGTTGATTCCACGTCTCAGCAGTCGTGAATAACGCTGCAATGAACATGGATGCGCAAGTGTCTTTCTGACTGTTTTTCTATCCTTAAGGTAAGTACCCTGGAGTTGTATTACTGGGTCATACGGGAGTTCTATCTGTAGGTCTTTGAGGAACCTCCTTGTTGTTCTCTACATTGGCTGTCTATGTTCCTGCCATAGTGTAGGAGGGTTTCCCTTTCACCACAACCTCACCAGCGCATGTTATTTATTGTTTTGATCATAACCATTCCAATTCGGATTAAATGGTGTTGTATTGTGGTTTTAATTTGCATTTCCCTTATAATAAGAGATGTTGAACAATTTTTCATACGCCTTTTGGCCACTCATATGTCTTCCTTGAAAATGGTCTGTTCAGCTCATTTGCCCACTTTTTAAATGGATTTTTTTTTTCAGATAAGCTGCTTGAGTTCCCTACATGTTCTGGTTATCAGACCATTATCTGAAGCATAATTTGCAAATATTCTCTTCACTGTGATTATTGTTTCCTTTGCTATGCAGAAGCTTTATCAACCTTGTGTTCTATTTTTTTTTTTTTTGGTTTATTTTCTGTGCTTTTGGAATCTTATTTAAGAAATCTTTGCCTACTCCAGTATCTTCAACAGTTTCTCCCAACCAGGAGTTTTATAGTTTGAGTCTTCATGTTTAGATTGTTGATCCATTTTGAGTTGACTTTTGTTAATGATGAGAGATAGGTGTCCAGTCTCATTTTCCTGCAGGTAGATATCCAATTCTTCCAACACCATTTGTTGAAGAGACTTTCCTTTCTCCACCAAATTGCCTTGTGTCCTTTGTCAAAAATCAGTTGGTTATATGTTTTTAAGTTTATTTCTGGGGTCTCTATTCTGTTCCATTGGTCTATGTGTCTGTTTTTGTGCGGCTACCATGCTGTTTTGATTATCATAGCTTTGTAATATAGTTTGAGGTTGAACAGTGAGATACTTCCTACTTTATTATTTTTTGTGCACAGTATTGTTTTGGTGATATGGGGCTTTTTATGATTCCAGACAAATTTTAAGACTGTTTTATCTATTTCTGTGAAGAATATCCCCAGTAATTTTATTACAATTGCACTGAATTTGCAAATTAATTTGAGTTTTTAAAATGTTTTCTAGCTTTGTTTAACATTCCACATTATATTCATAAATCACAACATCTCCTTGTGCCACATAAATTAATCGAAGTATAATTTGTCAGTTTTCAATTATAAATAAATATTTTTGAAAATCAAATAGTAATGAGTGACACAAAGTAACCAAGAAAAGAATAAATGGGAGAGGAGGGGAAATGGGACTACTTTCTTGTCATGGACTTTATCTTTTTATACTTAAATTTTGAAGGAAGAAATCTAAAAACATAAAAATGTTGAATGAACATGTAGTGGCATAAATATCATGCTAGTGGCTGGGTCTTGGGTCATTGCCTGTGCTTGTACTAGAGTTAGTCTTTCTGTTTTCTTTCTGTTGATACAAAAACAATACGTATATAAGACAAACCAAACAAAACCCAGATTATATCCAAAGATAATGATATTTGAATTGAAATATTTCCCCAACCAAAATTCCCCTAGTTATTTCAAAGGGCACTGTCAGTATTAAAGGAGAAATTTTGTACTTTGCTCTTGGTAAGTGAAAGTTTCCATGTAGTTCAACATATAATCAACAAATTCACCCAGTCTTAAATCTTATTTGACAAGATATCATTTTCTGAATAAAGATACCATCACACATTAAAATATCCTTGCATTTTTAGTTGAGTAATAGTCTTAAAACTCTGATGTATATTAAAAATTGTCCACAAAAATTAAACATATATACAGATCAATGTATTTTTAAATAGCATATGCAAGATTAGTGAAAAAGCTTTCAGCTTTTCCCCTTTCAATACAAGGCTATCAGTCTTCATATATGGCTTTTATTGTGCTGAGAAATGTTTCTTCTATGCCAATTTTGCTGAAGGTCTTAATCAAGAAGGGATGTTGTATTTTACAAAACTTTTTCTGCATCTATTGATATGGTCATATGGTTTTATTTTTTCCTTCTATTTTTAAAAGAATTATTTTATTTAACTTTACCTATCTATTTATTTATTTTAATTTGACCAGAGAGGGACAGAGAGAGAGGGAAAGTGAGAAAACAAGTGTCAGGTTTGGGATCCAAATCGCAGTTGGCCATGTGAGAGTCCACTGCCCTTAACTATCATGCTGCCTGCCGGCCCTTATTTTTTCTTCTGTTAATGTGATGTATTATGTTTTTTTGTTTTGTGTATGTTGAAACACCCTTGCATCCCTGGAATAAAGCCTTCCAGATCATGTTGTTTCTGGGTACTGTTTGGTAGTTTCTTGTTGAAAAGTTTTGCATCTATATTCATCAGGGATATCAGTCTGTAGTTTTCCTCTTTTGTTGTGTCTTTGTTTTTTTCTGTTTTGTTTTGTTTTGCCTATGATATATTATGAGTCTGTAACCAATGAACAAATCAGAAATAATCATGGGATATGTAGACAAGCAGGAAATTCAGAATTAAACAAGTCATTACACACAAAATTATAAAGGAAAATAAGATTTCTAAGATTGGATAATTGCTTTGCTTTTAGAGAATAAATGCTATACCTAAAACACTTGGGTCCAAACCTGAGCTTCTCTTTTTACCAGGTTGTGAGAATGTTTATGTCAGCCATATTATGTGAAAAGTATAGACAATGACAGTGTCTCCCTCTCTCACATAGTTAAGACTACTGATTCAGTAACTATAAATCAGCTATTAGAAGAGTGTATCAGAAAAATATTTGCTAAACATTAACTGCTAATATTACCATTTACAGCGACAGGGACCAGGTTAAGAAAGAAAATAGCTGTATAGTCTAAAACTACATTGTTTCCCTACCATATTTGAGTTCGAAAGAGATGGTAAACATAAAAAAAAAAAGTGATGAAGACATTCCCTAAGTAAAAATAACATTTCTGTCATAGTATGACACAATCATCATTTCTTATTCCAAGACATTCCCCTTTTTCCTTTCAACTTTTCTTCCCAGTGCCCTTTAAGCATGAGGCTGGACAACCAGAGCAACGTGTCTGAGTTCTTCCTCCTGGGGCTCCCCATCCGGCCAGAGCAGCAAGGACTGTTCTTCGCCCTGTTCCTGGGCATGTACCTGACCACAGTTTTGGGGAATCTGCTCATCATCTTCCTCATCTGGCTGGACTCCCGCCTGCACACCCCCATGTACTTCTTCCTCAGCCACTTGGCTTTTACTGATATCACTTTCTCTTCTGTAACTGTTCCGAAGATGCTGATGAACATGCAGACCCAGCACCTATCTATCCCTTACAAGGGGTGCATTTCACAGACATATTTTTTCATATTTTTTGCTGACTTGGACAGTTTTCTTATCACTTCAATGGCCTATGACAGGTATGTGGCCATCTGCCAACCTCTACATTATACCACCATCATGAGTCAGAGCCTTTGTGTCATGCTAGTGGCTGGGTCTTGGGTCATTGCCTGTGCTTGTGCTCTTTTGCACACCCTTCTCCTGGCCAAACTTTCTTTCTGTGCTGACGACCTCATTCCCCATTTCTTCTGTGACCTTGGTGCCTTGCTCAAGCTGTCCTGCTCAGACATCTCTCTCAATGAACTGGTAATCTTTACTGCAGGATTAGCAGCCATTATGCTTCCATTCCTATGCATTCTGGTTTCTTATGGTCGTATTGGCATCACCATCTTCCGTGTTCCCTCTGCCAAGGGAATCTGCAAAGCCTTGTCCACTTGTGGATCCCATCTCTCGGTGGTAACACTCTATTATGGGGCAATTATTGGTCTCTATTTTCTTCCCTCATCCAGCAACACTGATGACAAGAATATCATTGCTTCAGTGATGTATGCTGTAGTCACTCCCATGTTGAACCCCTTTATTTATAGTCTGAGAAATAAAGACATGAAAGGAGCCTTAAGAAAACTCTTTAGCAAGAAAACATATTCTTCCAGCTGATGCTTACTTAAAAAAAATCATGAAGTCTTTTTCCCACAACAGCATGTAAATTATTGAATCTGTAGCTCATTTTTCTTTCTTTCACTGTCACTGAGCTGTCACTCAGAAATGCTTTGCTGACATTTTTCTTACATCTATTAAGAGAAATAGTATAACAGGTTATGTTTTATAGGACTTTCTTTGCTCTAAATACTCTAAGGATGCTGTGTCACTTTGGTATCATTAAAAGGAAGTTGGATTTTAAATTTGCTATAAAATGTTTCTGTCCTTTCATACCTCCATGTCTAAGGAATTTTCCACATTTGTGAAGATATGACTCTTCCTTCACCCAGGAACCCACAAATCCAGAGACCCTGAACCCTTCTAGAACTTGCAGGGAGAAAATAATAAATTTTACTCTCCTTTCCTAATAATTAACATGCTACTTTCTTATCCTTTCAGTGTATATTAAACTCTTTTTCTTTTTCTTTTTTTTTTTTTGAGAGGTTTTCACTATAGGGCGCATGTGCTCGCCAGACAGATAGAGAGAGACAGAGAGACAGAAAGCGAGAAATCACCCTCCAGGGGGTATGGCCATGCCGCAATCCTTTCTCCTCCATTCTCCTCTTGGGATCTTGGGCATGCACGTACACGCGCCCGGCATGAGTTTTAAGCCACCGGGTCCAGGACGCGAACTGCGGTTGACTACATGGGAGTCCAGCGACATAGCCATTACTCTAACTGCTGGTCCCGATGTGTATATTAAACTCTTAAGCCAATATGAGAGAGAGAGAGAGAGATTACAATGGAATTGTGTTTGGAGAATACCTTCATTTATTTTCATGGTATTACAATGAAATTATTTTTTTTTCCCTATGGAGCACAAATCGGTATGTGAGAGAGAGGATTGTTCTGAACCCACTTTAATTCTTCCCAAGAAGACTTTTTAGAAGGTCAATGAGACTTCAAGACATAGAATAAAAATTCTAAATGGAATTCACTACCACACAACCATGGGTTGTGAGGAAAAATGGTCACAGGAAGAAAATATATTTTAGCCATATCACAGAGGGTGTGTGAAAAGACATTCCAGGTGTCTATTAATATCCTTTGATCTAGTACTGACAAGAAATGAATTATTTTTAACCATCATCCAGCCTGAGAGAAGTAAAAATGTCTTTGATATGATGGTGATCAGAGAAGCACATTCTGGCACCCCTTTCTTTTCTTTTGCTCTCCATGATCCAGCTCAGAAAAGTGAGCTCAGTATCTGCAAAACCCTTGAAAAACTGGGCCACAAAAGAGGTAATATATCATTATGACCCTTTTCTTGATCTCAAATTCTTGCCTGCTGCTGAGAAGAGAATCAAATTGAGACAGGGTTTGTGGTGAAAAAATAATCTAAATCCTTTCTAATGCTTAAGAGTTAGAAGAGAATGTATGAGGTTCATCAGAGTTTTTATTCTTCAAAAGAGGAAAACAATCCTCTGCTAAATAAATTTTGAAATAATAGCAGGAGATATTGATATCTCCTGAGTAGCACTTCTTCAATATTCCAAGTACTAGGTGTGATAGACTGGATTATTGTATAAACAGATATTTATTCCTCCCTCTTTTCTCCCTTGATAGAACTACACTTTCCCATTCCTTTGATGTTCACATTGCCCTTGGAATATGAGGGCTTGCTTTGGTTTAGATAACAGTTTGTTCCCCAAGGGTTCATGTGTTATAATTTGGTCCTATGTTATGGCTTTGGAAAGTGGTGAACATTTTAAGAAGAAAACCTGTCTTTAATGTGGGCAGACACCTTACCAAGCAAGAATGACATGTGAGTCAATGGACAGGGGGAGGAAGAATTGCAGGCACCAACTAATCATCTGGAAGCAAGGGAGGGACAAATAGAGGAAGTGGAAGTGTCTAATTCCTCTTTCAGTCTCTCTCTCTGCACATGCTCACAGATCTTGGCTTTTCTCAGCCATATTGTGACATAGCTCTGGAGTCTAACCATGAGCCAACCCCATGCTCTTGGACTTTTCAGAATCATGATCCAAATAATACTCTATTCTTTATAAGTTACCCAGTCTCATTATTTTTGTTTCGCAACACAATGATGAAATACCCTTGTGTGTCACTTAGCTCTTGCCACAGAAAAACTTGAATAACCGTATTACAAATGGATTCAGGATGGTTTAGTCTGGCTCTCTTACCTCCTACCTTATCATGTTTGAAGACCACAGGGTAAACAACTTATGTTATCATTCGTACTGAACTTACTATATGATTATGACTTTGCTGTTTACACCATTGAATGTAATACACATGTATGTGTGTGCACATTACACTTGGTTTGTCAATGAGCCACTATTGTCTGCAGCCCCTTTAAGAGAAAGGAGCACCTGGTAAGCTAGCTGTGGGTTGCCCTGCTAGCTAACCCTGCTCAGCTCAGCCTTGATTCAGCCTGGTAAACCCTAATGGCCTTGGTTTGGTTTGACCTTGGCTTGGCTTAGCTCAACTCCATGCTGTGAGGTCTGAGACAGAGAAAGCAGTTCTGTGAGTGTTCTCCACATGCATTACTAACTCTGACAGGGAGGACGCTGCTCTGTGAGTATTCTCCACTTGCGTTACTAACTCTAAGAGGGAGGAAGCTTGCAAGTGCTGCTATGGGCTTTGAGAAACTACTAAGAGCTTTGTGAGCTCACCTTGAACTTGGGCAATAAACAACATGTTATCAGTGTTTCACATCTTTTTCAAACTTTCTGCATCTCTGTTTGACCCACCCTTCAAAAAAGAATTTTGCAAAACAATGATAAAAAGCCACAAAATCTCAGTAGCATTCAACAATAAGCTTTTGTGTTGCTTATAAATCTAAAGTTTGTTTTGGGCTTAGCTGATCTAGTGTGGAATGGTGGTTTTATTAATCTTGGCTGGTTTTACTACTGCTTCTGTGGCCATTAGCAGGTTAGCTATTTAAAATGGCCTCATCTGGGATGACTTTGTCCCACACATTCCTCATCATGCTCCTAAGACCTGTGCATACACACTCTCTTCTCCTACCAATCCCTCCTTTCTTGCTGTCCATATGCCCTGTACAAGGGTGTATGTCATTAACTTAGCATCACATTCATCTACCTTTAAAGTCTCTTCCACACTGTAGTGGTGAGATCAGGAATTATATTGTCCAGATGTCCCTGTTCTCTATCATTCTTATTTCATGTTCTTCAACAAGGTAACTTATGAGAGATTTAGATGACAGAAGAGGAGAAGGCTTTGCTCTTTGGAGGTAGTTGTAGCCAGAAACATAGACTTGAGATTTACAGTATATTCTCACTGAACTCCTAAGTGCCACCTGCTTTTCTGCTGAAGACCAAGATAGTTGGGGAGAGTTTTTTGGTGATTTTTTGAGATTTGCAGCTAAAGGCTATTAACCTTTTGAAATAGCCACTATCTGTCTATTAACCACAAATTCTATGTTTTAGACCAAAATCTCCAATTTTAGGTCTTTTTGATCTTTAAGAGTAACTTTCTTAACCTCTGTTACCCAGATATTTCAATAGTTGTCTGAGCAAGCATGTTTATTCTACTCTCCTGAATGAGTCCTACTGATACACTTCCACTTGAAAATTGTCCATCATTTTTTGGAGTACAGATGAAATTCTAAGTCTTATCTGATTAATATTTTCATTTATAGTCAAGATGCTTTGATTTAACTGGAACATCTGTATTAGTAATCTGACTCTTTTAGTACCAAGCAGTGCAGATTGAGGGACACTCATTGGCACAGCTGTAGGAAAATGTCAGAGAATCAGTTCTGAGCACTTGCTAAAAAGAAGTGATTTTAAGGAGTGTAAATTTTATGAATGATAGGTTGAGCCTCTAAAAGTATTAATCATTAGGTTATATGGAACGAGAGTACTTCCATGAATTCAAAATTCTGTAGATTTTTTTTTTTGTCTAATATTTACCTTTAAGTGTTCCTGGTTGCCACAACATATGTCATCACTTCCAAGTCCTGAGAAAAATCCAAGAAATAAAATTTTCACAGTGAAAAATTTTATAAGTCATGACACAGTCATTCCTGTGGACATTCTTCCAGAATAATTAGCTGTTAACATGAAATCAGAGAAGGCTATAGGGAGAGCTACACTTTGAACTGGGTCATCAATGAATTTGCTAGGTGTAAGTTTTAGAAAGAACATGTCAGCAATCATTCTTCTCTACTTGTTGCATTCCATTCCCTGGGTAGATCACAGATTCTGCGAAGACATAGTCTCTACCATACCTATTTTATTTGTGTAATTTCACTTATCTGTCTGAGATACATAGATTACAGTATCTGGTGTCTAAAGTTATTCCAAAAGAAAAAGAATGCTCACCAAAAAAGTAATGATAAACACTTGAGATAGTGTACCTGTTTATTGCCCCAATTTGATCTTTATACATTGTATCCATGTATTGAAAAACCACATTATACCTTGAAAATATGAACAACTATTAAATGTTAATTTAAAGGTATAATATATTAATAAACAGAGTTCTTATGTCATGTTAACATATGGACAATATGGACAACTTCTCCATTTCTAAATTCCTAAATTCTTTCAATTCTATTTTCTATCCACTGTTTTGAAATAGATTTGGCAACTTTTTAGTGACCAATTATACTTTATGGATGATACCTTAACTACAAACTCAGACTTCTAATGATAGAAGTAAAAGCACAATGGCTACTAGTGGAAATGACTTTGTGGAGGGGTAGAAAACAGAAGTCAGTTGTTCCTTGAGAGTAGTATACTTCACTGCTTTTTAAAATTTTTTAAAATTTTAATTTAAATGTAATCACATATATCTTTACCATGGACTATTCTTGAGAATTGTTTTTAATATTTTGTTTTCATTTCAGTGAACTAAAATAATTATGGATAATTTCTTGATCATCATAATGATTTCCTTATAATGGAGGTACAAATATCTACTAATTGTGAGTTGAAATCTAATAGTTGTACAGATATCAGTGCAATCTTAAAAGTTGCTTTAATAAATCATACTTCTCATTTTCATATAGTTGAGATAATTTATGAATCTGATTTATTTAACCCATATGTATATAGAAAACAAAAAATGTTGAAATTGGTTATAAGATAACACATAAAAATTCTTATGTGGGGCCAGCAGGTGGCATGGTGATTCAGGTGCTGGATTCCTACATGGCCAACTACAGTTTGAGTCCTGGACCCTGTAGCTCAAAAATCACACCAGGTACATATGCATGTGTGCTGAAAATCCTGGGAGGAGAAAGAAGAAGGGATTGCAGCATGCTCATCCCCCATGAGGTTCTATTTCTCACTTTCCTTCTCACTGACTCTCTCTGTCTCTTTCCAGAAGCCTTAAGACAAAAACTTAAGAAACAAACAAACTTTTGTGTAACACCAGGAAAAAAATTAGAAAACAAAAAGATGCATGTTTGAGTGTCATTTTTTAATGAGAGTATTAGTGACAATTTGAATAGGATTATTCTTCCTCAACTGAATGTCCTGTGCATTTCAAGCAATTTAGCATCCCTGGCCTGCAAAAGCTAGTGGCAGTGCCAATGCTGAGCTAACTATAAATGTTCCCATTCCTATTTTTGTGTGTGTGAACAAAATTTTTATTTACACACTGTATCTAGAAGCAAATAAACTAATTCTTATACAATTAATTTCCAAAAATAGGTAAGAAATTACTATTATTGCTTTACAAACCAAAACGCATATGAAACTTAAAATAATTCATTCTTTGGTGTTCTCCCATGCCTTAACTTCCATACCTTTTTAATATCCCTTGGAGTTTCACCCCTTGTTTAAAACACCTGGAGAAGTTCACCGTCAGTATTTTAAATTATATCGATAATTTAAGTTGTTTTGGAAGAAAGCTAAGAGTCAGTTCTAGTAGTTACATTCCAATTAAGCATGATATTTAAAAAATATATTGCTGATCAGGGTGGTATTAGGGTGATGCAAATAAAGCACATGTGTGAAATTTGTCTCAAGTGCAAACTTTAAGAGGTGTCAAAAATCAGTAATTAAGATAAGTATTTTAATGCAATCTTTTATGAAATCATAATTAATACAAAAATACATAATGAAGAAAACATCAAAAAAATTTAAGACAGAACCTGACCCAGCACTTTCACATTCAGCTCACTCATTTCACTCCTGTTCCAACTCGATCTTTGTCACATTCAGTCTTTATCATTCTTCCTCTATTAGTGTATCATTTTTTTCCCTCTGGATCTTTATAGATTTTTCTCTCATCATTGCTTTCCTATTCGTTTTTGGTTATAGTGTCCAAAGTATGCTTTCTAAAATTTTTTTTAACTTATCTTTCCTTCTGTTTGTTTTGATCCTTTGATCTATAAGTTGATCCCTTTAACCAAATTTGGGGAATGTGGGACTTTTACTTCTTTACATAAATTTCCTGTCCTGTTATACTTTTCCCTTTACTCCTGTCACTCAAATGTCCAGAATTTAGACAACTTGCTTTAAAGCCAGATCTCACTGACTCTCTTTTCATCTTTCCTCACAATCATATTTCTCTGCTGCTCAGTTGAATGATTTCTTCTGATTTTTAAACTTCATTTACCTTTTCTTTCCGAAATCTTCCATCTGGCACTGAGCCTATCTAGTGATTTTTCCTTTAGCTATTGAATGTGTTAATTGTAGAGTTTTAAATGATCATCAGGACATGATAATTGTACATATTTATGGATAGAGCATGGTTTTACAGTGCTTTAACTAGTGTTTCCATCTTTCTGCATTTTTTCTGCTAAATTTGCCATGTGTTAACTCATAATCACGTTTTCATTGATGTAATTGAACAACATACTTATGATCACCACTTCCAAGTCTTTTTTGGCCAATTTCAGTATCTATGTTTTCTTGTAGACTGCTTATTTTAACTGCTCTTTTTTTTACTATGATGTGCTTTTATCCACTTCTTCATATGTTTAGTAATTTTCCAATATTTTCTAGAAATCTTGGATGATGTATTTTGTGTTTTACATTCTGCTCTTTTTTTTTTTTTTTTGGAGAGGTTTTTTTTGCTACAGGGCATGTGCGCTCACCAGACAGACAGAGAGAGACAGAGAGACAGAAAGCGAGAAATCACCCCCCAGGGAAGATGGCCACGCCACAATCCCTTCTCCTCCGTTCTCCTCTCGGGATCCTGGGCACGCACGCACGCACACACGCACGGTGTGAGTTTCAAGCCACCGGGTCCAGGACGCAAACCGCGGTCAATTACATGGGAGTTTAGGGACATAAGCCGTTACGCTAACTGCTGGTCCCACATTCTGCTCTTTAAAGGCTGTCAATGTTTGTTCTGGCAGACAATTAAATTACTTAGATACTTTTAGTCCCTTCAGACTTTCAAAGTTTGTTTTATTCTTTTATAAGGCAGATATTTTTCACTATATCCTTTATTCTTGGACATGGCCTTTACAGTAAGGCATGATCAAACTCCTAACAAGTAACTTTCACAGGTGAAAAAGTACCCCCTCCTTTTTAAAAAAAAATACTTTATTTAAATTTTATTTATTATTATTTTTAAAATTTTTACCAGAGAGAGACAGACAGCAAGAGGGAAAGTGAGAAAACAAGCTTCCAGGTTCAGTACTTGAACCACAGTTGGCCATGTGGGAGTCTAGCGCCTTAACCACCACACCACTTGCCAGCCCCTGTCCTCTCTGGTTTTACCATTAGCCTAATGTACCCATTATTTCATGGTCTCTAGCATCTCCATTGAGCTCTTATTTCTGCAACGGCCACTCTCTAATATCTGACAATGGTTCACTTTGGGCAGGGGAGCAAGATTTTTAAAATATCCACGTGTGTTATATGTCTCAGGATCTGATCTCACACAGAGTTTGGTGACCACTTCTACTCAATGCCTAGTGGCACAGAGCTAGTTACTAAACCTTTCTTAAATTAAGTTTCCCCCTCATCAATTAAATAAAACAGTAGATATGGGAATATTTGTCAAAGTAATCAGCTTATAGAAATGCTGTTAGGTAGCTTTGCCTTGAGCAGAGGCAGTTTCTCAAGGACTAAAGAAAAAACTTAGCCACTTCAGGTAGAAACATGGGATGAATATTTATGTAACTAGACAAGGAAGTCTCTTTTTCATTATTATTTTTTAAAAATGTGAAGGTGAATTAAATTATACTGAAATTGTGTTTGAATTCAGTTCAGGTTGCCCAGACTTCCTGATATCCTACCTAGCATTTCTTTAGCCTACACCCTGAAGAAGTGAACTTCCTAGTCAGAATGGACGGATCACCCACAATCACATCACAGCCTGGAAAGCCACTTTAAAATATCCACTCTCACTGCCATACCTTACAACTCACTGGCTTTCCTAGGACCTAGAAGGCTCCAGTAAAATTTCTTATGATCTTGAGATGAGGGTGGAAAATGGCAGAGGTGAGAGGGAGGGAATCAAGGGTAAAAAAGAAAGAGACAAAACATTTAAAAATACAAAATGGAAAATTATCTGAAGATAATATGTATGGTAATATCTTAAAACCAATATATAGTATGTGGATGGGATACGTATATATATATATATATATATATATGGATGGGAAAATTAATTTTGTATGCTGTAATGATGTACAGTGAATAAGTATAATAAATAAAAATAAATTTTAAAATTGCAAACAAAATTAAACTAGATTTTATTGAAATTTTTATTGAAGGTTACTAACAAAATAAATTCCAAATGTATGATAGCAAAACATTTAAGAAACAAAAAATGGAAAATTATCTGTTGAAGATAATATGTGTGGTAATATCTTTGAGTCAATATACAGTGTATTCTATTGAAGGTTACTAACAAAATAAATTCCAAATATATGACAACATTAATGCAAAAGTAAAAGCATAAAACTCTCAGAAGAAACACTTTGGTTATCTTGAGATGGACAAACTTTGCTATGAAAAACTATAAATTATAGTCCTCTATTAAAAAAATCTAAAAGTTGTGACTACATTATTAAAATTTTAAATACTTGCAATACTAGGGATACCATAGCAAAAAGAAAAATATAGGGAACCAGCAGTTAGCGTAATGGCTATGTCACTGGACTCCCACGTAGTCGACCACGGTTCACGTCCCGGACCCAGTGGCTTAAAACTCGCGCCGGGCGCATGTGCATGCGTGCCCAAGATCCCGAGAGGAGAATGGAGGAGAAAGGATTGCGGTGTGACCATCCCCCCGGGGGGTGATTTCTCATTTTCTGTCTCTATGTCTCTCTCTGTCTGTCTGGCGAGCGCACGCACCCTATAGCGAAAACCTCTCCAAAAAAAATAAAAAGAAAAGAAAAGAAAAATATATATAGGAAATGACTGTTTGTACAGGTATGTTTGTAAAAACTTTTCCAAATCACTTTAAGATCAATAACTAGGAAAGAAAAACAAACTATGTTCAAGTTAAAAGAAAGACTGAAGGAAGAGTGACACATCAAGATTCACTAAGAAACAATTCAGAAAGACAAAGATGCAATAAAAAGGGAAAGCAACCTCCATCATGGGAAAACTGTTCATCTCCTGAGTATATTTCCCAGAGCTCCTTTCATATCCCGATTCCTCAGACTATAGATAAAGGGATTTAGCATGGGCGTGACCAGAGTGTACAATACAGCCACAATGACATCCTTTACATTAGTGTTACTGGATGAGGGGAAAAAGTACAGTCCAATAATTGCTCCATAGTACAGAGACACCACAGAGAGGTGAGAGCCACATGTGGACAAGGCTTTGCAGATTCCCTTGATGGAAGGGGTTCTTAGGATGGTGGCCCCGATATGGCCATAAGAGACCAGGATACATATGAATGGAAGAGTAATGACCACCCCACCAACAGTGAGGATAACCACCTCATTGACTGTGGTGTCTGAGGTGGACAGCTTGAGTAAGGTGGAGAGGTCACAGAAGAAGTGTGGGAGAGTGTTGTCTCCACAGAAAGGGAGGCGAGCTAATAGCAGAGTGTGCAAAAGAGCACTGGCAAAGGATAAGACCCAGGATACAATTACTAGCAGGAGACAGAGGCTCTGATTCATGATGGTTGTGTAGTGGAGAGGGTGACAGATGGCCACATACCTGTCATAGGCCATCGAGGTGAGAAGGAAACTATCCAGGTCACCAAAGAATAGGAAAAAATACACCTGGGAAATGCACCCAGCATATGAGATGGATTTACTGTGTGTTTGCATATTCATAAGCATCTTTGGAGCTGTGACAGATGAGAAAGAGACATCAGTGAAGGCCAAGTGGCTGAGGAAGAAGTACATGGGGGTGTGGAGGTGAGAGTCCAGCCAGATAAGCAGGATGATGAGCAGGTTCCCCAGCACCGTGGTCAGATATATGCCCAGGAAAAGAGCATAGTAAATGCCTTGATCCTCTGGCCAGATGGGGAGCCCCAGCAGGAGGAACTCAGACACACTGCTCTGATTATACTTCTTCATGTTCTTCTCTTTTGCTAGAGATACAATAAAGGAGATGAATGTGAAAAAATGAGAAGGCATTGTGACTATACATAATGAAAATATGGTTTCGAACTAGACATTATGTACATTTTAGTCTGAATATCTGAAGCTTCTTGCCCTGCTCATGGACTCATGATGGTCTAGCATAACAATATGATTTGTCCACCTACAAACTAATACAGTCTCTTCTGGAGAAACTGTGAAACATCACAGTGATTATCAGCCCAGGTTCAAACTTCAGGAATCCATGAATTTATGATGGAAATCTGAGATTAGGAAATTAGGGTGCAAGAGTTGGTCAATAGCTAGGTAGTAGAAAAACTACTATAAGATCGCTAATGGTCTGTTGGTCTCTCTAAACCATTCCCAAGCTCCTGAAATACTTTGCCTAATGCTTTGTTTTTATGGATTGGATCAAGATAAAAGAAACCAGTGGGCTTCTATGGATATGCTAGATATTAGGATCTGGAGACCTCTCCTCACAACTTGAATGTGTAAGCAAAACTTAAAATAATATTACTTGGGCTAATATTTGAAGGAAAGACCAATGAGACTTAATGCAAGTTAAAAATAAACAAAAGGAAATATGTCTTTCCATTATCCTCTCAAAAGTTAGGTAGATCAGTCAAGGTAAATTAATCTACATGGAGATTTTCATCCTATTCATTCAAACTTTAGATAGCTACTCTACAAGGAACTATCTGTCATTCTCTGGTGTGAGGAGAAGTACAAATGATGTTATTCTACTTTAGAAAGGATCTTTTTTTTGGTCAAATTTTGACTTTTAGAAAAATGGGCAGATCAATGGTAGCATTATACTCAGTTGTTAACTCATTATCAACCATGATGATCCACAGGACCCAGAAACCATTCCAGAAATCTAAATATCTTACAAGATTTCTTCATTCAAACAGCAATTCCAAGTACAGAGTTATTTTTAACAGAAGTAGAACCAGCAGCATATGGTGGGCACATAGGCACACAAACGCACAACCATATACAGTCACATGACTCCTCCTCACACATGGTGGTGGCATACATACCTTCAGTTACTAGGCATGAGAAGCTTTCTTTCTAGAAGACACAGAGTACTACAAAATCCGGGGCATTGCTAAGGGTTGTTCAAAGCTGCATTGCAATAGGCAGAGGAGTTACCAGTTCAAAACTGGGCAATATAGATATATCAATGCACCCTTGTTTATAGCTCCTAAGAAATCAGCATGAGTTCTAACTTTTCAAACCACAGAGAGTACCTGGGAGGAAATCCCCTCATGCCCAGATCCAAATTAGATACAAACAGAGCATAATTACTTCATTGCCTTTGCCTCCCTTGGAGGAAGAACTGCTCATTGAAGCAGGCATAACAGAATCCACCCCTAGAGGAATAATGATAATAACCTCGAGGTAGCTACTAGGAACCTGGGGATTCATAAAGCTTTTTGCTTTCTTAGTTTTAACACTGGCAAAATCTGTCTATAATGAATTCAGTCTATAATGAACCGAGGTGGAGGCTGAGTATGTTAACTAAAGTCTCTTGTTTCTAAACCTCATATTATTTCAAGAACACTAGATATACTCAATATTTTCACTCTGAATGAGAGTGAGGAAACATATCCACAACTGGATCCTGAGTAATTGAATACAGTTTTTTAAAATCTTGGTCTCCTGCTTAAAAGCTATGAAGTCAGCATTATTTTGTGCAAATTTCTCACAGTAACATAGAGAACTATTTAAAACTTGCTTTTCAAGAAATCTGTTAGAGGGGCCAGTAGGTGGCATGGTGGTTAAGGGCACTGGACTCCCACATGGCTAACCATGGTTCGAGGCCCAGACCTGGCAGCTTTCTTTCTCACTTTCTCTCTGGTCAAATTGAAATAAATAAATAAATGAATAAACAAATAAATAAATAAATGGATAAATAAAGTTAAGTAAAATGATTCTTTCTAAAAAAGAAACCCATTACAAAATTGATTTTAGATTCATCCTACACAGCTCCATTTCATCAAATGCAAGTAATAAATACCATGTGCTCACTATCAACATGATGTGTGAATATCCATTACTATTATTACTTGATTCTATTTGTATTAAAAAAATCAATCAATCTGTACTTAAAATAGCTATTTGAATGAAGAAATCTCATAAGATATTGAAACTTCAGGTTTCTGGGTCCTGTGAATCCTCGTGTTGATAATGCATTACTTGATTATAAGGCTACCATTAAACTGCCTGTTTTCCTAAGGCACCTCCCCCCTTTCCCTATATACACAGAGATAAAAATAAAATCAATGACTCTGGGTAACCAGCAGTTAGCGTAATGGCTATGTCGCTGGACTCCCATGTAGTCGACTGCGGTTCGTGTCCCAGACCCGGTGGCTTAAAACTCACGCCGGGCCGGGCGCGTGTGTGTACGTGCCCAGGATCCCGAGAGAAGAATGGAGGAGAAGGGATTGCGGCATGACCATCCCCCCTGGGGGGTGATTTCTCGCTTTCTGTCTCTATGTCTCTCTCTGTCTGTCTGGCGAGCCCACGCGCCCTACAGTGAAAATCTCTCAAAAAAAAAATCAATGACTCTGTAAGATTTTTTTAAAAATAATGATTATATTATAATTTTCAATTTATACATAATGGTTGTATACCTTTGTGGGGTACAATGTGATTTTTCAAGCATATATACCATGTGTAATGATCAAATCAGGGAAATAAACATATCCACCATCTTCAACATTTCACATTATTTTATGTTACACATATACAAAGTCTGCTTTTCTGGTTATTTGGAAATGTAATTAAATCATCACGTTATTTACTGTGCTATGTTAGTCTATAACTGATTCCATTTATTTACATGTACTGTTGTAGATCTTAACCAAGTTTTCCCCATCTTCCTCTCCCTCCTTCTGTTTCCAGTTTCTGGTACTCACTAATATACTCTTGCTTCCATGCAATCAAATCTTTCAGCTTCTGCTGATCAGTGAGGATGCAACAATATTTGTCTTTCAGAACCAGATTTACTTCGTGTAGGATATTCCCTCCAGGTTTGTCCATTTTGCCTTGAAAAACGAATCCATACTTCTTATCACTGACTATTCACATTCCATTTGGATATATACCACATTTTCTTTCTATTCATAAAGATTTGGGCATTTAGGTTTATTTCATACCTTAGCTATTGTGAGTAATGCTACGATATACATGGAAAGGCTGTTATCTCTTTAACAGATTGATTTCTTTTGCTTTGGGTCTGTATCCAGTAGTGGAATCAATGAATTGTAAGTTCTATATTTAGCTTTTTGAGGATCCTTTATATTATTTTCCACAATGGCTGTACTTATTCCTATCAACAGTGAATAAAGTTTCCCCTTCTCCACAGCCTCACCAGTACTTGTTATTTTTGGTTATTATTATTGTTATTATTAACATTCTAACTGGATGAGGTAACATCTCATTGTGGTTTTAATTTGCATTTCCCTGAAAATTAGAAAATGCTGAACATTTTTTTCCCACATGCTTATTGGCCATTTGTATGTCTTCCCTTAAGGATTGTTTGTTCAGTTTGATAACACATTTTATAATTGTTTTAAAATTGTTTCATTGTTTTGTTTTTTTGCTGGTGAATGTTTGAGTTTCTTAAATAATCTTGTTATTGATGACTGGTGCCAATGAACTGTAGTTTGCAAATATTTTCTCCCATTCAGTAATTGTCTCTCTTCTCTATTAATTGTTTCCTTTGCTGTGGAAAAGATTGTTAGTTGGTTGTAATCCTATTGTCTATTTTTGGTGGCATTGACCGGTGTTTTCGAGTTCTTATTCAAAAAATATTTACCTATACCAATGTCCTGAATCATTTCCCCCATGCTTTCTTTTAATAATTTTATGGTTTGGGGTCTTACATTTAAATATTTAACTCATTTTTAATGTACATTTTATCATTGTATGTCTTTACAGCATATGACATGGGTTCTGAAAGCATAAATGCAGTGCATTTCAAACAAATCAAAGATATCACTGTACACAATAACCTCCTATTCTTGTGTCTGCTAAGTGTTTTTTATCCCTGAAAAGATTATACAGTCTCTGGTATCTATATTTGCTGTCTCTGCTATTATATCTGTCAATTTTTCATTTTCTTACATAAGGTACAGACACTCAGTATATAGTAAGCTAAAACCTATAATGTCTGTGTTCCATACTCTAGCTTGCTTCATTCAGCATTAAATTTTCTATATTCATCCACTTTGCATTAGATGACAAAGTCTAATTGTTTTTTATGGCAGAGTAGTATTCCATAGAACATATGTGCTACATTTTTTCAATCTAGTTATCTGTTCTTGGGCATTTAGGTTGATTACATGTCTTAGTAATTGTGAATAATTCTGTAATAAAAATAGATGTGCAAGTGTCTTTCTGACTGTTTTCCTACTCTTTGCATAAATGCCCAGGAGAGGTATGACTGGGTTGTATGGTAGTTCTATTTGTAGGTTTTTGAGGAACCTCTGTGTTGTTCTCCACAGCATCTGTTCTAGTTTACACTACAATCAACAGTGTAGGAGGGCTTCCCTTTCACCACAGCCTCAAAAGCACTTGTCATTCTTGGAACCAGCAGTTGGTGTAATGGCTATGTCACTGGATTCCCATGTAGTCAACTGTAGTTCAAATCCTGAACTCGGTGGCTTACATTCATGCCAGGAGCGTGTGCATGCATGCCCAAGATCCCAAGAGGAGAATGGAGGAGAAGGGATTGTGGTGTGGCCATCCACACTGGAGGGTGATTTCTCACATTCCATCTCTCTGTTTTTCTGGTGAGTGCACACACCCTATAGCAAAAACCTCTCCAAAAACAAGAAAACAAACAAACAAAAGACAGCACTTGTAGTTCTCTATTGGGATTAAATGGTATCTCATTGTGGTTTTTGATTTGCATTTCCCTTTGAACACTTTTCATATTAAATACCTAAATATCCACATAATAGGTATTTTAGAATGTGAATAAACTAATAAAGGCATACAAAAATCTATTCCATAAAATATTTCCTGAAAGCTTTCCAAATTTAGAGAAATACTGAGACATCCAGATTCAGGAAATACAAAGAATACTAAATAGAATCAATGTAAGAAGTTCCTCCCTACAGCACATCATAGCCAGATTGGTAAAAATCAAAGACAATATTCTAAAAATATGGGGGGGAAGTAATGGAAAAACAACTGTACACACCTGAGATAGTGTGGGAGGAGGGTGTGAAATGGCAGAGGGTAAGAAATAGGGGGAAATACATATATGTGAAACTAGAAATGGAAAATTATTGACGATAACATGTGCGACTAAGCCACTATGCAGTATATGCTGGATGCGAAATCTCATTTTGTATGCTGTGATGATGCTCAGGGAATGAATGTAAACTAATTAATTAATTTTTAAAAATGCAAGAATGAAACATCAAGTTATTTACAAATGTTATCCTATTATGCTAATATCAGACCTCTCAACTGAAACAATGCAAGCAAAGAAAGAATGGGAAGACATACAAAACACTAAAAGAAGACTATTTCCACCAAGAATACTATTTAATTTATATTAAGATACTGTTTGTATATGATGAGACTTAAGGGTCCAGTTTCATTCTTATGTATATGGGTATTCATTCTTTTCCAGCACCTTTCATTAAAGAGAGACTGTCCTTCTCCCCACTGAATTATCCTGGAACCTTTGCCAAATTCAGTTGGTTACATGTTTGTAGATTAATTTTTGGCTCCTTGTTCTGTTCCATGATCTGTGTGTCTGTTTTTGTGTCAGTACAATGCAGTTTTGGTTGCTATGAGTATGTAATATATTTTGAAGTATGGCAGTGTGATTCCTCCAACCTTGCTCATTTTGCACAAAATTGCTTTGGCTAACTAGTTGGGGTCTTTTGTGATTCCAGACCTGTTTTATGATATTTTTTTCTATTTATGTCAAGAATATCATTGGTATTTTGATATAGATTATATCGAATTTGTAGACACTTTGGGTATTGACATTTTTTTTTTTTTGGAGAGATTTTCACTGTAGGGCGCGTGCGCTCGCCAGACAGACAGAGAGAGACATAGAGACAGAAAGCAAGAAATCACCCCCCAGGGGGGATGGTCATGCCGCAATCCCTTCTCCTCCATTCTCCACTCGGGATCTTGGGCACGCACGGACACGCGCCCGGTGTGAGTTTTAAGCCACCGGGTCCGGGACACGAACCGCGGTCGACTACATGGGAGTCCAGCGACATAGCCATTACGCTAACTGCTGGTTCCCGGTATTGACATTTTAACAATATCAAATTTTCCATAAAATTTCCATATTTCAATAAATATGGGATGTGTTTTAATTTTTACATGTGTTGTCTTTCTTTCATCATTGTTTTATAATTTTCATTGTAGAGTTCTTTCACCTCTTTGGTTAAATCGATTCTTAGGTGGTTTTGAGTGTGTATGTCTATTGTAAATGGGATTGATTTCTTGATTTCTTTTCTCAGCCAGTCTATTATTGGCACAGAAGAATTTTTGTATGTTGATTTTGTATGCTGCAATTGTACTGAATTCATTTTTATTAATTCTAAGCTTTTGAGTGGATTCTTTAAATTTATCTTTTTATAATCATGTCACATCTGTAGACAAGGACAATTTAGCTTATTCCTTTCCAATTTTAATACTTTATATATTTTCTCTTGCCTAATTGTATTGGCTAGGAATTCCAGTGCAATGTTAAGTAGGACTGGAGAAAATGGACAACCTTGTATTGTTCCAGCTTTCAGAGGAAATGTTTTCAACCTTTCCCCATTCATATGATGTTAGCTGTGACTGGTCACGTATGGCCTTTATTTTGTTAAGGTATATGCCCTCTATACTTATTTTATTGGAAGGCTTAATCATGAAGGGATGTTGTCCTTTATCAAATTATTTTTTTCCATCTACTGATACGATCATATGGATTTTGTCTTTCCTTCTGTTAGTGCAATGTAGCACATTCATTAATCTGTGAATGTTGAACAATCCTTGTATCCCTGAAATGAATCTTACTTGTTTATAGTGTATAATTTTTTTTCATTCTTTTTTTTTTTTTAAGAGGTTTTTGCTGTAGGGCCCATGCACTCGCCAGAAAGACAGAGAGAGACAGAAAGCGAGAAATCACCCCCCAGGGGGGTTGGCTACGCCACAATCCCTTCTCCTCCATTCTCCTCTTGGGATCTTGGGCACACACGCAAACATGCCCAGCATGAGTTCAAGCTGCCGGGTCCAGGATGCGAACCGCGGTGGACTACGTGGGAGTCCAGCGACATAGCCATTACACTAACTGCTGGTCCCTATAGTGTATAATTTTTTCAAGTGTTGTTGGACTCAGTTTAATAGTATTTTGCTAAGGGTTTTTGCATATGTTCATGAGAAATATTGGTCTATGTGTTCTTTTTTTATTGTTTCTTTTTCTTCTTCTAGTATTAGAATTATGGTAGTCTTGTAAAATGAGTTTAGATGGAGTCCCTCCATTTGGACCTTTTAGAATAAATTGAAAATTGGTGTTAGCTCTTCTTTAAAATATTTGTAGAATGCAACAGTGAAAGACATTAAGGAATACTGTTTCATAAGATAAAAACAAGAGTTGTCAGTCTATGTCTATGACCTCATTTTTAAAAAGTATATATATGTATATATATGATACAAACACGCATACACACATATGAAAACAATCTGTGTGTTTACATGTGTGTGAGGAAAGAAAGAAAAAAGGATAGAGAGAGCTATAGACTGAGACCGAGACAGAGAAGATGAGCCTGAGAGTTATATATCACATTAATGATGATCACCTCTGTGGGTGAAATTTTTGAAATCTTTTTTTCTCCCTTACATGGTTTTTTAATAATACATATATTATTTACAGCTAAAAATGATTAAATATTATACTCTATTTTATCCATTTATAACTCATCTATTAAGTAAATAAGTATATTATATAGTTTTTATTTATTCATCTGTTCATGGACATTTGGGTTGGTTTCATGTCTTAGCAATTGTGAATAATGCTGCAATAAACATTGATGTGCAAGCACTTTTCTGACTGAGCATTCTCTTATCCTTTGGGTAGATACTCAGGAGTGGAATTGTTGGATCATATCGTAGTTCTATTTGTAGGTCTTTAAAGTATATATTTATTTATTTAAGAGGTTTTTGCATTAGGGTGTATGAGCTCGTGAGAGAGAAAGAGATAGTGAGAGGGAAAATGAGAAATCACCACCTGGGGGAGATGGCTATGCTGCAATCCTTTCTCCTCCATTCTACTCCTGGAATCTTGGGCATGCGTGCACACATACCTGGAGTGAGTTTCAAGCCACTGGGTTTGAGAAGTGGGACTCTACGTGGGAATCCAGCAGCATAGCCACTACCATACCTACCAGTCTCTAGTTATTTTTTTTTTCCTGGCTTTTTTTGAGAGGTTTTCGCTATAGGGCACATGCGCTCGCCAGACAGACAGAGAGAGACATAGAGACAGAAAGCGAGAAATCACCCCCCAGAGGGGATGGTCATACCACAATCCCTTCTCCTCCATTCTCCTCTTGGGATCTTGGGCACACATGCACACGTGCCTGGTGTGAGTTTTAAGCCACCGGGTCCAGGACATGAACTGCGATCGACTACGTGGGAGTCCAGCAACATAGCCATTACGCTAACTGCTGGTTCCCTCTAGTTATTTTTAAAGGTTATTTATTAGCCAGATAATAAAGATTTCATTTATTGTATTTACTAATACATCCAGTATTTTTTGTAAAACAAGGAATTCTGTATGAGCTAAGAATTAAGTAAAAAATACAGTCCTCAGGGCCAACGGATGGTGTGGTGATTAAGGTTCTGGATGCCCACATGACCTACCACAGTTCAAGTCCTGGACTTGGCAGTTCACTTTCTCTCTCTCATGAGCACACGTGCCCTATAGCAAATTTAAATAATAATAATAAATTAAATTAAATTAATAATTCTAAAAGAAATCACTAGCCAGAAATAGTGATCTTAATACGTGGTACTCATTTTTTTGGTCCTTTCCCTTTGTGCTTAGGTGAGTGTGCTAGTGTGTGTACATTCCTGTGGATGGTTGGAAAGAATTACAGAATGCATACTCTTCTATAACCTGACTTTTCCACAGGTGGGCAATGACCAGACCAGTCAATGTTCTTAATTCTTCATATGTTTTCACTAGCTGCACATCATAAAATACTCAGAGTGTCAGTCTCTGATTTTGAACATTAAGCAATTTATGATTTTTTTACCTTCCACAATTGATTATGCTCAAAATATCATCTACATTCTTAAATATCTATGCTTTTTAGATCTGATCTATAGAAGTAGATTTCTGGGTCAAAATATAGATACATTTCTATAGTATTGGTCAGAGTTTCCAATATGGGCGGTCTCTGTCTACTCTAAGCCTTGTTTGGGATAGGAGGAGCTTCAAAGACTGGAGGGCAGTTGAGCAGTAGAATGGATGAAAGTAGAAGACCCAGCAATAGAAGGATCCCAGTACCTGGGAGTACAAAGTGAGCAGGAAGGTCCCTCCCTGGCCATGTCCCCACACCTGCTTCTGCCACAGGCCCCACCACTTCAGGTCTCCAGTCTTTCCTGTTCTGTTCCTCCTACTTCTGATTAGCCAGACCCTGTCACTCTGGACAGAAGGGGTTGCACAGCAGGCTATACCTGCCTAGTGTGGAACCCCTTTCTCTCATTCAGGAAAGTACATGTGAAGGAGGTCAGTGAGTTATGGAAATGACCTTGAACGTGCCCATCTAGATAAAATTTTGTTTCAGCAGCAGGACCTACCTGAGCTGTTGAAAGCAGAAGAGACCCTACAAAGCACAGTGGGTGGCTCATGGAAGCTGTGATAATGTCAGAGCATCAGGCTGGGTGCTTTAGAGCTGGAAACTGCACCAAAATCACATCTCAGGCTCCTCCAGCAGTGACTCACTGTCTCCACATTAGTATTAAACTGCCTTTACACATCTACATATTTAGTGTGTGGGAGGAGACTCTACCTCCCACCCAAATGGGAAAGATGGAAGAGAGGCTTTCAAAAGTAAGGTCAGGTGAGATTCAGCTTGACCTGAGGTTGTAAGAGTAAGGCCATGCTCAGACACCTGTCTGTTGTCTGCCCAGAGATGGAGTCTCCCAAGCAGAAAACATAGGGAGAAAACCAGCTGGGTTATTTCTGGATTAAGAGAGAGAAAAGTCACTGATGGAACAGACTAAAGAGTGTCAAAGAATACTGTGAATGGCTACCATGTACTGGGGGCAGTACTGCATAATGGCTAGGGGCATGGCTTCTAAAGTCAGACATATCCAGTGATTTTGAAAGAAATTATTGTTTGAGCCTCAGTTTCCTTATATTTGAAATGAGGATAACAGCTGACCCTACATAGGATTATGAAGACAAGTGAAACAAGACTATACTTAGAGTGTCCCTGGCCACATATTAAAAATACAACAGCAAGTAGCTCACTTGATGAGTACCCAAAGAGGGGTATGCAAAGATTTGGTGGCCTGTCTCAATGAAAGGAACATTTTTGGTTCAGTAGAGGCACTGTGAATCACTGTTGCTCTTTGCCATGTGTGACAAGAGCCATCAAAGTGCCTGTCCCCTCTGCCCCAATAATGTGACTCTGGAAGAAGCAAAGCAATTATTTGCTGAACAATATTCTCAGTGACTACAGCATAGGAGGAAAATTGGGTTAGGGGAAGGACCATCACCTGGCCATCAGACTACCATTGTAACCAGATAGGAGAATATAGTCTTAGTTGGAAATTACAAAATTCAAGTGATGATGTTAATTATGACAACTCCTTTTTGAGCTCTTAGGGGTTAAGCCCCATGTAGGGTGTTGGCAAAACTACTACACTTCACATATCAGAAACATTGTTGTTATCTTCATTTTATAGGTGAGGAAAAGGATGACAAGAAAAGGGAAGCTACTTGCCCAAGTCCCAAATCTGCTGATCCCAGAGGTGTAGCAGTCTCCTTCTTTCTCCAAACCCAAGGACCTGTGGTGAGCAAGCTGCTCATAAATCTGTCTGGGGCCTTAGTTCTGTGTGCTCAGATGTAGGTTGAGTTTGAGCAGGCTCCTCATCCTCTTTTTAGGGTTATATTAGAATAGCATCAATGGAAAGACAAGACCCACACATGATACCCCCACGACAAGCTACAGGTTAAGATGCCTTTAGGGCATTGTGAAAGATACATCAGGGGACAGACTCTGTTCCCTCATCTGTCAGATATTCATGTGACACCTGTTCTATGCACATCTTTTCTGAGTGCATCACTGGAGATTCACTGGAGCCACATCTCTGGCACCTGAGCAGTATGGTGATAGAGCACAGTGAAAAGAGCCTCGAAGTAGTAACAGACAGTGGAAATCCATGTCCTTGTCTTTGAAGTCATTCTGTCTTCTGAATGTTTGCATCCTGGGACTGTCATGATTATAGAAGCCCTGATGATCTCTGAAGTGTCTTCAGGGTCTTTCTTCCATTGTCTTGATGAATATCACCTAACCAGTCTCAATTTCCTTATCAAACAATTTCAGGATTTTCTCCCTAACATTCTTTTTTCATCATTTACAATATAGGAAGATTGATAATTTGCCAAATCTTCAAGTTCTGCTTCCCTTTTCATTAAAAATTTCATCTTTAAATTGTTTCTCTCTTCTTAGATTTTACCATAAGCATTCGAGAGAAGCCAAGCTTCACCTTCGACATTTTGCTTAGAAATTTCATCAGCCAAATATCCTATTTCATTGTTCACAAATTCTATCTTTCACAAAATACTAATATGTAAATACATGTCAAATTCTTTGCCATTTTGAAACAAGTGTCACTTTTTCTCACTTTATAATAATGTGTTCTTCACTTATGTCAGACTTAATCACAATCACTTAGATATTCCCTAAGAAGACTTAACTCCATGTAACCTGAGAAAGTTAAAAATTTTGTGAATCACTAAGTTCCTAGTAAGTGTTTTCTGGTTATTACCATTATTCCTACAAAGGTAAACTCTCCAGTTAATTGCCTGCTGTGAGCAAACAGTTCTTTTCTCCCAAGGGATCCAAAGACATTGAGGCAATTATTTCCTGTTTATCTCTAATTTGGAGCTGAAGATAAGGGTTTACTATGACCACCCCCACACCACCCTGCTGCTACTCTCCATGGCTTAAAGTTTAGAAGTCATTTCCATTTCACCAAATGCTTGTTCACAATCATTCTTCTGCCTGTTGAAATGCATCTTTGACATGATTAGAGATTTCACCTGCTTCACTGTCTATAGTGTATTGAAGAAAAAAATGGAAGAATCTTTCCACGCCTTCTAACTGAAGGTATCTGTACTCATCGCCTAAGAGGTCATATCAGAGCAAAGGTAAAATTTACATCCAGTTGTGTGATTATATGTGTTGGTGTGTGTGTTTGTGTCCATTGCATGTCACTGGTCCCTACCCTTCCTCATGCCACAGTATGGCCAATGGCTCCATGTATGTTAATTTATCTTGAACTAATCATCAACCTAAATTTTGAAAACAGGTCAAGAATAAATCTTCCTGTAAAATAATTTTTCCAAACTGATATTCTGTTAGAAAAAATCATGCCTCTTCTTGCTTATCTTTTATGCTCCATTAAATCTCATTGGTCTTTTCTCCAAATTTTGTTCCAAATCTTTGTAATTGTATTCATCTCTGCTGCCACAATCCAGGTATAAACAGATATTATTTTGTACCTGAACTACCACAGTAGCTTCCTATTCAGATTTATGCACACACTCTTGCCTTACTATAATCTGATCACTACCCAGAAGTCAGCAAGCTACTTAAAATGTTCAGATACTTCTTTCTTTAAATCTTTCTTGTGTGGTTTGCTGTTCTGAGAATAGAATCAAAACCTTATCATAGCAGAAAAGGCCTTACGTAGTCTCACTCCTAGGTAATTTGTCAAACCCGTAACCTTCCACACTGACCATACTCCTGAATTTTATATGCTTCTCTAATCCCTAGCCATTTACCTTCAAAATCTTCATTGTTGGATCATTGGAAAGTCATGACACATTTTTACATAGAAAAATACATCATGACTTTTCTGACAACCCAATAGAATGTTCATTTTCATAATCTTGACATGATTGGCTTTTATATTTGGGATTTATTTTTAATAACCATAGAACAGGCTAGCTCACCACATTAGCCTCTAGTAATTTGACAATCTCTATCAAAATCATGATAGTGAGACCAGCAGTTAGCATAATGGCTATGTCGCTGGAATCCTATGTATTCGACCGCGGTTAGTCCTGGACCTGGTGGCTTAAACTCACGCCAGGCGCGTGTGCATGCATGCCCAAGATGAGAGGAGAATGCATGAGAAGGGATTACAGTGTGGTCATCTCCCATGGGGAGTGATTTCTCACCTTCTGTCTCTCTCTCTCTCTGTCTTTCTGGAGAGTGCACATGCCCTATAGCAAAAACCTCTCCAAAAGAAAAAAGAAAAAAAAATCTTGATAGTACATATCCACTTCCATTTCGAGGAGTTTATCTCATATATACATATATACACCTATTTATGAGATAAATGTATACATTGCATGTATAAATCATATACATGTATAAGCCATATACATGAAATATGAAAATAATATATGAATAATGTTATTTACTGTAAAATTGCTGGAGAAACAAAATATTAGAAACTGGGACAGCCAATATCCAAATACATGTTTCAAATTCTGAATCCAGCAGCTTGAAAAACATGCTGCATCCATATGCCCAAAATCCTGAAAAGAGAAATAGAGAAGGGATTGTGGCATGGCCATCCTCCCATGGAGGGATGCTTTCTTCCTTTTTTTCTCTAGCAAAGTAACTAGATAGATAGACAAATAGAAAGATATATCTATAGATCGATATAGATATCTGAAACAAACTAAATGTTCAACAGCTGATAAGCACTTTCATTGTGATAAACTGTTGTTAACATCACAGTAACCAGCAAAACTGAATGCCTAATTCATCTCAAATAACAAGATTAAGTTAATAGGATTTTTAACATAGAATGCTGAAGAATAATATGTCTGGTGATCTCAACTGGGCTGAACTGAGGTGTGTATCATTCTGGGTAAAGTCTCTTCAAAATCTAAATGATGTATAGCAATTTAATGTATGAATAAAAATAAAATATATATAAATAATAAAAAGAAGTATAAAAGATAATTTTAGTGAAATTGAGAGAACTGGTACATGATGTAACCTTTAGTTAATTTCCAAAATGAATAAAGATTCCTATATCTCTTTAACTCTCAAAGTCAAAGGCATTCAGTTTTAATAAGTCTATATTTTTTTGTAGACAGAGTACCCTATTATTTTGCAAGTGTTCACATGGACAGGTCTAAGACTAACTGACCTGAAGAAGAAAGAGAGAGAAGTAATACTATTATTGAAGTACAAAAAAGTGTTAGAAGTTGGGGCTGTTGGGTGGTGGTTAGGGGCACTGGACTCCCACATGTCTGACCACAGTTCAAGTCCAGAACCTGGCAGCTTGCTTTCTCACTTTTTTTTTCTCTCTCTCTCTCTCCCTCTCCCTCTCCTTCTCCCTCTCTGGTTAAATTAAAGTAAGTAAGTAAATAAATAAAGTTAAATAAATAATTCTTTTATTTAAAAAAATGTTAGAGGTACCAGCAGATGGCATAGTGGTTACATCACTGGACTCTCACATGCTTGACCATGGTTCAAGTCCAAGACCTAGTGGCTTGAAAATCATGTCAGTTTGTGTGCATACATGCCCAAGGTCCCAGGAGGAGAATGGAGGAAAAGAGATGGCAGCATGGCCATCCCCCCGGGAAGTGATTTCTCACTTTCCTTTTCTCTTTCTCTCTCTTTCCAGTGAGCTTACATGCCCTGAAATGAAAATCTCAAAAACAAAAAAAACCAAACACACAAACAAACAAACAAACAAAACTATTAGAAATATGATAAGAAAAATGTCAGTTAGTTGTCACTGGCAAAAAACCAAGGTTAGAAATCGTAAAAAAGGATGTGGTACTATTTTGAAAGTATGCTAGGTGGACATTTACAAAGACCTCTGGCAGATCCAGGATATGAATGGAAAAACCAAAGTATTTTCTGATGTTCAGAAGAGTTGAATAAGAGCAAGGCAGCAATCTGGTTTGAACTAAGGGAACACATAGGTGAGAATTGGAAAGATAAACAGAATTTTTTTTCTCCACATTTTATACAAATTCTTTTAGGAAGAGTGGAGATAGACTCAAAGTATGAGGAATGGAAAGAAATTTTCCTAAGGGAAAAATTGACATCTATTTTACAAGATATGTCACTATATTAATTATGTTTTTTTAAGTTATTTTTATTTAGCTTTTATATATTTATTTTAACTTGACCAAAGAGGGACAGAGTAAGAGAGAGAGCAAGAGAGACAGAGAGCAAGCCACCAGGTCCAGGACTTGAACTGTGTTTGGCTATGTGGGAGTTCAGTGCCCTTAATCACCATACCACCTGACAGACCCTAGATTCATTGCATTATTGACAGACATTCTTACTTATCCTTAATTCCTTTACCTTCAACTGTTATATATGATGTTTCTATCAAGTCTTCAAAACCCAATTTCTGGAAAATCTTGAGAAGGCAATGGAGTTTTCAGATTTTGGTCCAATGCATGGAAATAAAGCATTAGCCAAAGCATGTGTGAGAGGCCTGACATGGTTTAGAGAGACCAATAGACCAGCTTAAGCATGTCTACTAGTCTCTCTTCCTTTTCTCTTTTTTTAATTACCAGAGGGTGTGTGTGCTTGCCAGAGAGATTTGGGGATGGGGAGTTCTCCCAGGTGGGCAGGAAGAAAGCACCCCCAATGAATTATGGTCACGCCACAGTTTCTTTTCCATTTCTCCATGCTGTTGGGATTTGGGGCATGAACACGTACATGCCCGGCATGTTTTTCAAGCCTCCAGAGCTGAAATATGAACTGTGGTTGGCCATGTGGGACCCAACTCCCTTAACTACTAGACTATTTGGCTGACACATTCTAATAATTAGTTGCTAACTTAGACTTTTACCCTAATTTATTAATCTCAGAGTTTCATTATGAACTCCTGGACTTCTCAAGTTTGAACTTGGTCTGAAAATCATTGTGATGTTTCAAAGTTTCTACAAAAGAGATTGTGATGTTTCCTAGGGAGACATGTAATCTCCTGTTGCCAGACTATAACTAACCCATTACTAAGTGGGGAAAATGAAATAGTCAACTTAAAATGCACATACTGTTTTCCTTGTAGAGGTCTGATTTCTTTGGTTAGATTTATTCCTAGTTACCTTATACTTCTGACTATAGTAAATGGGGTTGCTTTCTTCAATTCGACCTCAATCTGCTCATTGTTGGTGTATAGAAATGCTATAGATTTTTGTATGTTGATTTTGTATCCCGTCACTTTACTCTATTTATTTATCACTTCTAGGATTTTCTTGTGGATTATTTTGGGTTTTCTATGTATATAATCATGTCATCTGCAAATAGAAATCACTTCCTTTTTTCCCTGTTTGAATACATTTTATTTAACTCTCTTCTCTGATGTCATTGGCGAGGACTTCCAGTACAATATTGAAAAAGAGTGGAGGAAGGGGGTAGCCTTGTCTTGTTCCAGTTTTTCATAAATAAAGCTTTCTCTCATTCAGTATGATGTTAGCTATGGGTTTTGCACATATGGCTTTTATTGTGTTGAAAAATGTCCCTTCTATGCCGATTTTACTGGGAGTCTTAATCATAAAAGGATGTTGTATTTTGTCAAATGCTTTTTCTGCATTGGTTGATATGATCATATGGTTTTTATTTTTCTTTCTGTTAATATGGTTTATTACATTTATGGTTTTGTGTATATTGAAGCACCCTGCATACTTTGAATAAAGCCAACCTGGTCATGGTGGATACAATTTATTAGTATCTTGCTGAGAATTTTTGCATCAGTATTCATCAGAGATATTGGTCTTAGTTTTCTTTTTTTGCTATGTCCTTATCTGTTTTGGAGATGAGGATGATGCAGGGTTCATTAAGTGAACTTGGGAAGATTCCTTCCTTTTGGATCATTAGAAACAGTTTGAGTAGAATGGGGGTTAATTCTTCTTTAAAAGTTTGGTAGTCACTGGGACCTGGTCTTTTGTCATTTAATAAATTAAATCAGTTATTTATTACTGATTCAATCTCATTTTTTGTTATTGGTCTATTCACACTTTTTAATGTCTTCCTGATTCAATCTTGGTAAGTTATGTGTCCAGGAATTTGTCCATCTCACCCAGGTTTTCTTGTTCATTGGTGTACAGTCACTCATAGTATTCTCTAATGATCTTTTGTATTTAGTATTTATGTCATGTCTATTGTAATATTGTCTGTTTCGTTGCTAATTTGAGTTATATTAAAATGGAAAATTGGGGACCAGCAGTTAGCGTACTGGCTATGTCGCTGGAATCCCAACGAGGCCACGGTTCATGTCCTGGACCTGGTAGCTTAAAACACACCGGGCGTGTGTGTGCATGTCCAAGATCCTGAGAGGAGAATGGAGGAGAAGGGATTGCAGCGTGACCATCCCCCCTGGGGGTGATTTCTCGCTTTCTGTCTCTCTGTCTCTATCTGTCTGGCGAGCACACGTGCCCTATAGCAAAAACCTTTCCAAAAAAAAAAAAAAAAGGAAAATTATCTGTTGATAATAATGGGTATGGTAATATCTCTGACTGGACTAATAAACAGTACATTAATGCTGGGAAATTCATTTTGTATGTTGTAATGATATACAGTGATTAAATATAAAAATAAAATAAAAATTTTTAAATGCACATATTGACAAGTTGTAAACTATGTTTTCATTAGGTTACAATCCTAATGCTTTCTCTTTCTTTAACTTCCATATCTCTTTCCATCTCCAGCTAAAAGAAAAACATGAAAAGGAATAATCAGAGCAGTGTGTCTGAGTTCCTCCTGCTGGGGCTCCCCATCTGGCCAGAGGATCAAGGCATTTACTATGCTCTTTTCCTGGTCATGTACCTGACCACAGTGCTGGGGAATCTGCTCATCATTCTGCTTATCCGGCTGGACTCTCACCTCCACACCCCCATGTACTTCTTCCTCAGCCACTTGTCCTTCACTGACATCTCTTTCTCATCAGTCACAGCTCCAAAGATGCTCATGAATATGCAGACAGAGAGTCAATCCATCTCATATGCAGGGTGCATTTCCCAGGTTTATTTCTTTTTAATGCTTGGCTGTCTTGACAGCCTCCTTCTCACTTCAATGGCCTATGACAGGTATGTGGCCATCTGTCACCCCCTCCACTACACCACCATCATGAATTGGAGCCTCTGTCTCCTGCTAGTAATTATATCTTGGGTCCTATCTTCTGCCAATGCCCTTTTGCACACCCTCCTCCTAGCCCATCTCTCTTTCTGTGGAGACAACACTCTTCCCCACTTCTTCTGTGACCTCTCCACTTTACTCAAGCTGTCCACCTCAGACACTACAATCAATGAGCTGTTTATCTTCACTGTGGGAGTAGTGGTCATTACCCTGCCATTCATATGTATCCTAGTCTCTTATGGTCACATTGGAGCCACTGTTCTGAGAGTCCCCTCAACCAAAGGAATCTGCAAAGCCTTGTCCACATGCAGCTCTCACCTGTCTGTGGTATCTCTGTACTATGGAACGATTATTGGACTATACTTTTTTCCCTCATCCAATAATACCAATGAAAAGGACGTCATCGTGGCTATATTGTACACTCAAGTCACTTCTATGCTAAATCCCTTCATTTATAGTCTGAGAAATCAGGATATAAAAAGTGCTCTAGGAAAAATACTCAATAATGGAATTTTTCACTGTGATGGGCATTGCTTTCCCTTGTAGTTGTATGCATAAACTACTCCATCCTGTATATGTCTGAGCATTCTTTCATGTCTGAATAATTATTTCTTAGTGAATCTTGGTATGGCTGTCTCTCTTCTCTCTGTGTTTCAGCCGGATTTTTTTTTCTTTATTTAATTTCCTTGTTCATTTAGATAGTCATGAGGAGTAGTGTTTACAAACATACCCTCACAACTATCCTTTTCTAATTTCCTACTGATTTTATTTTCTTTGTGTATCTATCTAGAAGTGAGATTGATGGATTATTTAATAGTTTGACTTTTAAACAGCTAAATGTAAATAAAAAATTAAATTAAATTTAGAAAAGCCAGATTGTATTCCACAAAGATGTACATGTAAATAGATGTAAATCAGATAGTTCAATAAAAATATATATGTGCACATATTTTATATGACTAATGTCTCAAAAAATTGAGCCAAATTCACATCACTCTCTGCTTATGACTATCGATGGGTTTCTCAAATTACGCAGAATTAAACCAAAGACTTTATAACTCCTTACAAAGCCTTACACAAATAGATTCTTTGCTATCTGTAATTTGATCTCCTACTAATCCTCCCCACCACACTATTCACTCACCAGTAGTCCTGCTATCTACCTTCCTGTTTTTTTAACATGCCAAGCACGCCTTCATTTTGGAGATTTTGCAGCTCCCACTCCTAATGTTCTGCACATCTAAAATGTTCCTCCCCTCAGATAAAAGCAATCATTTCTTCTCATGCTCTTCTTAAACTTTTTGCTTAACTTCTTCCTTCTTAAGAAAGCCTACGCTGGCCATTAGACTACCTTGGTTTTTTGTGTATGATACTTTTGTTGTTAGTTTTTAAAATCAGTACTTTTTAATGGGAGCAATTTGACCAAAAATCTGTCACAGGCACATATGCTCTATGGAATACTATTCAGCCATTTAAAAAATCACCTTGGCATATGATAGAAAGTGGTTGAATATGGAAGATCTATTGCTAAGTGAAGTAAGCCAGGATATAAAAGAAAGATATTGTATGTATCCACTTAATATATACTGACTACCCACACTTTATGGTAGAGAATAAAATATTGGAGGGCTTACAGCAGTGAAAATAGTTATGAATGCTGAAGACAGTGTGGAATGGAGGGGGGGAAGGGAAGAGTATAAAGAAAGATAGCAAGAGAACAAATAGAGAGGCATGACATTAGTGGGGCACAGAAATGGTTTATTACCTGTTGAAGATAACATTTACAGTATTCTCAACTGTACTGGTCTGTTGGGTAAATTCTCTTTACAAATCAAATGATATATAGTGATTGAATGTCTATAAAAAGTAATGAGAATAAGTAATAATAATAATAATCTAAAAAATATGATAAAAAGCTATATGATGATGATGTGGGTAGTAATGTCTTTGTCTTGACTGATATGCATGGTAATCGTACTGGAAAAAGAAATATAATACACTGTAAAGATACTTGTGACTAAATGTAATATTAAAAAAATGATAATAAATAAAGAATTTTGAGACTCATTGAAACAAAGTTTAATGAGAAAACAAAACATTTGATTAGTCAGCTACTGCACTAGGAAGACAAACACTGAACTCCCTTGCTTTTTTGTTTTAATTGCAAGACAGACAGGAAAACGGGGGAAATGCAGAAAGCACAAATACCCCAAATCAGGTATGGTCAAGCCACAGTCTCCTCTCCTCCATTTCTTCATTCTATTGGTATTTGAGGTGTGTATGCACACATATCCAGAGAGTTTTTCAAGTCACCAGAGCTGAGATTAGAACTGCATTCCATCACTTGAGATCCTACTCCCTTAGCCACTAGAGTACAGGCCAGCCATGAATTTCCTTACTTTGAAAACTAGAAAATACTATTTTTTTAATTGGCATATAATAGTTGTACATACTCATGGGATACAGCACGATCTTTCAATATATGCATACAATCTATAATCAAATCAAGGCAATAAATATCTCCATTACCTGTAAAATTTATCATTACTTTGTGTTGCAAACATTTGAGATCTTTTCTTCTAAATTTTTAAAAATATACATTAAATTATTATGCATAGTTACTCTTTTGTGCTTTAGTGCTCTAGAATGCATTCCTCTTACTGCAGTGCAATTTTGTGTCTGTTAATCAAGTTCAAGTGGGCGGACTGGACAAAGGACAGATGCAGCTCAGCCATCAAGGCCGTCACTATACATCAATCAATAGAAGTAAAGTGCCTCTATTTTTGAAAAGAATGTACTCTAAGCCCAGCTATGGTGCAGGTGGTAGGGTGTAGCTGCATGATACTGGAGTCACCTGGGTATGAATACTGAGTCTACCTGAACATACTGAGTATGCCCTTCTGTGCATCATGAAACCCCACACACACCCTCTCTTTCATAGAAGAAATAAACTTTTAAAAAGAAAGGAAATACTATACCCTAATTAAACAAACAAAATTAGTGCAAATGAAGACAAGAAATAAAAAAGAAAACATTGTATGTTTTTATAGTGGGGGGGGAAAGCAGGTAAACAATAGATTTTCCTTAATTGTCACACAACTACTTTATGTAAATTTAATTTCTAAAACAGCATTTTATAAAACTAACACATGGATCAAAATATACATTTCACTTTGCATTTGAAAAGTACCATTTCACAGCACATTTGACAATTTCAGGTTTGTTCAACTTGAGACTGAAGAATTTATAGAGAAGTTAACCTCTACAATTGTTATTCAAGCTCCGAGCTCCTAACCCCAGGGAGCATATATGCCTAAAGCAGGAGTGACTATCAAATGGAAAGTGTGTAGGGGCCGGCAGATGGTGTGGTGGTTAATGGCACTGGACTCCCACATGGCCAACTGCAGTTCGAGTCCTGGGCCTGGCAGCTTGCTTTCTCATTCTCTCTCTCTCTCTCTCTCTCTCTCTCTAACTCTCTTTCTCTCAACTTGAAATAAATAAGTGGATAAATAAAGTTAAATAAAATAATTACTTTAAAAAAAAAGAAAAAGAAAGGAGAGTGTGTAAAGTGCAAGGAACAAGTTGGGGCACATAACTACTCTTTTTCACAAAGACTTCTCTGACAAGGTTGGTGGATAGGATAAAAGAAAAAGCAAGGAAACATCACTTGGACAAGAAAATCTCGCTTCTGAGAAGTTTCCCCATGGCCCCTTTCATATCTCTATTCCTCAGGCTGTAGATGAAGGGGTTCAGCATGGGAGTGACCACTGTATACATCACCGAGGCAATGATGTCTTTGCCATTGGAGTTGCTTGTTGATGGGAAAAAGTACAGCACCATAATTGTCCCATAGAATAGCAAGACCACAGAGAGGTGGGAGCCACAGGTGGACAAGGCTTTATAGATCCCCTTGATTGAGGGAAATCTCAGGATGGTGGCCCCAATGTGGCCATAAGAAACTATAACACCAATAAATGATAGGATAATGACCAATCCTCCAACAGCAAAGATAAAAATCTCATTGAGGGAGATGTCTGAACAGGAGAGTTTGAGCAGAACAGCGAGATCACAGAAAAAGTGGGGGATGATGTTGTTGGCACAGAAAGAGAGTTGAGCTAGGAGGAGTGTGTGGGTCAGAGCACTGGCACAAGAGAGGAGCCAGGATCCAGCCAACAAAAGCATACACAGCTCCTCCCTCATGATGGTGGTGTAGTGTAGAGGGTGACAGATGGCCACATATCTGTCATATGCCATCACTGCAAGAAGAAGGTTATCAATACAACCAAAAAATATGAAAAAGTACATCTGTGTTACACACCCTGCATATGGGATGGATTGACCCTGAGTGTGCATATTCACCAGCATCTTTGGGACAGTGACAGAGGAAAAGGAGACATCAGTGAGGGCCAGGTGGCTGAGGAAGAAGTACATGGGAGTGTGCAGGCGGGAGTCCAGCCGGATGAGCAGGATGATGAGCAGGTTCCCCAGCACCGTGGTCAGGTACATGCCCAGGAACAGGGCAAAGAACAGGCCCTGCTGCTCTGGCCGGATGGGGAGCCCCAGGAGGAGGAATTCGGACACACTGCTCTGGTTCTCTCTCCTCATACTCCTCTTCTTTGTACTGGAAATGAAGGGATTTGGTGAATGTCTCAGATGATAGAGAGTAATGATGGCAATCACAGCAGTGTTATCCATTCTTATGGAAGAATTCCTTTGGTTATCACTCAAATAACATTGCCTGAATCCCACCCTTAGTGAAGAATTCCTTTGGCTATTACTCGAATAATATTGCTTGAATCCCCACCCTTATTCTGACAGAGCCATCAGACCTCCAATGACCAACAAATTTCCTTCCAATATAAACCAGGGAACATTGATTTAACTATGTGTCAGACACTGCGTTTCCTTGAGCAAACAAGATGAAGAATGACCCTTCCCAGAGGGAGCTCACTTCAACCTCATTTAGAATTGGTTCAGAACAATGTCTATACAGCTAGGTTTCTTGTGGATTCTGACTCTATCACTCCCTGGCTAATCTCTAGTAACTTACTTAGTCTTTCTTAGTCTCATTTTGAATCTCTACAAAAGAAGCATAGTAATCTTACACTTCAAATTTACAGAAGAATTAAATGAAGTAATGTGAACTATTGTGATGTTAGAACAGAGCTCTTCCTATCATAAGGGCACAAATACATCATGTAATACTATTATGCCAATGAGAATGTCCAGATAGATCTGGGGTTGATACTTAGAAATGCGATAGAGCAAAAATGTGAGGTAAGCATTTGAAGCAATCAAGTGACTGGTCTAAACGTGGGTCAATTGATATGGGCTGCCAATCTCAAGGAAGATGTAGAGAACCACAGTCTTGATCCTGTGGTTAATTGCTGGGAATGCCTTAAATAGATACAGTCTGCACTAATGCTGCAGGGCAAGCAAAAGCACTAACAAACACATAGTCTACTGCTGGGCTTTACAGATAGAAGAAGCTGAGTGTTAGCCAGAGAAGGTCAGGAGAGGCTTGTTTAGATGTCCAGTGAAAGTATGTAAAATAAATTAATAATAATAATAAGAAGAAGAAAAGATTTTTTTAAAAATACTCCACAACTGCAGTCAACATTAGAAAGCATGCACGAGGTTTACCTTCCCTATAAAGAATGAGCACAGCAGCAGCACAATCTCCATGAGAGACTCTTGTTCTGCCCAACCCCTGCTTTTCTCTGTCTATCCTTTCTCAATCCACAGCCCATCCCCTTGTGACACCCAATCTCTTCACTGCCAGGCTGTGGTACATAGTGGAAGATAAAGCAAGTGGATGCTTGAGTTCAGCCGGAAATAAGAGAGTAAAGCAGAAACTAAGAAAGAAAGTGAAAATTGAGAGAGCAAAATAAGGAGCACATTCAGAGTCGGGCATAAAACAGGGAAACCTCTTCAAGAAAGATATATATGTATATTTAAATGTTGTCCTTTATGTTAAAAGTATGAAGCTAAAAGAGTCAGAAGATAAGAGATTTAGAAAGCTGAGATTTTAGAAAGCTTAGAGATTTAGAAAGTTTAAGAGATTTCTAAATTAAGAGATTTAGAGATTAGAAGTTAAGAGATTTAGAAAGTCAAGAGATTTAGAAAACTAAGAAAGAAAAGTAACCATTGAAAGAGTCAATCTGTGCGACCAGCAGGTGGCATGGTAGTTAAGGCGCTGGACACTCCCACATGACCAACTATAGTTCGAATCCCGGACATGGTGTCTTGCTTTCTCACGTTCCCTCTCTCTCTCTCTCTCAATCTTTCTGTGAGTATATCTCTCTCTGGTCAAATTAAAATAAATGAATGAGTAAATAAAATTAAATAATTCTTTTAAAAAAAAGTCAATTTGAAATTGAGTGTAAAATGGGAAACTCGCCAAAAAATAGGTATGAGTTTAAATGTTTATAAAAGCCAGGAGAAGCAAAGTCTATAGCAAGCAGTTAAAGAGAGAAACAAACAATCAAACAAACAAAAAAACAGAACAAAATCAAGAGAAAATAGGTAAATTATGGGCTCAAATTAGAAAAAGAAAAGAGGGGAAATGCAGGAAGTGCCTTGAAGTAAATACAGTCTTGGTGCTAATGCTGCAGGGCAAGCAAAACTCTTACAAAGACTTAAAGACTTAATCTACTCCTGGGCTTATGGATAGAAGAAAGCTGAGTGTTGACCAGAGAAGGTGAGGAGAGACTTGTTTAGATACCCCACAACTGCAGTCAATAATAGAAAGCACATGGCTTTACCTTCCCTATAAAGAATGAACACAGACAACTCATGGCTGCAGTGATCTCCATCAGAAATGCCCAGTCCATCCGGCCCTGGCTTTTCTCTGTCTATCCTTTTTCAATCCACAGCGCTTCCCCTCAGGGCACCCAGCTCTTTGCTGCTAGGCTGCAGCAGTTAATTTTCTAGCATGACTTAGCTTGGTACTATTACTTAATTTGAAAGAAAAAAAAAGTATACCCATCTCCACTGTTGTCCATTTATCTCCAACTATCTTCCATGAACCAAATTGGCTTAAATTTGAGTGTTCATATGCAGTAAATCACCTGGTTATTTGCCTTAGGACTTGAGAACTGGTAGATGCTCTGAGATTAATGATGCCTATTAAAATTGTTAGTTACTTGATTAGCATGATTACTCCACAATATCAGTCTTAATATAATTGACATTTATGGAACATACACTTTATTATGTGCCTGACATAATGAAAGGATGTTTACAAATACCCTGTGTGTCAGTGCATGTGTGCATGTATGAGTTCACTGAAGCTGAGAGATATTAAGAAAACAGCCCAGGGTCACAAAACCAGTAACTGTTTTCTGCTGGAATCACCATTCTTTACTCATTCCATTTTTTTTAAGAATTATTTAACTTTATTTATTCACTCATTTATTTTGACTTGACTAGAGAGAGAATCACAGAAAGAGGGAGAAAGTGAGAAAGCAGACCACCAGGTCCAGGACTAGAACCGTGGTAGACCATGTGGGAGTGTCTAGTGCCTTAACTGTCATGCCACCAGCTGGCCCCTCATTCCATTTTTATTAACTCTCTGCTCCTATTAATCATACCCTTTTTTCTCCCTATTTAATCAAGCAGAAGAGCAACATTTAATAGAGAATTTCTATATCCAATATTACCTCAACCACCAGCTCAGATCTCTGCCCAACACTCACATTCCTATAGCCCTTTATAGTTTGCAATGACTTTCTATATTTCCAGTTACATGAAATCAATATTGATTTTGTGCCTGGGAGAGGGAAGACAGTGACTTTCTGTTTCATTCTCCTAACATGGGAAGTGATGTCCCTGACATAATGTACTTGGGTAAAACCTAATCTCAAAGGCAGATCTACTGATGTTCTTTCCACTAGAGAGAGACACTCTTGCTTCTTTGGGGAGGAGGAAGAAGAATGACTAATAGAGTTAAATATCCATATGCTTGGAAGAGGAAACTAACATTACCACATGGGTGTTTATTTCTGATCATAGATTCTCGTTACAGACCAAGGTGATTCTCAGGGACACTAGGACACCAAGAGGAGGGAGATGACTTTATTCCTCTACTGAGTCCTGTGCTCTCATAGACCAGGGGAGCTTTGGCTTCTACGGGGGTGGAGGGCAGAATGAGGGGGGCAGAAATCCTTGTATAAGTACAATGCTATGATGTCAAGGAATGAGCCAGCAGGAAGGGAAACTTCATTTTGTAGTTAAACAATAGGATGACCTGTACTCGGTACTGAAGTTAGCACCTGCGGTTTGAGAAAGCATTCTTGCATGGATTTGTTGTTCCAACTGATACAACATGTTCTCCCACATAGAGTTAGGAAGTGAATGGAGAGACAGATAGCTTAGCCTCCATTTGAGGAATAACTACAAAGTTAGCTATTAATTACTGGGTAAATGGTATTTACTATGGGCCTATAATAAATTAAACTGCTTACAAGTCAAACAAGGAAGCACAGATGTTAGGGCACCATTGTGCAATGCTGGAGCCATATGGGAGGCCTGGGTTTAGATCCCAGGTCTATCTGAACATACTGTGCACAGCTGTACATGATCCTGACTAGCTGGGAAGCTACAGGAAGGATCATGGCATGGCAAAGCCCTGGTGAGGATGCCTGTCTCTCGCTCATGAAAAAAATAAACTTTTTTTTTAAAAAAAAAACCTACTTACACAAATATATAAGAAACAAGAAATGAATAATCACTTGTTGAAGATAACATGTATGATAATGTCTTTGATTAAGCCAATATACAGTGGATTCTGGATGGGAAAACTCATTTTGTATGCTGCAATGATATATAGTGAATAAATGTAAAACAAATACAAAAAAAACTGCTTTCAGATAATATAGCAGATATTTTTCAATTAATTTTTACTTACATTTAATCACTGTATATCTTTACAGTATACAACATGGTACATTCATGTTTGGAACAACATGGTTTTTCCCAGCATGAATACGGTGCATACTAGTTAAGTCAAAGACATTACCATATACATTATCATCAATAGATAATTTTTGTGTCAATTAAATGTTTTGTTTTTTCCCCTGATCTCATTGGTGGGATAGCAGCTATTATTAACCTATTATACTTTTTGTTTTTTGGAGAGGTTTTTACTACAGCATGTGTGCACTTGCCAGAAAGACAGAGAGTGACAGAAAGCAAGAAATTACCCCCCTGCGGGGAATAGCCACACTGCAATTCCTTCTCCTCCATTCTCCTCTTGGGATCTTGGGAATGCACGCACACACTCCCAGCATGAGATTAAGTCAGTAAGTCTGGGACTCAAACTGTGGTCGACTACCTGGAAGTCCAGCGACATAGCCATTATACCAACTGCTGCAATATCTATCCTATTATACATTTAAGGCTGCAGACTCCTGGCCCCTTCTGACCTATACTAATCCTTAATAAGCTCGGATACCTTCAACTCTGTGCCTCAGAAATCAAACATAGGCCAGAAATTTATTGCATGGACTCATCCAAATTCCTGGGCACAAGAGCCTAAACAATTATCCAGACTATCATTCTCCCAAAGTGTAAAAGTGGACAAAGATAGAGACCCGAGGGAAAATGTTTAGTGCCCTAGAAGCATTAGTAGAACAGTCTAATCACAAGTCCAGTGGCCCCGACAAGGCTCAAGAAAGATCCAATTTGAAGGTGCCCTATCAGCTTCTGGATTGAACCAAGAGTAACATGAGAAAGAGAGTGTTCTACATGCCAGCAAACACATACGCACATTTCTTTGAGTTTCAAGCCTTTATTTTTCTGCTATTCCTTCTAGCTAAATTTATTTAAGGCATTAGTTTGTTAAACACAGTGCAGACACCTCTACATCTAATCTCTCTCTCTCTCATAAACACACATCCTAATACGCATTTTGTTGAAGGATGACTTGTTCTCTCTGACATATGCATGTCCTAGGCGAAGATAGAGGGCAAATCTATTTCACACAAAGTTCATAAGTAAGTGACTGTCACAAATAGAAAGCACTCGCAATGCACAGTCACACAAAAAACTGACAAGCAGCATACAGGCACCCCTAGGCAGTCACAAATACTGAAATCACAAGACGCAGAATAGCACAAACCATATACAGATACCAGTGAATAAGCATTAAGGCACACACATTACTCAAAGGAGATTTCTGGCATTGCCTGATCAATGAAGATCCCATATAGAGATATTCTGTGAGTGACACACAAGTATAGATGAACATAGAAAATATACATGTGGTCTCATTCACACACACACACTGTTTATAGACAGAATCCTGGCCCCTTCTGACCTACACTAATCCTTAACAAACTCACACACCTTCAGCTCTGTGCTGTTACCTGAGTCCCAACTCTCTTTTCAAGAGACGCACAAGCCAAAGAACAAGACGAAGCCTCCATGACCCGAGAATCTTTATGGACTTGCATGTCTGTTTACCAGCAACCAAACAATGGGCAGGATTTTATTTTACAGACAGAAAGAAGACACAGGGGGGAAGATACCCAGGATCCTCGGAAAAGAAAGGTGGGCTAATTGATCAAATTCCTACTGGCCTCTTGGGGAGGAGTCCATGCAGGGGCCAGAGGGGATGAGTCAATGGAGCCCCTGGGACGATGTCTCTGGTGTCAGTGGCACCCTGGGCTCCTCTATGTCTGATCTGGTGGTTCCAGGTGAGGACCAGGAGAGTCTGAAGTCGCACTGGGGTTCTTAAGTATCCACAGCAATAGAGTAAGCAGCCTCTATCACAGAGCAAGGTTCTGTGCACAAGCCTCCTCTAAAGCTTGCAGACCTCACCATCTGGAGAGACTCTGTAAGGTGGCGACTATGCATTGCTCTCAAGGTAGAAGAACAGAAGGGTGACTCCCATAGGATGTGGACAAGGACACTCAAAAAGTTGAATTCTGACTCTGACACTTGCCGTGAGCTGCCATGTGTGGTAGCAGCTCTCACCACCGTGGTTGGACCACACATGCTGTCTATTGTGACTAAAGCTGCCATATACCCTTGTGTACAAGTTTCCTGTGCACGTGTGTTTTCACTTCCCTTACGTATGTGCCTAGGGTTGGAATGGAAGGGTCACATGATAACTTCACATCAAGTCACTTGAAGAACTGTCAGACTATGTTCCAAAGTGAATGCACCATTTTACAATCCTGCCAGCTTTGTACGAGGGTTTCAGTTGTTCATAGCCTCACCAGCTTTCATTCGTATCATGTTTTTTGATTCTAGCCATTCTATAGGTGTCAAGTAGTATCACTAAAGGTTTTTAAGCAGGGAAGAAATGAAAATTTTAGTTTTAGAAGGATGACTATGATATCAGGTAGGAAAAGAATTGAAAGGATAAATAGCACTGAGACAAAATTCTGACAAAGTTTTAAAAAAGAAATGGTAAAAAAAAAAAAAAAAAAAAAAAAAGGAGAGGAGCCAGTAAGTGGCATAGTGGTTAAGGGACTGAAATCCCACATGGTTGTCAGCAGTCTGAGTCCTGGACCCAGCGACTTGAAACTCTTGCCAGGCACATACGCATGCAAACCCAAAACCCCGAGAGAATGGAGGAGAAGGGATTGTGGCATGGCCATCCCTTCTGGGGTTTATTTCTTGCTTTCTGTCTCTCTGTCTCTGTTTCTCTGGCAAGCACACAAGCCCTAAGCAAAACTCTCTGTCTCAAAAAAAAAAAAATTAGTATAAAGTTTATTATATATACTGAATAGTGGCTATTATACATAAATACTAAAATAATTAAGAAATATATCTTAAGGACCATATTTATTTCTTATTAGTTATTAAGAAATACATTCTCTGGGGACCGGCAAGTGGCACGGTGGTTAGAGGTGCTGGACTCCCACATGGCCACCAGCTGTTGGAGTCCTGGACCAGACAGGAGTTGTTTTCTCACTTGCTCTCTCTCTCTCTCTCTCATTCTGGTCAAATTGAAATAAATAAATAAAGTTGACTAAAACAATTCTTTAAAGAAAAAGAAATACATTCTCTGAATAATAATCAAATTTATAATATTCTAAAGCATTTACAACCTTCATATCTTAAATATGCTTACAATTATTGCTATAAAGATAAAACAAAATGGCTCAAAAAAAACTATATATTTTTGAAAGTTATTAAGATATCCAAAATAATATAGGTTTGCTGTAAATTATATTATTATCAAATATAGATGTATATTTACATGTTATATATTCATTATGTTAGAAATATACTTTTGCCTACATATGCTTATATATTTAACTAAATGATATAGTATTTATTAGTATATTGTGTATTTACATGTATATTATACATGTATATAATGCATGTATATTACATGTAAACATGGAGAAAGTGGATTCAGTGGACAAATACAGCAGATCATTTTAAGGGTTTTTAAGGATTGTTTTTCTTCTTCTTCTTTTTTAAAGGTTTGAGCCATAGGGTGTGTGTGCTCGCTAGACAGAGAGAGAGAGAGAGACAGTGAGAGGGAAAGTGAAAAATCACCCCCAGGGGAGATGGTCATGCCACAAAACCCTCTCCTCCATGTTCTTCCTGAGATTTTGGGCACACGTGCACTTGTGCCTGGTGTGAGTTTCAAGCTGCCACGTCCAGGATTCGAACCATGGGTGGCCATGTGGGAGTCCAGCTCTTTTAATCATCATGCCACCTGCTGGTCCTTTGAGGATTATTTTTACCATTTGGTAAAGTAAACCTGTTCTTGTATTTTTAAACTGATACATAAAAATTGTATATATTTATGGGGTACAGATGAACCTGGAAATTACTGTGTTAAGTGAGCTAAACCAGGCACAGGAAAAAGCAATTCCTATATGTTCTCGCTCATTTGAAGAATCTAAAAACAATGATGTCATAGAAGAAGAGGTAGAACAGTGGTTACCAGGAGTTTGGAAGGATGAGGAAAGAGGTGAGAGATTGGACAATGGGCGTAAAGTTATACACAAGGTAGATTTTTGTTAGCTTTTAGCAAAAGAAAATAATAGTCTAATTTTATGAGGTGATATGGTTTCTCTTATTCTTTCCTCACTCATCTCTTATTTTATCACTCTTACTTATTATAATTTAAGATACTTTAAAGGCTCTTTACCATTTCTTCCTTGATTTTTGAATCTTAGATAGTCAATATCATATTAGAACACTCATCATGAAGTAAGCTGTAATCATTCTTTCTGAGCATTTATTTCAGTTGCTTTGAATGGTTTTCTATCTTCTCGTTTAAACTACTGAGTTGTCAGAAAAGTCTTGATATGTTTTTCTATACAAAAATACATCATGACTTTTTCCGACAGCCCAATGTTTAACAGCTATCCTTTTGGCCTTTTTAAAAAATTTTTATGATAATTTAAATGGTTGTTTTCTTTTTTAAACAAACAAACATTTATTTACCTGTTGTAATTTTCAGGCTACTAGGTCCAGGACTTGAACCATGGTTGGCCATGTGGGAATCCAGTACCTTAACTACTATACCTCCTGCTGGCCCAAGGGCTGTTTTCTGTTTTTCTTTTTTTGGAAAGGTTTTTTCACTATAGGGCGCGTGCGCTTGCCAGCCAGAGATAGACATAGAGACAGAATGGTTGTTTTCTTTTTTAAACAAACAAACAAACAAACATTTTTTTACCTGTTATAATTTTCAGGCTACTAGGTCCAGGACTTGAACCATGGTTGGCCATGTGGGAATCCAGTACCTTAACTACCATACCTCCTGCTGGCCCAAGAGCTGTTTTCTGTTTTTCTTTTTTTTGGAAAGGTTTTTTCACTATAGGGCGCGTGCGCTTGCCAGACAGACAGAGATAGCCATAGAGACAGAAAACGAGAAATCACCCCCCAGGGGGGATGGTCACGCCACAATCCCTTCTCCTCCATTCTCCTCTCGGGATCTTGGGCACGCACACACACGCACCCGGCGTGAGTTTTAAGCCACCGAGTCCGGGACGCGAACTGCGGTCGACTATGTGGGAGTCCAGCAACATAGCCATTACACTAATTGCTGGTTCCCTGTTTTGTGTTTTTCAAAACACAAATACTTTTAGGGTTCTTTTACTTCTTTCTCACTCATATTTCAACCTCAGGTTTTCTTATTTCTGACATCCAGACTGCTGGGCTTCTAGTTTCTTGCCAGACTACGCCCAGGGAGGAGAACTGAGGTCAAGAGTCCCTCCTGTCTGCCAGCCCAGGGCTTGACTTGTCTTCAGTCACAGCTCCTTTACCTTCAGCTGTAGCTCATCAGGTGGCCTCCTGCTCACAGCCAAGACACTCAGGACACTTGGGGCATAGGCTACAATGTTTTCCTGTCTTCTGTGTTCAGAACAGTAGGGTAATACTTCTCACCATTTGGGTATATAATTCTTTGCTGTGAGAACCACACACAATACAGGGATTTTCAAGTGGCCTCAAACTGACCACTGCCTAAAATCGCCAATGCCTCAAACTTCTAACACATTATTCCTCTCTGTCAAAACTTGTTCTATGTTTTAGAACTTCACAGTCTTATACTCCACTGGGGGGGGGAGGTACTATTATTTAGTAGTGATTCATTGTACTTTTTCACTCTGAAACATTTACTCTTAATTGCTGCTTTCAAAGTTATTAAACTGATTGTAGTGGGCTAAATGTTTGTCCTATGGAAATCTATATGTTGAAATCCTAACCCCTATATAAGGAGGTTAGGTCTTTGAGGAGGTAACTAGGTCATAAGAGTGGAGTCCGCATGAATGAAATTCATATCCTTATGAAAAGGACCCCAGAGAGCTCTCTTGTTCCCTTCCACCATGTGAGGCTATATGTGAGAAATTGGCCATTTATGAAACAGGAAGTAGGCCCTCAAAAATACTGAATCTTCCAATACTCTTAATATTATATTTCCCAGCCTCCAGAACTGTGAGAAATAAATGTTTGTTGTGAAAAAAATAATTCACAGAACTGTGCATTATGAAAAAGACTATGCATGAATTTCAACATTTTTTTACCAAAATATACTCAAACTTTAATTCCATTTTCCATGAGTCTTTTGAAGTCCTTATGCATAGTAACTTATATCAGGCATTTCCCTTAATATAGACTCAAACTAGGATTCTGGGACTGGGTTGCTTGTATATTTGATGAGCATCTCAATTAGCTTGATGATAACAAAAGAGGCCATAGGAGAATGCTAATCTTTGGGAGACAGTAGCATTATAATTGCCCAAATGATCACCAGTCATAGCTGGATATGAAGTAAAGGTGGGGGACAAAGCATTAGGAAATCAAGAGGCTATGGCATAGAGTCACTAAGATGACAATAATCACAACTGTCCAAAGAGTGATGATAAACAAACAAAAAACCCAAAACCTTAAATAGGGATGATCATCAGAGGGTCTTTCGAGTGACCTAAATAGAAACACTTCCCTTTATCTCCTTGTGTCCGTAGGAGATTCTCATGGCTGAGAATCAGGCCAAACTGTGTTATAAGGATTATAATGTTACAGTATAAATTAAATGCTTAAAACTACCAGTTTTCTAAAATTAATATAAAGACATTGGTTGGGAAGATGTATGGTACAAAAAAACATTCACCCTTGTCTCGTTAAGAATTTGCGGGGGGCAGGTATGAAGGAGGAGTGACCCCATAGCATGAGGATTAGGTGCTGCACAGAGGAAGCCAGATTCCACATAGTCAGCCCTGGGTTCGAGGCCCAGCCCAGGTGGCTTGAGAGTCATGCCAGGGCCAGGCATGCATGTGCATCCCAGATCTTGAGGACTGGAGATTGAGAGTCATGCCAGGGCCAGGCATGCATGTACATCTCAGATCTTGAAGACTGGAGAAATGGAGGAAAAGGGATTGCGACGTAATCAGGTCTGTAAGGGTGCTCTCTCTCTCTCTCCCTCTTGTACATATACATAAACCCTCTGCATTAAAAAATGTTTTTTTTAATTTAATCTTGGAGGATATTGTATAAAATGTTCATGAAAGTATGTTGTTTTCTTTAGGGTTTTTTGGTAGATAACCTTTATCATATTTGGTTCTTTGTTTTATGAGGGTTTGTATTATGCATAATGCTAACTACATCAAATTCTTTTTTGCATTTATTGAGATAATTGTGTAATTGTGCTGGCTTTATGTTAATATGGTGAACTGCATTTATTTTTCTCCTAATGCTTAACCATTTTGAGTATTTGAAATGCATCCCACTTGACCATGACATACAACCCTTTTAATATGTAGCTAGATTTATTTTTCTAACATTTTATTTATGACACTTGCATCCATGTTCAAGAGAGAGATCTGGCTGTAATTTCCTTTTCTTGTCTTTGTCGTATTTGGTATCAAAGTTGTGTGGACTCAAGCTGGGAAATATGCTCTTTTTCCTCTCCTTAGAAGCACTAGGTAGGACTGTCATTTCCCTTTTAAATGTTTGGATATTTTTTCCAGTAAAGCCATTTTGGGGCTTAGAGGATTTTTTTTTTTTTTTTTTTTTTTTTTGGTAAAAGCATTTTACAAAATACTTCACAAAGTATTTAAGACTGACTCCACAGGGCAGTTTCACACTACTTCTGAGAAGATGGCTCTCACATAGTGACTGCAGTTCAAATACCCAACCTGGTCAGCCTGAAACACACTGGGCAAGTGCTTGAGTGCCCAAGATACAATGGGTTGGAGGACAGGAGGAAGGAGATTGTGACAAGACCAGACCCTGTAGAGGTCTCTCTGTCACTCCCATGTGCCTATACATGCATTCTATCATTAATAAAGAAAAAAAAATTGGAAACCTGCAGGTGGCATGGTGGTTAGGAAAGCTGGATCCCACACAGCTGACTGGTTCAAGTCCCTGTCCTGGTGGCTTGAAAAACATGCCAGGGATAGGTGTATACGTGCCTAAAAATCCAAGAGGAGAATGGAGGAGAAGGGATTATAGCATGGTGCTTGTTCACTTCTCTCTTTTTTTCTCTCTCTCTCATGAGTGCATGAGCCCTCCAGCAAATAAAAATTAATTAGTTACTTAATTTTTCTAAAAAAAAAAAAGGAATAAAAACACACACTGGGCATATATGTGTGCATGCCCAAAATACTAAGAGGAGATTGAAAGAGAAGGAATTGTGATGTGACCATCCGCCCTGGGAGTGGCTTTCTCATTTCCCCATTTTCTCTGTCTCTAGCAAGTGCACACATACCTATAGCAAAAAATTAAATTGCCCTACCGTCACACACACATATACACAAACACACACCCACACCTGTGCACTCATATTATAAACCTACCTGGAAAAATGCACAATAGCAGTGGAGGGGCAAGAATGCAGAGATAGACTACTTCTGTGGCCCAAGTCTACTAGTCTTGCTAACGGGGGAGCAAAAGCCTTGAGCTGAGAAAACCCTCAGGCTCTCCAGCATGCCAGATCCGCACAATGCCACAAGGTAACAGTATTCCACCTGAGCATTGCAGATAGAGAGGGTGTTTCAGCCTGTGGGACACTGAGTATAACTCTAGCAACTCTGACCTTTTATTTCTGAATTTACTTTGCTAACCTAATGCTAGGGTCTGAATGTTGGTGTCTTCCTAAACTTCACTTGCTGACATCTTAATTCCCAAAATGATGATATTAGGAATGGGGGCTTTGGGAGGTGATTAAAGTCATGAAAGTAGAACCCTCCTGGTTGAGATTAGGTCTCTTTTTTAAAGAGACCTCAGAAAGCTAGCTAGTCCACCCCACCATGTGAGAAGGCATCATCTATGAGATGCCTTCACCAGACACCAAATCTGCCGGCGTCTTGATTTTGACTGCTCAACCTTCAGAACTTTGAGAAATAAATTGATATTTGGAAGCCACGACATCTACAGTATTCTGTTATAGCAGCCTGAACAGATTAAAACCACTTAAGTTTTATAACCGAGTAAGACTTTGCATAATGTCTTTTGGCCAAGGTTTTCGTATGAGATAATTAGCCTATATGCTATGGAAGTAAACATTTAATAAATAATTACACCTAGGTCATTTTAGTAGGTTAGTAGACTTCTTTGCTTGGTGGTATATACAGTGTGGTAAATCCTTTTTCTTTTTCTTTTCTTTTTTTTTTTTTTTTTTTTTTTTTTTTTTTTTTTGTTTTTTTTTTTTATGGAAACGTCCTCCCCCTGCGAGTATATGTGCCACATTTTACCAATCCATTCATCTGTTCGTGGACATTTGGGTGGGTTTCATGTCTTAGTAATCGTG
>NW_006159774.1:216460-240985 GCF_000334495.1 Tupaia belangeri chinensis
TTTTTTTTTTTTTTTTTTTTTTTTTTTTTTTTTTTTTTTTTTGTAGCTTTTGCTATAGGCACATGTGCTCACTGGTCTTTTTCTGTCTGTTATTTAGGTTGACAAAACTAAAGGACACATCCAAAATCTATCTATCTACCCTTAATGCTTCCTTGAGGGAAATATTAGCACCCAAGACTTTAACAGTCCTCAAAATTCGCATGGGGAAATGACTCCAAATGTAAATGATATTTGCACTTCCAGACAAGGTGGAATATTGAAAATCGAATATGCTTCCCCACCTGAAACAACTAAAAAGACAGACAAAAAATATGAAATGGCAATTTTCAAGGCTTTAGACATTAGGCAATGAATAACAGTGATTCCTGAGAAACTGAAATCTTCAAGGTGTGCTCTACACATGCTTTAGCTTACTGCCTGGAGAGTTTCCAAGCTATACCATAAGGACACTCTCTGAAAAAATATTCATCACCAAGAGATCTATATTGCAAGGACATTAAAGAAAGTCCTTCAGGCAGAAGAGTAATATTAGACTAAAACTGGTTGAAGAATATTAAAAATATTAAATATAAAATAAATGCTCTTAATTTTAAATAACTTTAAAAGATAATTAACTATTAAAATCTAAAAGAATAATTCTACACCAAGTTTTACAACAAAGTAAAATATTTTATACAATAACACACAAAGGCTGGAAGAGAGGTAATGGAAATATGTAAGTTGCTTATACTGTATGTGAAGTAATCTGATATTACTTGAAGTTAGACTAGGATAGATTTAAAATAATTGATGTAAGCTCAAAGCAATCATGTGTGCGCATGTGTGTGCGTGCACACACACACACACTATGCATAGCTAGCAATTCAATAAAAGAGATAAAATTTATCCAAAAGAAGACAGAAAAAAGAGAAATGGGTTTCAAAGACAGATGAGAAAAATAGAAAACAAATACCAAAATTGTAAACCAAATTCAATCAAAGTAATAATCACATTCAATGTTAACTATTTAAACACCCAAATTAAAGGGTAGAGAAGGTCATATTGGATTGAAAAGAAAGACCCAACTATATACTACCCATAGGAAACTTCCTTTTAAAAAAATGAAAAGCTGTTGGATGATGAAATGGGGATTTTAATGTCTCTGTATTGACTGATATGCATGGTATTCCTTCTGGAAAAAGAAATGTAATACACTGTGAAGTTATATGTGAATCAATGTAATATAAAAAAGATTATGATGATAATAAATAAATAAAAGAAACTTCCCTTTAAACATAGAGGTGCAAATAAGTTTAAAGTTAAAGGATAGAAAAAGAAATCACGTAAATATTAATCAAAAGAAATTTGGAGTGGTTATACTAATACTAAAGTAGATTTAAGAGCAAAGAATATTTCCAGGGGGGAAAATGATCATTTCTGTATGATAAAGAAGTACACTTATCACTCCCCCCTTGGATGTGGCTGAAGCTTGAGGCGCGTAGGGCCGGGGACGCCGCAGACCTGCGACCTGGAGCAACTCGGAGCGGTGAACTCAAGCCTGTAATAAAAAATGGCCTCCAATAAAACTACATTGCAAAAATTGGGTAAGAAACAGAATGGAAAGAGTAAAAAAGTTGAAGAGGCAGAGCCTGAAGAATTTGTGGTGGAAAAAGTACTGGACCGACGCGTAGTGAATGGGAAGGTGGAATATTTCCTGAAGTGGAAGGGATTTACAGATGCTGACAATACCTTGGGAACCAGAAGAAAATTTAGATTGTCCAGAGTTAATTGAAGCATTTCTTAATTCTCAAAAAGCTGGTAAATAGAAAGATGGTACAAAGAGAAAATCTTTATCTGACAGTGAATCTGATGATAGCAAATCAAAGAAGAAGGGAGGTGCTGCTGATAAACAAAAAAATTTTTTAAATATATCTATATCTATATCTATCTATATAGATATAGATATAGATATAGATATAAATCTGGGTCTTGGATTTTGATTTACTTGTGTGGAGAAAGAACTGCATTCTAATGGAAAAAATCAAGTTTGATATGTGTGTTTTGAAAGTAGTATTGGAGAATTCGGGGAGGGGGCGGTTGCATCCCAATAGCACTGGTTACTTTGAACAAAAACTTTTCTGTAGTTGCTTCCTTATTGGAAAAAAAGAGAGAGAGAGAGAACATAAAAATCCTAAATATTCGTGCACCTAATAACAAGTTAACAATAGCAACACAAAAGTACAATCTGATAGAACTATGAAAGGAAACAGACAAATCCACAATTACAGTTGGAGATTCCAATACTCTTCCCTCAATAATCAATAGAAAGTAGTGAGAGATGAGTAATAAAAAAGACCTGAACAACATTGTCAGCCAACTTAGCCCAAATTGCCTTTTTAGAACATTTCATCATCAACAACAACAGACTACATGTTCTTTTCAAGTGCACATGGAATGTTCACCAAGAAGGACAATGTTTTAGACCACAAGTCAAGTCTCACTGAAAGGATGTAAGTCATAATATATTATGACAAAATATGTTTTCTAACTAAAATGTAATTCATTTAGGAATCAATAAAAGATATCAGGAAATTCCTAAATATTTAGACATAAATTACACACATCTAGTTTTTGTTCCTTTGTTTTTCTTTGTTCTTGTTTTCTTTTGTTACTATTGAGTGTGTGCACTCCCCAGAGAGATATAGAGGAAAGGAAGGTGAGAAACCACCTCCTGGAGGGATAGGCATACAGCAATCCTTTCTTCTATATGATCCTACCATATCACCTGCTGGCCCTACAAACTTCTAAATAAACTGTAGATTAAAAATAATCAAATTTAATTTAGAAAATATTTTGAATTGAATGAAAATGAGAATATATAAAAATTTGTAAGATGAATCAGTGCTTGCAGGTCAATTGACAGCACTAAATGCCTATATTAAAAAAGAATAAATATCTGCTACCCCCCTTAAGAGTTCACCTTAAGAAATCATAAAGAGAAGAGCACATTGAATCCAAAGTAAGCAAACTGAAGGAAATAACAAAGGAAGAGCAGAAATCAGTGAAATAGAAAACAAAAACACTTAGCATACCTCTTTTAAAGATTTATTTATTTATTTATCTGCTACAGGGCATGCACACTCACCAGAGAGAGAGAAAGAGAGAGAAAGGAGAGAAACAGAGAGAGAAGAAAAGGAGAAAGCAAGCTGTGAAGTCTGGGACTTGAACCACAGTTGGCCATGTGGGGGTTCAGCATCTAAACCACAACACCACCTGCTGGTCCAGCATCATAACCTCTAGGTTTGTCTTCTTAGTGTCAAATGACAGTATTTTGTTGTTCCTTATGGCTGAGTAGTATTCCATTCTGTGTAAGTGCCACATTTTCACAAACAGCTCATCAGTATGGGGGTACTTACATTGATTCCATGTTTTAGCTTTTGTGCATAATGCTGCAATAAGCATGGCAGTATGAATGTCTCTCTGACAGAGTAACTCCTGTACTTTGGGTATACCAATAGTAGGATTACTGCGTCTCACAGTCGTTCTAGTTCAGATTGTTAAGGAGTCTCCATACTGTTGGGAGAAAAATTTTAACAGACAATGTATGTAAATATGAGGAAGAGATTATGGAATGGTATACCACACAGAATAAAAACATGGACAATTCAACATATACTTCAAGAAAAAAATTACTAGAACTATTAACAAATGTGCAAAACACAATGTAATCTTTAAAGGTAGAGAAGATGAATATGTGTATATCCTTGATCCAATTATTACACAGTATATGCATTCTTTGAAAACTCACAGTGTACCTTACAAAGATGTACATCAAATATATGTAAACCAAGAATCATGATAAAAGAATTTAAGAAAGAAAGAAAACATAAAATAATGTATCAGTAAAACTAGAAGTTGTTCTTTGAGGGAAAAAAAATTATAAATAAACCAAGTTGATTAAGAAAAAAAATTTAATGGAAATTACTAATACCAGGAATGAAAGGAGGGAAGGCAGGTTTTCAAAAGAATATAAGGAAACTTCCAGATGACTTTTGGAGGTAATAGATATATATGTTTATTATCTTGATTGTGGTGATGACTTTACAAGTATATTTCAAAACATATCAAGTTGAATATTTTAAGACTGTTTGTTTGTACAAAAATATAATGTGTGGAGGCCAAAATATGGTATGGTGGTTAGGGGTGCTGGACTCCAACATGGCCAACCATGGCTCGAGTCCTGGACCTGGCAGCTTGCTTTCTCACTTTCCCTCTCTCTCTCTCTCTCTTTCTTTCTCCCTCTCTCCCTCTCTGGTCAAATTAAAATATGTAAATAAATAAATAAATAACATTAAATAAAATAATTCTTAAAAAATATATAATGTGTATTGACTTAGGATAATTAGTATATTTATCATCTCAACCATTTGTCATTTTCTTGTGTTAAGAACACTCTAAATCATCTTTTTAGTTACTCTGGGATCTACAGTGAATTGTTACTAACTCTATGCACTCTATTGTATTTTATGACACTAGAAATTGCTCCTTTTATCTATTTGTAATTTTATTTCCATTAATCAACATCCCTTTGTAATTCCTCCCCTCTATTCTTCCCACCCTGTAGTATTCATTCTTCAACTTCCTACTTCTATGAAGTCATTTCTTCAAGTTTTTCACACATGAGTGAGAATATGTGGTATTTCTTTATCTGCACCTGCCTTATTATACATAACATAGTGTCTTTCAAGCTTGCCCACTCAAGTTTAATGACAGGATTGCATTCTTTTTAATGGCTGAATCATATTCCTTTGTAAACATCTCTCACATTTTCTTTATCCATTCATTTGTTGATGCTTTGTATCCTTGTACTGAAATATCATGTTATACCCATGAATATGTACAGTTATTTTATGTCAGTTAAAAAAAGTTTTTTCCTATCCCAAGTTATAAAAATCATTACAGGGATGAGCAGATGGCATTGAGGTTAAGGCACTGGACTCCCACATGGCTAACCATGGTTCAAGTCCCAGACTTGGTAGCTTGCTTTTTCACTTTCCCTCTCTCTCTCTCTGTCTCTCTTTGGTGAGTGGACATGTTCAGTAGCAAATTAAAAAATAATAATGATAAATAAAAATTAAATAAATATTTTAAAATTATTACAGAAAAATATGACTCTATTCTTAAATAAGGCACTGGACTCCCACATGGCTAACCATGGTTCAAGTCCCAGACTTGGTAGCTTGCTTTTTCACTTTCCCTCTCTCTCTCTCTGTCTCTCTTTGGTGAGTGGACATGTTCAGTAGCAAATTAAAAAATAATAATGATAAATAAAAATTAAATAAATATTTTAAAATTATTACAGAAAAATATGACTCTATTCTTTAAAGAATAATTATCTTTTGATTCAAAAATTGAGCCTCTTTTCTATTTTTTTAATTGTTGTAAAAACTAAACTCTACTATCATAGAAAAGCTAAGGTTATTTTAATAGTTCTTTGTTATTCTTGCCTTTAGTTTCACCTAACTCATAAGAAGTATTGTGGTTCAATAGTATATACAATAAATAGAAATCCAAGGAGAAAAATATGTAAGAATGGAAACTTTGGCACCAGCTTCTCAGCAGCTGCAGAGTGGTGACTTCTATAGGGGCTGCCAGAAACCCATCAAAAAGAAATACCATAAAGTTCCTTTATAATGCACTATTTGATGTGGTATTTGACATTTTGCATTACCTTTAGTTATCTGATCTTTAAAAATCAAATCTCACACATATGAACTACCACCCAAATAAACTAGATAGAGTAAGTCTTTTTTGGGAATCAGCAGTTAGCGTAATGGCTATGTCACTAGACTTCCACATAGTCGACCACGGTTTGTGTCCCGGACCTGGTGGCTTAAAACTCACGCCGGGTGCATGTGCGTGCGTGCCCAAGATCCCAAGAGGAGAATGGAGGAGAAGGGATTGCGGCGTGACCATCCCCCCTGGGGGGTGATTTCTCGCTTTCTGTCTCTATGTCTCTCTCTGGCAAGCGCACGCGCCCTATAGTGAAAATCTCTCAAAAAAAAAAAAAAAGTAAGTCTTTTTTTTTTTTTTACAAGTTAGTATTTATGGAAAAGAAAAAAAATGATCAAATAATAATAATAATCCAGAGCCAAGGTCAGCAGGCGGCATAATGGTTAAGGTGATGAATTCCAACATGGCTGACTCTGTGGGTAGATTCTTAGTTGACTGAGAATCACTTCAGGTGTTTGTATGTGCATGCCCAAAATTCTGAGAGGAGAATGGAAGAGAATGAATTGTGGCATGGCCATCCCCCTGGCAGGGGTGGGGGGAAATGTGATTCTCACTTTTCCTCTTCTTGCTCATTCTCTATCTCTCTCCAGTGGGTGCACACGCCCTATAAAATATCCCTCATGGGAAAAGGTCCTGGGTTCATGTCCTGGGACATCAAGTATGCCTGCATATGCCCATGTCTGAGCCAGCTGAAACTGGGGGTAGGTCATAGTTGTAAAGACCCTATTGTGGGTCTATCTCTCACTCTCTCTCTCTCTCATGGAAGATATGAACACATAAACTTTTAAAATAAAACAAACAAAAAAAAAAAACAGAGAATCTGTATCTCAATTACACCACACTAAAACTGTAAAAGAAAATAAGAATTAAGCAGAAATCCCCTTGGACGACTAAGGCATTTCCTTTGAGGTTGCCTCCTCATTATCTTAATTAACACAATTTTAACAAAAGAGAAGACTTTCCACAAAAATGCATTTTACAGCAAAATTTTACATGGTAAGATTATTATTCTCCCTATTGACTTTTTGGAGCAGATTCTTTTGGAAAAATAGTTTTTCCACTCAGTCACTATGTAAAGGATAGGATCAGAGTTATGTCTATCCTCTTCCAATGACTCAAGGGATGCATCTTTACATTACGCTCACATTTAATTTTCTACAGCACTTGCAAGGATCAGAGGTTCTTTCAGTTGTATCGCAAAATTTTGGCAGTTTTTTCTCCTGGATTACACCATATCAATCATGTAAAACAATTCCCAGTGTAGGTGTACATGTTTATTTTTAGTACGTGCATCTTGACTGTAACACATACTGCTCTTAATCTTCTAGTCCAAATTTTCTCAACACTGAAAGTACATTAGAATCACCTGTCAAATATTTTGGATTGTTTTTAGATTTTAAAATACCATAGGAATCATTTAATCATTCAATTACTCCATTAGATAAGTCAGCATTCTGAATCTCTTTACCTTAAACTCTAGGAGTTACATTGAGATTTATAACTTCAGGGGGAAAAAAAAGAATACTTTTGAAATTGAGAATGGCATTAAAGAGCCAATTTCTATAATATGGATTAGCATTAATGTTTATACAGCCATTGTATGAGTATTATAATGATCTATACCCTGGGATTCACAAACATCAATACAAACTCTTATTAGAGATCCTCATAAACATAAAGAAATACAATTGTCATCTTCAAGTCAACACCATATTTCACATTTGTAATATTCTTTAACATGGGCATCAGAAAGAAAAATATACAGCTTATAAAAATGACTAACAGATTGAAATAGCAGAGACATTTGCAGTGAAAATTTCTTTTTCTTTAAAAGAGAAGACTGCATATCAAAACAAGCAATTTTGGTCTATTTCATGAATATAAGACAATACTGTGATTGCTAAGGATATTTCCCATTCTTGACTTAAAAAGAAGTGTGGTGATTTGAAACTGAGATAATGGTTCTACCATATGTGCCAGATCCCAAGACTTAAGGAAAGACAAAGAGGCACAAAATAAAACAAAAGCAAAAAGAAGTAAGTTTAAAATGCTCAGTTATAGAAAATATCACTTGATGTGTCTGTGCTTGGATATTGGAATGAATTCACTGGATTCAAGGGAAGCAAACAGGAAGAAGAGTCATAGCAAATGGCCAAAAACAGAGGTTACAAAAAAAAAAGTTTGCATAGTTTTTCAAGGAGAAATCTCTAACTGTGTGATTTGGTGAACTAGAAACTGAAGAGCTGAGAGACTGTCACTTTGAGAAAAGAGTGTCCCTCCTTAAAAGTCTCCCTAATGCCCCTTTCATGTCTCTGTTCCTCAGGCTGTAGATAAAGGGATTTAGCATGGGGGTGACCACTGTATACATCACTGAAGCAATAATATCTTTGTCATTGGAGTTATTTGATGATGGGAAAATGTACAGTACCATAATAGTTCCATAGAATAGAAATACCACAGAGAGGTGGGAGCCGCAGGTAGACAAGGCTTTGCAGATCCCTTTGGCAGAGGGAACTCTCAGAATAGAAATGCCAATACGAACATATGAGACCAGGATGCCTACCAATGGTATGATGATTCCCAGTGCCCCCACGGTGAAGATGACCAGTTCATTGATGGAGGTATCAGAGCAGGATAATTTGAGTAGAGCAGCAAGATCACAAAAGAAATGAGGAATAGTATTATCAGCACAGAAAGACAGTCGGACCAGGCTGAGCGTATGGGACATTGCACTGCTACATGAGAATAACCAGGACCCAGCCACCAGAGAGATACACAGGTTTTCTCGCATGATGGTGGTGTAGTGTAGAGGGTGACAGATGGCCACGTACCTGTCATATGCCATCACTCCAAGAAGGAGATTATCAATGCAACCAAAAAATATGAAAAAGTACATCTGTGTTACACACCCTGCATACAGGATGGATTGATCCTGAGTGTGCATGTTCACCAGCATCTTTGGGACAGTGACAGAAGAAAAGGAGACATCAGTGAGGGCCAGGTGGCTGAGGAAGAAGTACATGGGGGTGTGCAGGCGGGAGTCCAGCCGGATGAGCAGGATGATGAGCAGGTTCCCCAGCACCGTGGTCAGGTACATGCCCAGGAACAGAGCAAAGAACAGGCCTTGCTGCTCTGGCCGGATGGGGAGCCCCAGGAGGAGAAACTCGGACACACTGCTCTGGTTCTCTCTCATGTTGTTATTCCCTCTGATGAAGATGAAGTGAAATAGGAAAAGTCAAAGACTTTGAAAGTCGTGATTATGGCCACCACAGTAGAGCCTCTTTCTTTAGCCTAGAGAATAAGAATAACTGTCTGAATTTCTATTATCATCAACTAGTGTTGCCAAAGTGGACAAGTCACCCTCCATGCTCAATATGATTCATTTAAATGGAAACTAGAGCAAATGTATCATTCTTGTTTCCTTTAATCAACCATTTTTGCTATGAAATGAAGTTATGAGAGCAAATAGAGTACTGTGGACTCTTTTCAGGATGCCAACTCTCTAGGGAGTACCTGGCAGAGAACTGACTGGAGGTGTGAATCTGGAGCTAGATTCTTCATTGTGATTATGGCCTTGCCGTTTTACAGCTGTGAGACTCAACTTGAGCTAAATCTCTGTTGGCCTTGTGTAGTGCCTCTGTAATGTAACGATACCAGTATCATACATCCATAGGGCTAATGTGAGGATTTTAACTCAATACACATCTTAGAAGAGTGTTCTGGGACCAGCAGATGGCATAATGGTTATGTTGCTGGACTCCCACATAGTGGTCTGAGTCCTGGACCCAGCAGCTTAAAAAACCCATGCCAGGTGCATGTGCGTGCATGCCCAAAATCCTTAAAGGAGAATAGAGGAGAAGGGATTGTGGTGTGGCCATCCCCCCCAGAGGTAATTTCTCGCTTTCTGTCTCTCTGTCTCTCTGGTGAGCACACATACCCTATAGCAAAAATCTATTTTATGTTCTGCATAAAATAAACATTCAAATATTATATCAATTATTTTTATGATGCCATAAGTTTTCAAATAAAACCAGATCAAATTCATAAAATTTAATAAATCAGCATTATAAGATAGCAGAAAGAACCAGATAACTGACCAAAAACAATATTAACCTATCTGATCTCTCACACTCTTAAAGGAGTTTTTGTGTCCACATCCCAACCACTGAGGTAAACTTCCTGATGAAATCTGTCTTAGAGAAGGTTTATCAGTTTTCCAAGAAATAAACTGTACTGCAATCTATGTATCTCCATCTATATATGACACTAAACACTGCCTTAGACTGGGTGTTCATAGGCAACAGGACACTTGAGCATCTGTCTTCATACCAAGTACTTCCCCCTGGGCAGTAAGGAAACAAAGAGTTAGGTGCCTCAGCCTTTATGAGACTGCATAAGTACTTACTATGTGCCTGATACTTGTTTAAGTGCCTCAGGTGAGGATTTACAGCAATTATCATTACTCTATTTGACTATGGAGGCTATGGAGCATCAGAGAAGCCAAATCCAGGGCCACAAAGCTACTAAGTGAGAGAAAGGCAAAGATTTGAATGTAGACATATGTGATGACAGAAATGAGCATTCAGTTACTAAATTATGTCACCAAAATTGAAGCTGAGTGTCAAAATTAGTTGGCTTCTAGGGACCCTGGGTAGAATTCAAATCACCGAAAAAAATGGATCACAATGTTTCATCAATATGAGCTTCTTTTGGAATGGTCTCTGTGGGTTCTGATTTCAGACAAGTGGAGAATCAGAATGTAAGAATATTAAACACAAGCACATACATACACACACACACGCATATGCACAAATGTTTGTTTCTTGGTTTTAATATTTCTCTGTCTTACGATCTGTATGAAATCAAGGTGTGAGTTTGTTCTACACAGAGGCATTCACACACTATTACAGATACGTAGGTGCTGGGGGGGTGATTTATAGACTTCCCTGGCTTATGCCCAAAGTAGGTAAATACAGCCAAGGTGTGAGTCAGCTTCAAAGATCCACGTGAAGCTCACAAAATACATTGTCCCACGTTCAACATAGCTACAAACACAGACCATCAAGCTTCCTATCCCACACATGCACTGTGGTCACAGGCAGTCATACCTCAAAAGCAACACACAAGATCTTACAGACAGTACACAGGCAACATAAACATGTATGAATCACTTACACATAATACATACATGACATATAATACATACATGAAGTCACACAACACAACACCAAAAAATGGACACAAAACTTTTCTGATGGACATACACACACAGGCACACATGTGATTGTGGAGATTGCTGAGCCCCCTCTGACGTATGCCAGTTTTAAAGTTCAAATACCTTCTGCTTCTTGCTGTTACCTGAATCCTCACTTTCAGTCCAGAAAGCCCAGGATTTGAGGAAAAAGAGAACACCTCGGTGGCCCAAGCACCTTTCCAGACTTTCATGTCTGTTCACACCTTCAAAATAACAGGCAAGATTTCGTTTTACCCACTAGAAAGAAGTCCCAGAAGAAACGATTTCAAGTCCCTGACTACAGAAGCAGTCAGCTTGGGCTAATTGCCCAACTGTCTCCTGACCCCTTGGGAACGAGTACATTTAGGATCCAAAGGGGCTGAGCTGCAGCTGCAGTCACAGCAGAAGCATCTCTAATATCAGTGGTACTTGGGCTTCTGGCCAAGTCTCCAACATGGAAGCAGCAGGTTCCTTGGTCGCCTGTGGTCTCTTCATCATGAGTTCAGTTTCTCTATACAGTAATGTATGTCTTGGGTCACATAAAGGCTCTATCAAGCTCCTGTAGGCTCCCTTACACCTATAGATGATGCCTTCATTATAACACAAAGTCCCTTAGAAATCTGCTGGTTGGGGCCAGCAAGTGACATGGTGGTTAAAGAGCCCACATGGTTGACCAGGGTTTGAGTCCTGGACCTGGCAGACTGAAACTCATGGCAGGCATGTGAGTGTGCATACCCAAGATTCTGAAAGAATAGAAGAGAAGGGATTGTGGCATGGCTATCCTTTCTCACTTTCCCTCTGTCCATATCCAACAAGTGCATGTTCCCTATGGCAAAACAAAAACAAGCAAACAAACAAAAACACTAGTCTCCCTACTCTTCTGTGAGACTCTGAAGAGTAGAATCTGTGTCCTGTTCAAGAGTCAAGGGTTTGAGCCTGTAAACTCTGACAAAAAAAGACTCTGGGTCCTCCTTTTACTAACAACATACCTAAACAACTTATCAAAGAGCTCTCCATTGAGTTATACAAAGCAGAAATAATAGTACTCTCAGTATGTGTTTGGGATAAGATTAAATGAGCACAGAATGAAAATGTTAATATTTCATTGTCAATGTCTTTTTATTGCTAGAAATCAGCTATGACAAACAATAGGTAGGGCTGACTGCTGGATGAATTCATTCATTAGTTCATTCACTTGTTTACTCAACAAAAAATTATTAAGTATCTCACAAAGGTTAAGACCAATATATGCTTTGGAGAAACAGCAATGAAGAATATAAATAGACATTTATCCTATGGAATATATATCCAAGTGGGAGGATATAGAGGGGGAAAATGTCACATAAATGGTATGTTAAATGGTGTAGTGTGCTGAGAAATAAGATAAGGCATGTTCATAAAGTTCATTGAAAAGGTGAATTATGAAAAAAAATATGCATGAGTTCCATACCAAAATTAACTTTTTACTTTTATTTTATTTTACATGGAATAAGAGACTACGGGACCCAGAAATGTGGTCAAGCACCATTTGCTTCTCTGCAAAGGAAGGTATATATATGTGTATGTGTGTGGGGGGGGATTAACATTTAAATCAGTAGCCTTTGAATAAACCCGGATTGCTCTTCCAAATGTAAGTGGGCCTCGTCCAATCAGTTAAAGGCTTTAAGAAAAAGATTGCCCTTCCCCAAAGCAAAGAGAAATCTGCCAGCAACTACCTTGAAACTCAAAGTGCAGCTCTTCCTGAGTCTCCAGCTGATGGTTACCCAGCTGATTATGGACTCGCCAGCCTCCACAATTAGTCACAAGTGACTAAGTCAATTCCTTAAAATAATCTCCCTTCCTCCCTCCTTCCCTCCATCTTCCCTTGCTATTTATAATCTATATCTCCATTTATATCTTTATCATCTATTTTTCTATCTATCTTTCTATCTTTCTTTTATCTATACATTCCACTAGTTCTTTTTCTCTGAGAATCCTGACCTAAACATCAACTATAGCCTTTAAGTGCTCTACAGATCTGGTCCCCTGATATTGCTAAACTTGTCATCTACCATTTTGCCCCATAACTGCTGGTCCCACGTGCACAAATTTTGAATGCATGGTTTTAGCTCATCCCTACTAGAAGTTTTAAGATATAAGTTTTTCTTATCTCAAAAATCCAACATAGAAGAGACCAGCAGTTAGCGTAATGGGTATGTTGCTGGACTCCCACGTAGTCGACCGCAGTTCACGTCCCAGACCCGGTGGCTTAAACTGACACCGGGCACGTATGTGTGCATGCCCAAGATCCCGAGAGGAGAATAGAGGAGAAGGGATTGCGGCGTGGCCATCCCCCCTGAGGGGTGATTTCTCGCTTTCTGTATCTCTGTCTCTCTCTGTCTGTCTGACGAACGCACACGCCCTATAGCAAAAACCTATCCAAAAAAAGAAAAAAAAAATCCAACATAGAAAGGAAAAAAATTAGTCTTCCTAGACTGGGGAAATTCAGTAATTGGATTGACTGCTCTGTGTTCCCTTATAAAGTTCTTTCCACAAGCACAACCAAACTGAATTTATTTAAGTTTTATAAAACTATCAAAAGTCCTTTATTAGTGGTCCAATAGACGCCCTCAGTGCTAGTACTGCTGGCCGCCTAAGAGCTGCCGAGGTCTGAGGAATGTCAACTATTCAACATGGAGGCGGAGGTCGATAAGCTGGAACTGATGTTCCAGAAAGCTGACTCTGATCTGGATTACATTCAGTACAGACTGGAATATGAAATCAAGACCAATCACCCTGATTCAGCAGGCGAGAAAAATCCAGTTACACTCTTAAAGGAATTGTCAGCAATAAAATCTCGGTATCAAACTTTGTGTGCACGCTTTAAACCAGTTGCTGTTGAACAGAAAGAGACTAAGAGCCGCATCTGTGCAACTTTGAATAAGACTAGGCTATGATACAAGAGCTACAAAAGCAGACAGACGTGGAGCTGGCACCCCTGACTGAAGAGAAAACTGCAGCAGACCACTTAACATCTCACATGCCAGATTTATGAAGCAATGGAATTGCAGAGTGGAACTCTACTGGAGAAGAGAACAATTCGAAACTTAGGAAGATATCTTTCAACACTTGATGAATAGAGGTGGGGGGCTGTGAAGGAGGAGGTTTGGCTTGAGACTAGACAGTAAAGCCTTTCAGAAAAGAGGAGACTATACAAAGGTCAGAAGCCAGGATCAGATGTGCATGCCTATAGTCCAAGACTGGGGAGGTTAAGGCGAAGGACTGCTAGTTTGAGGAAAGTGAGAAGGTACCCTAGCAACATAGCAAGACCATGTCTCAAAGAAAAAGAAAGAAGGGCAAATATACTATTGTATATATGTATATTGAGTATACATACATGTAATCTTATTTCAGACAACAAATTCCCTTAATACTATTCTGTATGTTTTCTTTTAATTTGCCAGAGGGCCTGTGCACTGGGTGGGGAGAGGCAGTGTGTTGGTTGGGGAGCATTTTTCTTCAGTTATCTTCTAAATATTGCTGCTTCTCCTCAGTTCCCTTAAAATTATTCTCTATGCCCTTATCAATGTATTATTTGTTCCTCAACAAATAATTTTTCTTTTTTTAATTTGCCATAGTGCAGGTTTGCTTGCCAGAGACAGATATATAAAGTGAGAGTGCACCCTCCCAGGGGGAATGGCCGTGGATTTTGGGGCACGCACTAACATCTTCAAGCTGCTGGGTTAGGAACATGAACCACGCAGTTGGCCACGTGGGATCCAGCCTCATCAACAGTCACACCATATTCTTGCCCTCCCAAACCTGTTTGTGGATGACTCCTAAATATAATGTCTATCAGTTCTGGATCCACATTTCCAATAAAACCTACTACCTGAATATTATAATTGAACATGTCCAAAATACTTAGTGAGTTTATTATTTTCCTGATGGACACTATCCTGTTAGCTGGAATTGAAACCTATACAACCATTGCTTCCCTTTATTTTCTCAGTCAATAAAACTTCTGATTTTGTCTTTGGGGAAAAAAAAAAAAGCCCTTTATTAGTTAGTTACTGCATTAAGAAGACAAGCATTCTGGGCTTTACTGGAACTAAACATTAGAAACATCGTCGAATATTTGTAACTGAAAAAATGAGAAAATGAAAAAAAATGAGAAAAAGAAACTAAAGAGCTGATTTATATTTCACTTATTTCAACAGATTAAAAACTGTGTCACATTAAAGGTTTTGATAGCTTTTGTGGAGGAGGGTTTCTTTTCTTTTTTGATTATTAAAACATTTCAGAAAACTTAAAATTCATTCTACTTGAGGTACCAGCAGATTGCAAAATGGTTACATCACTGAACTCCCTCGTGGTCAACCATGGTTCAAGTCCTGGACCCAGTGACTTGAAGCTGACACCGGACACATGTGCAGGTGTGCCCAAAATCCCTAGAGGAGAATGGAGAAGGATTGTGGCATGGCCATTCCGGGGGGAGGGGGGGAGTTTCCTTGTTTTCTGTCTTCTCTCTCTTTCTTTCCAGCAAGCGCAAACACCCTATAGCAAAAATATTTCTTTAAAAATAAAAAAGTAATTCTACTTGAGGATCAAAAATACTCATTTCATATTAGATAAAAAGAGACATCCTGACATATTTGAGAATTGTTACCATTTACCACCATGGAGTCAGAAATAAAAATATATAGATTAGTCCATAATACAATCACATCCCTTATCTCTAATTCTAGCTTAAACTAACCTGGTTTTATCTTTGGAGAGGAAGTAGAAAATGGTAATGTCCTGTTTTCCTTTTCAGAGAAGTGACTGGTATGTTGTTCTCTTGAAAGTATGTCATTTCTATTCAGAAAAATGAAGCAATGGAACATGCTCTTCCAAATGAACACATTCCTGAGTAATAAAAAGTTTGATACTTCGAAGACTACAAAGACAGTGTTTTGTGAGCAATGACATATTTAGGACTAAGAAATAATAAATGGGCAAAAATAACCAAAGTAAAAAGAATTAGTTCCAAGAGCTTAACTGTCCCTTTAAAGGACAATTAAAAGAATATTGGCAACATGGTGTGTGTGTGGGGGGGGTGGATGTCCAACACACAATTTATCAAGAAGACATCTCTGACAGGATCAGAGGATATAATAAGAAAATGATTGGGTAATTTTCACTTGAAGAAAAGATCGTTTTTGAAAAGGATCCCCAGAGCAAACTTTATGTCTTTGTTCCTTAGACTGTAAATAAAGGGGTTTAGCATGGGAGTGACTACTGTATACATCAGTGAGGCAATCATGTTTTTGTCATTGGAGTTACTTGAAGAAGGGGAAAAGTACAGCACCATAATTGTTCCATAGAATAGAGACACCACAGAGAGGTGGGAGCCACAGGTAGACAAGGCTTTGCAGATACCTTTGGTAGAGGGGGCCCTCAAGATACAAGCTCCAATGCAGCCATAAGAGACAAGGATGCCACTTAATGGAAAGACGGTAACTGCAGCACCTGCAGTGAATATGACCATCTCATTGAGAGAGGTATTTGAGCAGGACAACTTGAGTAGGATGGGGAGACTACAGAAAAAATGGGGAATGACATTGTCAGCACAAAAGGACAGCTTGGCTAGGAGGAGAGTGTGCAAGAGGGCACTGCCACAGGAGATAATCCAGGAGCCAGACACCAGCAGAACACACAGCCCCTCCTTCATGATGATGCTATAGTGTAGAGGGTGACAGATGGCCACATATCTGTCATATGCCATCACTGCAAGCAGGAGGTTATCAACACAGCCAAAAAGTATATAAAAATACATCTGTGAAATACATGCTGGATAAGAAATGGATAGTTGCTGAGACTGCATGTTCACCAGCATCTTTGGGACAGTGACAGAAGAAAAGGAGACATCGGTGAAGGCCAAGTGACTGAGGAAGAAGTACATGGGGGTGTGCAGGCGGGAGTCCAGCCGGATGAGCAGGATGATGAGCAGGTTCCCCAGCACCGTGGTCAAGTACATGCCCAGGAACAGGGCAAAGAACAGGCGCTGATGCTCTGGCAGAATGGGGAGCCCCAGGAGGAGGAACTCGGACACGCTGCTCTGGTTCTCCCTCCTCATGCTGCTTCTTTCTCTTCTGGGGATAGAACAGAATAGGAAGTGTGAGGAACTTATAAATGCTGAGCATAACCAGTACTGCAGGGTCACAGATTTCCTCCAAGTATCAGCATCAGTATACAGAAAAATCTCATTGTCCCTAGTGTCTAGTCCTAGTGCCTCATCCAGTCTGGTGAGAGTACTGCAGTGAACTTTGTCTGCATATTGATAGTAATCTAGAGAAAGTGTGTGACGTTGAAATCTACAATGAAACAATCCTAATATGTTTTAGTTTTTTATTTCAAACGTGAAAACACTAAGTATGATAGACACTAAGGAGAAAGTAGTAAATAAGACATGGTCCCTTCCTTTGGGGAATTTACATTCTAGGAAGCAATTCATATCATACTGACTAGGAGCATTTCTCTACAGACTTCTTGTGTGATTCTTGCTAGGAACTCTGTTCTCTCTCTCTCTCTCTCTCTCTCTCACACACACACACACACACACACACACACACATGCTACTTACAGCATTATTGAGGGAATTGGGAATTTTTAAAAAAATGTCTGGTACAAAGTGCTCAAAACAAATTCACTTCACATCCACTCAGGTAACTATTATTAAATAACAACAACAAAACAGAAGACAACTATTAACAAGGATGTGAAGAAATTGGAACCCTCGTGCATTGCTGGTGGGAAGGTAAACTTGTGCAACCACTATGGAAAACATTATGTGTTTTCTCAAAAAATTAAATATAGAATTAGTATATGATCCAGCAATTCCACTTCTAGGTATAGAGCCAAAAGAATTGAAAGTAGAGTCTCAGACAGATAGCTACACACCCATGTTCATAGGAGAATTGCTCATAATAATCAAAAGGTGGCAGCAACCCACATCTACCAACAGATAAATAAGTTTTCAAAATGCACTGTATCCATACAATGGTGTAATAGTCACACATATAAAAGAAGAAAATCCTGACAAGAGCTACAACACAGAAGAGCCTTAAAGATATTATGTTAAGTGAAATAAGCCTGTTATAAAAGAAAGAAATACTGCTGGATTTTACTGATAAGAGTTTTCTAGAAGAGTCAAGATTAGAGACAGAAAGAATGATAAATGCTAGGGAATGAGGGAAGTACAATGGGAAGTTACTGTTTAATGGGCACAGTTTTAGTTTAGATATATGAAGGAGATTCTGGAGTTGGGTGCTGGTGATGGCTGCACAACACAATGAATGTACCTAATGCTACTGAACTGCATACTTCAAAGGGCTTAAAATGCTAAGTTTTATATTATGAATATTTGACCACAATAAAAAATTCTAATTTAGAAAATATATTAACAAGAGATAAGTTACTGGCTAAAAATAACAATCAAAAGAGAGCAATCGAAAAATTATTTAAAAATTAGTTTGCAGGATGAGGGACCAAGGTTACATGTCGGGAATTAGGAACATGAGAAGCCATCAAGCAAGATCAAGTAGCTTTCTGAAAGTCTGTGTTTATTTCTGTAGCCTCTCTCACATCCTGGAAAACTTAAAGGTCTATGTTATGGCCTCTGAGGAATAATGTACCCAGAGCCTTTGACTTATTGCATTTTTAATAAATTTGACAATAAATAACCTTCTTCCTATCTACATTGTCTTTATCTCTCTGTCCCTCTTCAGTGTTTCAAAATGGCTGAGTTCTGAGCATATACACCATGTTGAGTTGCCCAAGAATCTACAGTGACTTGTATAGAAATCCAGGATCTTTAAGATACTGTAGGACTGGAGAGTTACATTAGAATTAACAATCATCTGGTAACTAGACAAGATTCCAAAATTGACTGTACCATGTCCTTCAAAGAACAAATACAGAAATTAATGAAGGTCAATGGAGCAAACATTGGACCCACAAAGAACTTTAGTAGCCTTCAAACTACATGGATAAATTGCTATCATTTTAGCATAAAGAGTACTGTTTTGCTTAGAGTTGTCTATTTATGCCCGGAATTAGGATAAGAGAAGAGTTAGGCTGGGAATCTGATTCACTGGGTCAAATACAAACCGTATTGCTATGTCACTCAGCCCTCTGCTCTATATCCATTCAAAGTGAAAGGAGAGTGTGAGTGCATCACACACAAAAAGAGATGTGCAGAGTCACACACAGTGACTTAGAAACAAACACAGTAAGTTTGTTGTTTTTAAGCCTTCTCTGACTTATCTTATTTGAAAAGTGTAGAGGTTTCAGGACCAGCAGATGGTATAATGGTTATGTTGCTGGACTCCCATATGGTCGACTGCAGTTCAAGTCAAGTCACACATGCATATGTGCCCAGCTGCAAACATACTGGGCACATATGCATGTGTGTCTAAAATCCTAAAAGGAGACTAGAGGAGCAGGGATTGTAGCATGGCCAGCCCCTGGGGGGCTATTTCTCACTTTCTGTTTCTCTGGTGAGCACAAGTGACCTATAGCAAAAATCTCTCTAAAAGAAAGAGAAGGAAGGAAGGGAGGAAGGGAGAAAGGAAGGAAGGGGAAAGAAAGAGAGAAAGAAAGAGAGGAAGAAAGGAAAGAAAGAAAGAAAGAAAGGAAGGAAGGAAGGAAGGAAGGAAGGAAGGAAGGAAGGAAGGAAGGAAGGAAGGAAGGAAGGAAGGAAGGAAGGAAGGAAGGAAGGAAGGAAGGAAGGAAGGAAGGAAGGAAGGAAGGAAGGAAGGAAGGAAGGAAGGAAGGAAGGAAGGAAGGAAGGAAGGAAGGAAGGAAGGAAGGAAGGAAGGAAGGAAGGAAGGAAGGAAGGAAGGAAGGAAGGAAGGAAGGAAGGAAGGAAGGAAGGAAGGAAGGAAGGAAGGAAGGAAGGAAGGAAGGAAGGAAGGAAGGAAGGAAGGAAGGAAGGAAGGAGAAAGAAAGAAGAAAGAAAGAAAGAAAGAAAAAGAGTAGAGGTTTGCAGATTTCATACACTGTCACACACAACTTTAAAAACATGCAAACAGGAGCCTTCCTATACTTTGGTGGGTATGCAAAATTGTGCACCTACTATGTTAAACAGTACATAAATTCCTCAAAAAACTAAAAATAGGGGGTCAGGCAGTGGCACAGAAGTAGTACAGTTGATTTACTTGGGCAAGGTCCTATGTTCACATCCTGGGACCCCCCTGAGCATGTCAAGCATGAGTGTATGTCCCCATGATTTGAGCCAGCTAAGACTAGGGGTATATTGTGGCTAGAGATTCTATTGGGGTGGCTCTCTAGTTCTCCTGTTTCATTCACTTTCTCTGCCTCTGTCTGTCTGTCTGTCTCTGTCAGAACACACAGGATAAATTAATAAAAATTTTAATAAAATAGAACTATCAATATGATCTAACAACCTTGATTCTGGGTGTAGTCCCAAATGAATCAAAATCAAGATCTTGAAGAGATATCTTTATTCTTATGTTCATTGCAGCACTATTCACAATAGCCATTATAAAAACAACCCAAATGTTGGGACCAGCAGATGGCATAGCAGTCACATACTGGACTCCCAGATGACCAGCCATGGTTTGAGTCCCAGACCCAGTGGCTAGAAAATCACGCCAGACATGTGTGCATGTGTGCCCAAGATCCCAGGAAGAGAATGGAGAAGAAGGGATTGTGGCATGGTCATTCCCCTCAGGGGTGATTTCTCACTTTCCCTCTCATGTGTCTGTCTGTTTCTCTCTCTCACATGACCTAAGGCAAAAACCTCTTCAAAAAACAAACAAACAAACAAACAAACAAAAAAAACCACCATCACCATCCAAATGTTAATCAACAGATGAATAGGTAAAGAAAATGTGATATATACATATGATGAAATATTGTCTGTCATTTGTAACAACACTGATGAATCTGGAAGACATTATACTAGTGAAATAAATCAATCACAGAAGGAACAATGGTGCATGATTTCACTTATCTGAGGAACATAAAATGACACTCAAACTCATAGAAGCAGAGATGGAGTAGTGGTTACAAAGGGCTGGGAGAAGGAGGAAAAGGAGAGTTTTTCAACTGATAAAAATTTTGGTTATGTGAGGTGAATTCATTCTACAGATTTGATGTAGAGTGCAGTGCATACCATCAATAATGCTGTATTATGTACCTACAAATTTGTTAAGAGGATAGATCTCACGTTAAGGGTTTTTACAAAAAAAAAAAAAGAAAAGAAAAGAAAAAACAGGACACAGGAAACTTTTAAAAGTGATAGTTCCACAAGTGTAGGCCTAGGTCCAAACTCATTAAATTGTATATATTAAGTGTAAGCAGCTTTTTGGATATTAGTCTTAACTGAATAAAGCTGCCTTAAAAAAGAAACAGATCCAGGGAACCAGCAGTTAGCGTAATGGCTATGTCGCTGGACTCCCATGTGGTCGATCGTGGTTCGCGTCCTGGACCCGGTGGCTTAAAACTCACACCGGGCGCGTGTGCATGTGTGCCCAAGATCCCGAGAGGAGAATGGAGGAGAAGGGATTGTGGCGTGACCATCCCCCCTGGGGGGTGATTTCTCGCTTTCTGTCTCTATGTCTCTCTCTGTCTGCCTGGCGAGCGCACGCGCCCTATAGCAAAAATCTCTCCAAAAAAAAAAAAAAGAAACAGATCCAGTCAACCCAGACAACTAACAAACCACACAGACAAAATACTCCATGGGGTGCACTAAGAACCACATGTAGTCAATCACAGCACACAACATAAAAAGCAGTACACACATACCAACACAATCACAAATGTGCATTGGCATAAGATTTTTGCCTCCCATAGTCTATATCAACATTATATAATAGGACTTTCTGCAAAGATGGAAATGTTTTATATCTTTATTCTAATACAGTGGCAGTAGCTTCATGTGAATACTGAGTACTTGCAATACAGCTGGTGGAACTGAAGAACCACATTTTAAATTTTGCTTCATTTTAATTAATATGGCCACATTTGGCTTATAACATCATATTGCTCAGTGTGTGATTTAATTATGCACTGAAAACATGGTTATAAAAGCAATGTAGATGGCATAGCAGTAACTCAAAGCTCTGCAATGTTGAAGCCATAGGGAAGGTCCCAGGTTCATATCCTGGGATCTCCCTGTACATGCTGAGCATGCACATATGTGTCCATATTCCTAGCTAGCTAAAGTTGGGAGGAGGACTGCAGCATGAAGACCCACGGAAGTGCTCTCTCGCTCTCTCTCTCTCTCTCTCTCTCCCTCTCCCTTCCCCCATCCCTCCCTATCGTTGGCTCTCTCTCCCTTTTAGAAGAAGAAATCGTTTAAAAATAAAGCAACATAAGCACATTAATTCTCTCTCTCTCTCTTTCTACTTCTGTTTCTGTACTCACATTAACACGCCTTTCTAGGCAAAGCAATTTCTCCCCACCTTGCTCTGATCTGTGCCAGTTCTTGGTTTAGGCTCTTCTACCTGAGTCTTCACCTTTTATGCCTCCTTGATCTAAGGATTTTTAGCACCTTCTATGCTTGTTTATAAGCATTAGAACAATAAGCAGAAAGATTCCCATTTACTAAAAGGACTAAAACTCAAGGGAACACAACACAAACTTCAGATTAGAGATGAATCCAGCAAAACTAATTGCTCAATTTTAAGCCTTTCTCTTGAGAAAGATCCTGTGCAGGGGCCAAAGGTGCATAGGAGTCACAGGGGAAGATGTCTCCAATGTTGGTGACATGTTGGGCTCCTTTCTACCTGGTCATGAGTAGCAGGAGAGGCCATGAATACCCTTAACCTCTGTAAAACCTACATAATTGAATCTTCCTTCCCAAACATCACAGAATAACACTGACCAAGTCCCAGCCTCTGCGGACTCCAACACCACAGACACTGATTTCCATTAGATCTCACATTCCATAGCCACCTGAAACTTACAGGGCTCTCTCCCGACTTCCTACAGTGCACAAACTGAGGTTTGTTATACAGAAAACCATTGAGCTGTACACTTCAACAGGGTGTATGACATGGTATTAGACACTGAATAAAGTGTCAAATAAAAAGTCAATGAAGTTTTTAATTTCTGCTGTAAAGTACAGATATTCAGTATATAATGAGTGGGGACATACAGTGTTTGTCTTTCATAGTCTGGTTTACTTTGCTTAGCATTAAATAGTTTATAGTCATCCACTTTGTATCAGATAACAGGATCTCATTGTCCTAATGGTTGGCCCAGAGAAGAAATACTTAATAGACATAAGAATATAAAGTTCTCTGATGAAAGTAACATATATGGTAATATCTCTAATTTGTTCATCATATACCACATTCATACTTTGAAAAACTATATTGTGCTATGGAGATGGACAATAATTAAATGTGAATAAGAGATAAAATCAGGGCCAGCACATTGTGCCATGGTTAAAGCGTGGGACTCCTATATGGCCAACCACAGTTTGAGTTCCAGACCTGGCGGCCTGAAAATCACACTGGGCGTGTGTATGCATGTGCCCCAAAACTTCTAAGAGGTGGGTGGAGGAAAAGAGATTGTGGCATGATCATCCTCCATGGAAGGAGATTTCTCACTTTCCTCTCTCTGCCTCTCTCCAGCAAGTACATGCACTCTATGGTGAAAACCTTAAAAGGAAAGAAAAAGAGAAAGAGAAAGAAAGAAGAGGGAGAAAGAACATTTTTAAAAAGATATTTTTTCTTTTCTACAAAAAGATTAACGAAAGGCATTTATGGTACAAAGAGAGGCAAGGCATTTATGGTACAAAGAAATGGATTATTATCTGTTGAGGGATAACCTTATAGTATTGTCAACTGGACCAGTGTGAATGTACACATGTTGGAATTTTCACTTTGCAAGATAAGTAACGTGATTGAATGTATAAAAGAAATTGAAATAATAATAATAATAAAGAAAAGAAAGAAAAATTTTTAAAAAGAGGTTTTAGCCTTTGGGTACATGCACTTACCCAATTCCTATTAATCTTTTAAGTTTTTATTAGGACAGTATTTTATTTGACCATCTTTTACTCTTCATGTTGATAATTCATGGGTTTTTTTTTCTTCCTGGCCAGTCTAACTTAAGATTTGTCAGTTCGGGAAACAGCAGAAGGCATAGAGATTACATATCTGGACTACCACATGGCCAACAGTGGTTCAAGTCCTGGACCCAGTGACTTGAAAATCATACGGGGATCATGTGTATGGTGCTCAAGATCCTGGGAGGAAAATGGAGAAGAAATCGTGACTTGGCCATCCTCCCTGGGGCATGATTTCTCACTTTCCCTCTCACTGTGTCTGTCTGTCTCTCTCTCTCTCGTTCTCTCTCTCCAGCGAGTGCACATGCCCTAAAGCAAAAATGTCTCAATAAAAAAAGGATATTTTTATATTATAAAGTGATAACTTTAGAAATCAAATTATCCTGGACGGGCCAGCGCATGGCCGCTGGGCCTGCGTGTGGTCGCCGGGCCAGTGCATGGCCGCCGGGCCTGCCGT
>NW_006159774.1:242105-257216 GCF_000334495.1 Tupaia belangeri chinensis
TAAGAATTGGAAAATTATTTGCTGAGAACATATATGTTGATGTGCTTGATTGAGCCAATGCACAGTGTATTTTGGATGGAAAATTCATTTGTGTGTTGTGATGGTGTATAGTGAATGAATAAATTTTTAAAAAAAAAAGAAATCAAATTATCCTCCATTCCCAGGGTTTATTGTTGCTGCTCATTGAGGGTAGGTAGTAGTTGTTTATTCTATTAAGACTTTTCAAAACTATTTTTATAAAGACTGTGTTCTTTTTGTGTGTGTTCTCTGAATGGTCAGTTAGCTCACTGGTCAGCTACTGATTTAACAAATATTTACTTAGCCTTTTGAATCCAAAATGAAAGAAAAGAAAAATGTCCCTGGTCTTTGCAGAATGTTTCTCTGTTCAGGCACCCCTTCAATGCTTAGCTAAGCAATTTAATCTTCTGCCTTATCCTCCTCTTATTGCTTGAATTGATCCTGAAGATAAGAACTGGAAGTATAAGGTTTCCTCAGATCTTTCTAAGCATATGTCTATACCTGAGCATACATGTGACCTTCTATGTCTCTAATACATGCAAGAGGTTTTCATATCCCTTATTCCATATATCGTCTTCCCCAGACTCTCTTGCTGGCCAAAACAACCTTGAAAAAATAACAAATTTGGAGGACTCACATTTCCTGATTTTCAAACATACTACAAGTCTGCAGTCATAAAACCAGTATGATACTGGCATAAGGATAAATATATAGATCGATTGAACAGAATTAAGAGTCTAAAAGTAAACCTATACAGCTATGGTCAGTTGATTTTCAAGATGCCAAAATAATTCAAAGGGGCAAAGATAGTCTCTCAACAAGTGGTGCTGAGACAATAGAATAGTTACATAGAATAAAGTTGGGGCAGCCCATGGTGTGGTGGTTAAGAAAGCTGGATCCCACATGGCAAACAGTGCAGTTCAAGTCCCAGACCCAGAGGCTTAGAAAACATGCTGGGTACACATGTGCACAAAATTCTGAGAGGGGAATGGAAGAGAAGGTGATTTTGACATGGTCATCTCCCCCCAACCAGGAGTGTTTTCTCACTTCTCTTCCGTGTCTCTCCAGTGAGTACTCATGCCCTATAGCAAGTTAAAATGAAAGAAAAGAGAAAAAAGTTGAACCTTCACCTTATGCTATATAGAAATTTAACTCAAAATGGACTGAGGACCTAAATATAAGAAGTAAAACTATAAAACTTTAAGGATAAAACAAAGGAATAAATCTTCCTACCTCAGATTTGCCCAGAATTTATTATGACACCAAAAGCACAAATTGCAAAAGGAAAAAATAGATAAATTGGATTTATCAAAATTAAGAATGATAGTAAGAAGAAAAATAGAGAGGCAAGACATTTATGGGACACAAAAATGGACTATTATCTGTTGATGATAACAAGTGTAGTATCCTCAGCTGGACTGGCGTGAACTGCATTTATGTTAGGAGAATTAATTTTACAAGTTAAGTGATGGATAGTGATTGAATGTACAAAAGAAATTAAAATAAAATACATAGAGAGCTAAAAAAAAAAAAAACAGTGAAAATACAACCCACGGAATGGGAGAAAATCTTCGCGAATTATACATCTAATAAGAATTTAGCATCCTGCACATATAAAGAATTTTATAATTCAACAACAGAAGAAAAAGAAAAAAATTTAAAGGATAAAGGACATGAATGGCATTCTTCCAAAGAAAGATATAAATGGCCAACAAACAAATAGAAGATACTCAATGCCATTAATCACTAGGAAAAGCAAACCAAACTAACAATGAAATAACTCTTCATAACCCCTAAGTTGGCTTTTAAAAATGAAAAATGATGAGCAAGCAGGTGGCATGGCGGTTAAGATAACTGGATCCCACTTGGCTGACTAAGAGGTTTGAGTCCAGAACCAGTGGCTTAAAAATCATGCCAAGCATGCGTGAGTGCCCACAATCTCAAAAGGAGACTGGAAGAAGAAGGGATCATAGTGTGGCCACTCTTTAGGGATGATTTATTGTGTACTCTCTCTCTGTTTCTTTCTTTCTGGTGAGTGGACATGCCCAATAGCAAAAGCTAAAAAAAAAAGAAAGAAAAAAAAGTGACAAATACTGGCAAACACATAGAGAAATCACATTTGTACATTGCTTTTGGGAATGTAAAATGGTGTAAATACTGGGTAAACCAATTTGACTGTTACTCATAAGTTAAATAGAAATACCTGGGACCAATAGATGGTGTAATGGTTACGTTGCTGGACTCCCATGCAGTCAATTGTGGTTTAAGTCCTGGGCCTGGTGATTTAAAAAACTCAAGCCAGGTGCATGTGTGTAAATGTCCAAGATTCTGAGAAGAGAATGAATGAGAAGGGATTGGGTGTAGCCATCCCCACTGGGGGGTGATTTCTCGCTTTCTGTCTCTGTCTCACTGGAAAGCGCATGCACCCTATATCAAAAACCTCTCTAAGAAAAAAAAAAAAGTGCCAGGTGACCTAAGGTATATACTCCTAGGTAGGTACCCCCAAAGTTAAAAATAGCTGTTCAAACAAAAACTTGCACCCAAATATTTATAACAGTACTAGTAACAATAGCCAAAAGGTGGATACAACCCAAATATCTACCAACAGATGCACATACAAAGAAAAGTTGGGATAGCCATACAATTAAATATTATTCAGTCATAAATAGGAAGGAAGCACTGGTATAGGCTACAATGTGTATGAACCTTGAAAACATTATGAAAAGCAAAAGGAGTCAGACACAATAGGTAACATATTTTAGAGTTCCATTTATGTGAAATATCCACACTATTCAAATCCATACATACAGAATTAGTTAGTGTTTGCTAGGGGCTGGAGGAGAGGGGAAATGGAAATGATTGTGTAATGACTATATAGTTTTCTTCTGGGGTTCTGAAATGAGGCAGTAATGATGACTTCACATTATGAATGTACTAAATGCCACAGAATTATACAACTCAAATGTTTAAAACAATAAATTTTGTGTTATGTATGCCACAATAAAAAGTATTTTAAAGAAAAAGAGGTAATTTTTACCCAAAGCACAAAAAATAGTAACATAATAATAACATATTATTAACAACATAAGTTAACAATAAAACACATTAAAAGAAAAATACACATTAATCAAAATAGAGAGGAGAGAACAATTTAAATATTTCTCAAACAGAAACCATAGTAGTATGAAAAATATAAATTAAAATAGATTGTGATTACACTAAATATAAATAGATCGTCTTTTCCAGAAAAGTAACATTTGTCAATCTACAAAAAAAGAGCAAAACTCAGGCCAGCAGGTGATGCAGAGATTAAAGTGGCTGGATTCAACATGGCTGACTAGATTGTTTGAGTCCTGGACCCAGTGGTATGAAAAACATGCCAGACATGAGTGTGCAGGCCCAAAATTCTTTTTTTTTTTTTTTTTTGAGAGATTTTCACTGTAGGGCGCGTGCGCTCGCCAGACAGACAGAGAGAGACATAGAGACAGAAAGCGAGAAATCACCCCCCAGGGGGGATGGTCACGCCGCAATCCCTTCTCCTCCATTCTCCTCTCGGGATCTTGGGCACGCACGCACACGCGCCCGGCGTGAGTTTTAAGCCACCGGGACCGGGACACGAACCGCGGTCGACTACGTGGGAGTCCAGCGACATAGCCATTACGCTAACTGCTGGTTCCCCAGGCCCAAAATTCTGAGAGGAGAGTGAAGAAGAAAGGATTATGATGTGGTCATCTCTCCCAGGTGGCAATTTCTGACTTTCCCTTTCTATCTCTCTCTGTCTCTGGCATGTGTCCTATAGGAAAAAAAAAAATTAAAAGAGAAAACTCAACTTTACAATGTTTACTATGGGCACATTGGAAATATACAGCATAAAAGCTTTGAAGTAAAAGAATGGGAGGAAAACTACCATGTAAATCCTAACCCCCCAAAAAACTGATATTAATATCAGGGGAAGTAGATAAGATGTTAAGGTAAAAGATTAAGAGATTAAGAAAACTATATCCTAATGATACATACAAAGTTGTGCTGCTAAATGAATAATGAATGGATCTCTATAGCTCTCTATTGTTTGTAGCATTTGCCGATTTCCATAGAGTAATTATTCCCATTATGGCCAACTTCAGCCTACCAACGTGATGTCATTGACTATAGAATTGGAAACAGATGTACACAATCAGCTTGAAGCCATTCCAAATCAGTTTCAGCCTACCACTACATGGATCAATTTACCGGAAGAAGATAAAGTTAAATATATGTCTCTGATAAGAGTTTAAAAATATATATATATGCATATACATACATATATATATATATATAGTGTGTATATATATATATATATATATATATGCAAAAGCTAATAGATCTTAAAGGATAAAAATTTAATTCTGAATGTCAATTATGTATATGTTTTGCATGAGATTTTACAATACCTTGGGCTATCAAAGGAAGCCAAATCCCATAGAGCAGACCAGGAGTTGAATCCCAGCCACAATGACATCATGCCAGGTACATACACATGCCCAAGATCCTAATGGGATGAAGAATTGAAAGAAAAAGAATTGCAGCAAGACCAGGCCTGTTGAGGGTTCTCCTCTCTCTCTCTTTTCTCTGCTCACATGCGCTATCATGAATAGAAATAATTAAATTTTTAAAAATTGTTTTGCACACATCTTTCAAGAGATGATGAGCAAGCATAAAAAGACTAAGGATAAAGAAGCTCTAACAACTTAAGTAACAAACATGATCTACTTCACCAATTAAGAACACTGTACATAATGGCAGAATACATACTATTTTAAAATTGCATTGAATTGTCCACCATACAATTATTTTAGAAAATGTATCCCATGGTGGCTCATGACAGAAATAAGAGGATTTAGTGACTATCACTTAAAGAAGTTAGCCCTATTGACAAACATTTCTAAGGCCTGTTTTATATCTCTATTTCTCAGGCTGTAGATGAAGGGATTCAGCAAAGGAGTCACGACGGTATAAGCTACAGAAGCAATTATATCCTTGTCATTGGAGTTCCATGATGAAGAGAAAAAGTAAACCCCTGCCAGGGTCCCATAGTACAAAGACACCACACAGAGATGGGAGCCACAAGTAGAAAAGGTTTTAAAGAATCTCTTAGTGGAGGGGACCCTCAGGACTGTGATTCCTATACGGACGTAAGAGCCCAAGATACTACCCAAAAGCAGGATAAAAAACATGCCTCCTTCAGTGAGGATGACCAGCTCATTGAGAGAGTTGTCTGAACAGCTCAGCTTCAAGAGGGCAGTGAGGTCACAGAAGAAGTGAGAGATAGTATTGTTAGCACAGAAGGACAGTTGGACCAAGAGGAGGGTGTGCAACAGGGCATGGGCACAACTGAAAAACCAGGACCCACATACTAATGAGATACACAACTCCTCCCGCATGGCAGTGATGTAGTGCAGGGGGTGGCAAATGGCCACATATCTGTCATATGCCATCACTGCAAGAAGGAAATTGTCAAGACCACCAAAAAATATGAAAAAATACAGTTGAGTGATGCACCCCATATAGGGGATGGATTGTTGTTGAGCCTGCATATTTATCAGCAATTTGGGAACCGTGACAGATGAAAGGGAAATGTCAGAGAAGGCCAAGTGGCTGAGGAAGAAGTACATGGGGGTGTGCAGGCGGGAGTCCAGCCGGATGAGCAGGAGGATGAGCAGGTTCCCGAGCACTGTGGTCAGGTACATGCCCAGGAACAGGGCAAAGAACAGGCCTTGCTGCTCTGGCCGGATGGGGAGTCCCAGGAGGAGGAACTGGGACACACTGCTCCGGTTCTCTGGCCTCATGCTGTTCTTGTCTCTGTGGGGAACTAGGGAAAATGGGAAATGTCAGTGAACATGCCCATAATATTATAGAATGTCCTTTTCAATATGAAAAATTCTTATTTTGCTATACTTCTGTTTACTGTGCATGGATCACAAGAATATCTCACTCTAGCTTCAATGGTGCATCAAACTCTCACATTGTTTAAAAAAAAAAACAGACAGCATTAATTCTTTATTTGATAAGTATTTACTTAACTATAGCTTTGTTCCAGATACTATATTAACTCCCAAGTACTCTACATGAGTGCAGTGAATAAGAAATGCAGAATTACTACATTTCAACAGTTTACATGGTTACATCAAGTTGGACTCAAACCTCAGTAATTTATATGATATAGATATCAGTTATTTCCTTTTCTAAAATGACCTACTGAGCACTATTTATTTAATTCCTTCAGCATAAACTAGCTTCTCTTAGACAACAGAAAGAAAATACTGAGTCTTAACTTATTTGTGGGATGTGAGCTTTTTTATTATATCTTATTTTGTGCATTCAATCAGTATATATCACTTAGCTTGTAAAGTCAGTTTACCCAACATGAATACACTTCAGGCCAGTCCAGTTCAGGATACTATTCACGTTAAACTTTTTAAAGTCAAATGCATAGAAATGTAAAATGAAATGGTGGTAATCAGTTATTTCTTTTAAAAGAAATGTGGAACTCCCTAAATTGGAACAGAATTACTAAAGTTTTGTCACAGGTTTATAGAATAACTGACAGGATCCTACGTGAGTCATTTAAAATTTCCTGTTGGGACCAGCAGATACAGTAATGGTTTCATCGCTGGATTCCCATGTGGCTGACCATGATTCGAGTCCAGACTCAGTGGCTTGAAACTCAATGCTGGGCACATGTGCGTGCCTAAAATCCTAAGAGGAGAATGGAGGAGAGGGGATTGTAATGTGGCCATACCCCGTGAGGGGTGATTTCTCGCCTTCTGTCTCTCTGTCTCTTTATTTCCAGAGAGTGCATGCGCCCTGTAGCAAAAACCTCTCTAAAAAGAAAAAAAATCCTAACACCAAACGTGTCCAGTCCAGGTTTCCAAAACAACATTATCTAATAGTGCCAAGTACTATTCCATGTATTTTATATGCATATTCTAATTAAATTCTTATCATAGCTCTAATAGATTAATATTATTGTACTCATTTTAGCAATGAGAAAACAAAACATAGAGTATTTAAGTTTACAATTAACTGTGACAGACGAAATCACTAGACATCTCTACCTGTTAAGAATATGCTCTTGGACCAGCAGTTGGTGTAATGGCTATGTCACTGGACTCCTATTAGTCGACCGCAGTTCGCATTCCAGACCTGGTGGCTTAAACTCACATCAGGCATGTGTGTGTGTGTGTGTGCCCAAAATCCCAAGAGGAGAATGGAGGAGAAGGGATTGTGGTGTGGCCATCCCTCCGGTGGGGTGATTTCTCATTTCTGTCTCTCTGTCTCTTTCTGGCGAGCACACGTGCCTATAGCAAAGACCTCTCAAAAAAAAAAAATCTGTGCTCTTAATGACTCTGAACAGAAATCATATCCATCATTAGAATATAAAAAGAAGTTACATTTTGTCCACTAATATGCACTGTGTCAGTGCTCACTGGGAAACCAGAAGAAAACCGAAAGGCCAGAACCAGCCTGATCTAGGTAGGACCTTGTGGAGGAGGCACTAGTAGAAAAGATTTTAAGGTACAAGGGTCACATAAAGGAGGTCAGGCTATGTGAGAGGGAGCCTTTGAATGCCGTGTGCCTGAAATAGTGCCGACTTTGTAATCACTGGCTTATTTATTTCTCAAAACATCATTATAAAGTTGGCATAGGAGGTCAGATGGTGGCACAGTAGTCACACAATGCACTGCATGGTGAGCCCACGTGGGAAAACCCAGGTTTGCATTTTGCAGCCTCCCTGTGTGTATCGGGCACACACACATGCCCGTGACCCAGGCTGGTGGAGGCTGGAGGTGGACCAGGCATAAGGCTCCTGTTGGTTCTCTTTCTCAGAAGAAGTAAATAAATAAGCTTTTAAGAGATAATCATAAAGTAAGAATAGTTACCTCTCCTTTACTAGTGATAAAAATGAATCTCAAAGAGCTGAGAAGTCACTCCCCAAGTTCACAAAAATGTGTAAGAACTAGACAGTGGGTTGGGTCCGAGGATGGCTTACTACAGACACTGAGCCCCTAGCCATTAGATAAGAGCTGCCCAGTGGTGAAAACGTATCCACTTGACTGCCCAGTGCAGAAATACAACCACTGTTAAAAGACAGTTAAGGAGGAACCAGCAATTAGCGTAATGGCTATGTCGCTGGACTCCCACGTAGTCGACCGCGGTTTGCGTCCTGGACCCAGTGGCTTAAAACTCACGCCAGGCACGTGTGCGTGCGTGCCCAAGATCCCGAGAGGAGAATGGAGGAGAAGGGATTGCGGCGTGACCATCTCCCCTGGGGGGTGATTTCTCGCTTTCTGTCTCTATGTCTCTCTCTGTCTGTCTGGTGAGCACACATGCCTTATAGCAAAAACCTCTCCAAAAAAAAAAAAAAGACAGTTAAGAAAACATTTGACTTCATAGAGGCCAACCAGAAGTTTCTAAAACACATACACATATGTATACACACAGAGATGTACACACTTAAATTGCTTAATATGATTTCTTGCATCCTGCGCCTATAATAATCTTAAAAGGACAATAACTGTTTGGTTAGTTATCCAAGTCATAAAAACAAAACACAAGTTTTGATACATAATGCACAAATAACCCACACAATCATGCCAAACACTTGTACAGTGTAAACACAAGTGTAACACAAACAGCAACATAAAAATTATGTATCAGATGTGTAAACTCATACTCTGAATATAGACTTACAATTAAACACACATACTAAACAGTAAAAACACACAAGATCAAACACCTAATACAAACACATATCAATTACACACATATTGCTCTTATCAGTCAGGCAACACACATGATCACAATCATACATCCGCATCACAGAATGAGGTTCCAGCCCCCCTTGACTTATTCTCAACTTAGATGAAAGCTGGTGAATAACTTGGGCCCTTTTTCAATCACAGGAACCAGCACATAAACATTTGCTACGAGTAAAACTAACAGAAAACATACACACACACACACCCACACACACCCCATTTCTCAAAAGCATGCAATCGCACACGAAAATAATTCATAAACAAAATTCAAGATCACACATACCCACATCACTGTGTAGAGATAGCAAGGCTTCTTTTCTATTGCTGGTCATGAGTAAATTCAGAAAACTGTTCCAGATTGCTCAATACATCTCTCTGTTTTCAGACTTTACAGTCTCACATACTTAACCCATGATGTCTGTCCACAAAGGAATGGGAGAGGTTTAGAAAGAGAGTGGGGCAAATATTTGAGATCAAAGAGACTGATTAAAAGATCCCAAAACATTCACAGAAAAGGCCTACTCTCGCTTAATGTGAGCTTATTTTGAGTTCTAGATCTAGAAGGAAAAGTCGGGCTGACAGTCATTCCATGTTAACACGCAAAACACAAACACAAACAAAGGAAACCCGTGAAGAAAATATACATGTAGCTACATTATACAAGCAAAAAAACACCACACAGAATATATATGGAATGTGCATGGAATACACTGTCTGACTTCTAGACACAGACACACATTCCCAATGAGAATTCCCAACTCACTCTGACCTGTGCCAGTTCTTGATGAGCTCAGGCACTTGCTATTCAGTTTTCTGAGTCTTTAGCTTCCTTTGAGGGTATCAGCAACAAAAAAGTAAAAGGTAAGCTTCTGTGAGCCCAGGGCCTCCTGAGCTTTCTATGCCTGCCTCAAGCTCCAGAGTAATAGGCCAGAAGTCACCATTTTACAAACCACTGAAAGGAGTCAGAAGTCCCTAAGCTCCTGGTTAAAGAAAGAACTGAAGTAGTCTAATTGCTTCCAATTTCTGCCAGACCTTGGGGAGAAGCCTGTGCAGGAGGGACTGAGCGACTGGTCACTTGAGAGAGTGTCCTGAATATCATTGACAACCTGGCCTCCTTTTTTTTAATCATTTCATATTTCTATTTAGAAGCAAGAGTAACTTAATCATCCTCCAACACTTACATGGCTGAGACACTGGATTGGCCTCTCCCAGCAGCTTGCTCCTGGGACCAGAGGATGGTGTAATGGTTATGACGCTGGTCTCCCACGTAATCAACTGCAGTTTGAGTCTCAGACCCACCGGCTTAAAACTCACACCAGTCGCATGTGCATGCATTTCCAAAACCCCCAAAACAAAAATCTCTTAAAAAAAAAAAATGAACACTTCCCAGGAACACTAAAAACAGACAAATAATAGAACAAAAAATGATCAAGAAAAAGGCCAACTTAATGGTAGGAACAAGTTCTGAAATAATAATAGTGTTGAATGTTAACAGAAAGGTCAGAACACAGTAACACTGCAAATTCAATGAAAGAGAGATTACACGAGACTGAACTGGTAAAATAGAATTCTATGACTTTTTAGAAAACATTACTGATTTTCTTCTATGCTTTATCTTCCAGCTTTAAGGATTTTTGTTTTCTTTTGAGTTGTTGGATTCAGCAATTTGTTAAAGAATTTTTAAAATTGAAACATAAACTTTTCTCCCTTTCTGATCCCTTTGCAATTCGAAAATATTTGTGAGCATTCCTATTTTGTAGCAGAATGGTTAATTGCATAGATACAATAGTATCTATTGCCTTGCATCAGAAATTAAATTATTGGGACCAGCAGTTAGTGTAATGGCTATGTCGCTGGACTCCCATGTAGTCAACCACAGTTCGCGTCCCCAACACTCCTGAGGGGTGATTTCTTGCTTTCTGTCTCTCTGTCTCTCTCTGTCTGTCTGGCGAGCGCATGTGCCCTATAGAAAAAAAAAAACTCTCCAAAAAAAGAAAAAAACAAATAAAAGAAATTAAATTATTATGGGGCTTTGTGCAAATAACAGACCAAATAGAGATTAACCTTTTTTTTTTTTTTTTGGCAAATACAGTAGTTTATGCCTCTCTTTGGTAAAAGGGAGAATGGAGAGAGAGGAAAAAAATTGTTTCAGAATAAAATTATAATGTACTTGTCACTAGATTCTAGCTTTGTCTATACTTTAAGATCTTTTGTGAATCAATAAAATGCGAGGGAAAAAAAGTTCAGTATGGAAGGGAGGGAGGGGAAGTGGGAAGGAAAAAAACTAGTAAAAGTATGTTTAATTGACCAAAAATGAGAAGCTATTTGCTTGTCATGTGTATAGTATATATACTATGTATATATATATACTATAGTATATATGTATAGTATGTATTTAGTAATATCTTTGTCTTGACTGACATGCATGGTATTTGTGATGGAAAAAGAAATGTATACTGAGAGATGTGATTAAATGTAAATACAGTTTTTAAAAATATATATAATAAAAAAATGAACAGTTCCATTGGCAGGATGACTGCTTGAGTTTTTCTTAGACTCTTCAGAAAATGACCATTTTTTGGTAGGACTCTTCTCAAGGTTCTTACCTACATATTCTGCCCAGTGACTCAGCCCTCACTGCTAGATTTCAACACACACACATACATATAATAATACACACATAACACACATACAATCTTCCCTATAATATGGGGCATATTCCCCCCCAAAAGCACCTCTAAAACAGAGTTCATGTAGTTTACTTGTCACTTTTTTTGCACCACTTGAAGGTTAACACAGGTTCAGACACATGCAAGGGCTCTTTAGATATTAGATTCTGGAACACAGCTCCTTTCATATAGGGAAAAAGTTTTCTGAAATCACTTCCAAGGCCAATGTCTAACCCACAGGTACTTTAATTTCTCCACCTTTTATCTCCTAGGTAGGTCAAGAAAATAATGAATGAATAGGGATTTGGGCTTTACTTAGTATGAGGCTCTTTACTACTTTCTGTACATAGAATCAGTCCAATTTATTCTTTTCTTTTCTTTGAGAGATTTTTGTTATAGGGTTTGCCAGAGAGAGACACAGAAAGATAGAGAGAGAGTGAGAAATCACCCTCAGGGAGGTTGGCCATGCCAGAATCTTTTCTCCTCCATTCTCCTCTTGGGATTTTGAGCATGCATGCACATGAGCCCAGCATGATTTTCAAGACACTGGGTCTCCTACTTGAACTGTGGTTGGCTATGTGGGAGGCCAGAGCCTTAACCACTACACCATTTTCTGGTCCCAACAGGCCAATTCATTAAATATGAGTTAGTCAAATAACCTATTTTACAAATGGTAATCCCTCAATGCTATAAAGTAAGCAAAGTAAAATGTTAACTAAAAACTAATAGTGGTATTGTAATTTTTACCCATTGTTAAACAAAAAAATGAGTGAATATCTCACTTGAGAAGTTGACCAAAACCACCCTAATTTATTGTAACAACAGAAAAAAAGACTTGAAAAAGATTTAGATAAATCAGTTGTAAAACTGAACACTTCTCATTACAAATACTAAAACAGGTAAAATTAACATATGAAATGCAATTTTTATAAAAACAAATGCATTCATAAATGACTCATGACAACTAGCAAGCAGATCTCAAAAAATAGCCACAGATACCAGTAACTGGCTCACGGACTCCTCAGGAGATGCTCCCTACAGAGTCCCCCAGGGAGTCAACAAATTAATTCCAGCACACCATGATTCTCTCCCCTCCACATAGCTGGCTCCTCAAGCTTCACCACGGATGGCAAGCATCCTCCCTACTGACAGCACACAAATGTCAGCAGTTGGCTTGACTGTACTAGATTGGAAGAACACACACAACCTCAAACACTTTAGGGCACTGCTTTAGAAAAAATAAACAGGAGGCTGTCAGCATTTGACCTGCTTTTGGGGATCAAGAGAAGGAATAAATTCCTAAGCTATCCACTACAAAAGGAAACAGAGCAGTAGAGTAGGCAGAAACATGGAAAAGTTTTGAGAGATGCCCAGATCATTAGCCAGGCTGACTGGTGGACCCAACGGTATTCATGAAAAAACTTCTCAAAGTAATAAATGAGTACAGTAAAGTGGTAGGATACAGAATCAACTTATAAAAATCTATAGCATTTCTATATACAAACAACAAGCAGACAGAAGCAGAATTGAAGGAAGTAATACCATTTACCATAGCCACCAAAATATAACATACCTAGGAATAAATCTAACCAAGGAAGTCAAACACCTCTACAAGGAAAACTATGAAAATCTTTTAAAAGAAGTTGAAAAGGACACAAAAAAGTAGAAAAACATCTCTTGTTCCTGGATTGGAAGAATTAATATAATCAAAATGGCAATTCTACACTAATTAACCTACATATTTAATGCAACCCCTATCAAATTATAAGAGACATTCTTCATAGATCTAGAGAGACAATCATAGAATTTGTCTGGAATCTAAAAGACCCCATATTGCCAAAGCAATTCTGCACAAAAAGAATGGAATGGGTGGCATCTCATTTCCTGACCCCGAAATACACTATAAAGCAGTGATAATAAAAACAGCATGGTATTGGCACAAAAACAGACAGGGGGACCAATGGAACAGAATACAAACTCCAGAAATAAACCCTAAAACATACAGCCAACTGGTTTTTGACAAAGGGTACCAGTCAATCCAGTGGGAAAAGAAAACCTCTCTAGCAAATGGTGCTGGAAAGACAGAGTTTCCACCTGCAGAAAGATTAATCTGAATCCCTATATGTCACCATTAACAAAAATCAACTCAAAGTGGTTCAAAGATCTAAATATAAGACCTCAAACTATAAAACTACTGTTGGAAAACATTGGGAAAACTGGGAGACATTGGGGTAGGCAAAGACTTCTTAAATAAGACTACCAAAGCACAGGCAATAATCCCCAAAATAGATGAGTGGGATTACATCAGATTAAGAAATTTCTGCATGGCAAAAGATACAGTAAGCAGTGTGAATTGACAACCCTGAGAGTGGGAGATTATTGTAAACTATGCCTCAGATAAGGGACTGATAACCAGAATACACAGAAAACTCAAAAGGCTTACCCTTCCCCCCAAAAATTATTAACCCAATTAAAAGATGAGGAAAAGAGCTGAATAAACAACTCTCTAAGGAAGATATACAAACAGCCAAAAAGCATATGAAAAAATGCTCAACATCCCTCATTATAAGGAAGATGAGATACCACAGTGAGATACCACCTAACCCCAGTTAGAACAGCAAAGATTTAAAAATAAATAAACGATAAATGCTGGCAGGGACATGGTTAAAGAGGAACCCTTCTACACTGCTGGTGGAAATGCAAATTGGTCCAGCCACTGTGGAGAACAAAGATCTACAAATAAAGCCACCATATGATCTAGCAATTTCACTTTCCACTCCTGGATATCTACCCAAGGGATAGAGAATGTTCAGTCATAAAAGTGCTTGCACATCTATGTTTATTGCAGCATTATTCGTGATTGCTAAGACTTGGAACCAACCCAAAGGCCCACAAACAGATGAATGGATTGAAAAAGTGTGGCACATATATTCTATAGAATACTAGTCAACCATAAAAAAAATAAATAAAATAAATAAAATAAATAAAAAAAAAAAACAAGAAGACCCTGGCATTTGATAGAAAGTGAACGAATATGGAAGATTTACTGCTGAGTGAAGCAAACCAGGCTATGAAAGAGAGACATTGTATATCTCTATTTAAGACTCTCAGTCAGGCTATGAAAGACATACCAACTGTCTGCACACTATTGTGTGAACTGAGAGATTAGAGAACATAGAAAAATGATAAATGGTTATGGACTCTGGAAAGAATGTGGGGGGGGCGGTAAAGTGGGAGAGTGTAAGGAAAGAAATTAAGGAGGAAAATAGAGAGGCAAGACATTTATGGGACACAGAAGTGGGCTGTTATCTGCTGATGATAACATGTTATATATCCTCAACTGGACTGGTATGAAGCATATTCATATTGGGTAAATTCAACTTACAAGCAAAGTGATGTATAGTGATTAAATGTATAAAATGAAATAAAATTTTAAAAATAATAATAAAAATTACCAAAAAAGAGTACCTTAGGCAACTTTTGGACTGACACATATGTGTATTACCTTCAGTGTGATTGCATATTTGTGGGTATATAGAAAATATACATTATAAACATATACAATTATACAATATAAATGTGTGTGGTTTATTCTATGTCAGTGATACTTTAGCAAAGTGGTTTTA
>NW_006159774.1:257227-281867 GCF_000334495.1 Tupaia belangeri chinensis
AAAAATAATAAGCAACCTGGAAAGGAAATTTTGGGAAAAAAATAGAGAAGTACATTTGTGGGATGCAGATATGGTTTATTATCTGCTGATGAGGATGTGTTTAGTATTCTCAACTGGGTTGAATTGAGGGGTGTATCATGCTGGGTAAAGTCTCTTTAAAATCTAAATGATGTGTAGCTATTGGATGTATAAATAATCATAATAATAAAGAAAAAAAAATATATAAAGTTTTTAAATAAATCAAGTTAAGTATGTAGTATAAAATAATAATAATAATAAACAACCTGGAATAAAAATCTAGCAGCAATAAAAGAAGAGCATAAACAAATCAGCTATGGTACTATAAATACAAATAATTTTATATAGAAGTAAACAAGTAGTAAGTATAAGAATTTTTAAATAAAATAAGTCACATCTATATAGAGAACAGAAACAAAACAAAACAAAACAAAACAAAACAGAAAGTAAAGCAAAAGGAAAGGAATTCATCACATATTAGGTCATTACCTTAAAACCATCAAATTTCTCAGTAGAAATCTTGCAAGTCTGAGGGAGTGGGAAGAAACATTTAAATGCTATGAGGAAAAAAGGAAAAAAACCTGCCAATCAAAATCACTACACACAGAAAACATGTCCTTCAAAAATAGACGGGTCAGCTCTGTGGCACAGTGGTAATTCACCGCCCAAGAGAAGTTGGATACACCACATGATGGTTTCAGTTCAGATTCCTGGCCCCGCCAGCCTGAAACATGCCAGGCACACACACAAGTACCCAAGGTCCAGTGGGCTAGAGGACCGGAAGACGGGTATCATGACATGACTAGACACTGTGGAGGGTGCTTCTCTATCATAAATTTTTAAAATTACAAAAAATATGCAGAGGATAAAGACTTTCTCTGTACAACAAAAGCTGAGAGAGTTCAGCACCTAGGCCTGCCTAACAAGAAATTCTAAAGGGAGTTCTTTACGTTGAAATGAAAGGATACGAAACAGCAGCACAACAGCATAGGAAAATATAAAACTCACTGGCAAAAATAATACATAGAAAAAACCAAAATACCATATTATTATAATGGAGGTGAGTAAATTGCTTCTAATTTAAGCATAAAACATTAAAACAAAAGTATGAAAAATCACCATAGCGGGAACCAGCAGTTAGCGTAATGGCTATGTCGCTGGACTCCCACGTAGTCGACTGCGGTTCGTGTCCCGGACCCGGTGGCTTAAAACTCACGCCGGGCGCGTGTGCGTGTGTGCCCAAGATCCCGAGAGGAGAATGGAGGAGAAGGGATTGCAGCGTGACCATCCCCCCTGGGGGGTGATTTCTCGCTTTCTGTCTCTATGTCTCTCTCTGTCTGTCTGGCGAGCGCACACGCCCTACAGTGAAAATCTCTCCAAAAAAAAAAAAAAGTTTCAAAAAAAAAAAATCACCATAGCTACAATAATTTGTTAATGGATATATGATGCAAAAAAAGATGTTAGCTGTTGGGCCAGCATGTGGTGTGGAGGCAGCTGGATTCCACACGGCCTACTCTAAGGTTTGAGTCCTGGCAGCTTGAAAATTACATCAGGTATGTATGAGTACATGCCCAAAATCCCACGAGAATGGATGAGAAGGGATTGTGGCATGGCCGTCATCCCTGAGGGGTGATTCCTCTCTCTCTCTCTCTCTCATGAGCACAGATACCATATAGCAAACTAAGAAAAAAAAAGATGTTCATTGTCACAATAAAATAAAGTGTGGATTGATGTTGAAGAAGATTAATATAGGAATACCTTTTATTTGATTGTTGTTGTTTTTTGTTTTTTTGTTTTTTGTTTTTTTTTTTCCTAGAGCCTTTATCGGGTTATTTAAGGATTGGCGTCTATGCATTCATGTGCGTATGTCAGAGTTACACAGAGTAGCTGGTGACGTTGTACACACATGTTGTACACACATGCCTAAAAAAAACATTCTGGAGCCCATAAAACAAACAGCACATTCGTTACATGTACAAAAGAAATCATAATTAAAATTTTAAAATTATAAAAATAATAAAGTGTAGAGATAACAAGTCAAATATGAAAATTCTGCATATAATTGAAATTAAGTTGTTGTCAGCTTAAAATATATTATAATATGCTTTTTGCAAACCTCATGATAATCACAAATAAAAGGCACATAGTGAATTCTCAAAAGAAAGAAGAAAATTAATCAAAGCATACCACCCAAACAATCATCAAATCACAAAGGAAGATAGCAAAGGAGGGGGAAAAAGAATAGAGAATCTAAAAAAGTCAGATAAACAATTTTTAAGTGGCAATAGTGGGCTGGCCCCTTAGTTAAGAGAGCCAGCTCCTACATGGACAAGTACAGTTTGAATCCCAGGCCCCGTGGCTTGAAAAACCAAGCCTCGAATCCTGATAGGATGGAGAAATGGAGAAGAGAGGATTGTAATGTGACCACTCCGCATTACGGGTACTTTCTTCTTCTGTCTTTCTCAAGTAAGTGTATGTGACCTCTGGCAATTAAAAAAGAAAGAAAGAAAAGTGGCAATAATAAGTCTTTAACTTCTAATAATTACTTTAAATGTAAATGAATTAAATTATCAAGTCAAAATACATAAAGTAGCTGAACCAATCAAAATTCAGGACTCAACTATATGCTGCCTAGAAGAGACTCACTTTTTTTCTTTTTATTAAAGAATTATTGTATTTAACTTTATTTATTTATTTTAATTTGACCAGAGAAGGACGAAGAGAGAGAGAGAGAGAGAGAAAGAGAAAGCAAATCACTAGGTCTGGGACTTGAACCATGGTCAGCCACGTGGGAGTCCAGTACCTTTAACCACCATGCCACCTACCAGACACAAGACTTACTTTTCTTTAAGGACATACACATGCTATAAATTAAATGATGGAAAAAGATACTCCATGCACATAGTAACTAAAAGAGAGCAGGGGTGGGTATACTTACATAAGACAAAAACACTTGAAGACAAAAACTGTAAGAATATACAAAGAAGGTCATTATATACCCATAAAGAATTGATTTATCAAAAGCATGTAACAACTCTGTGTGTGTGCATGTGTGTGTGTGTGTTTTTGTGTGTGTATTGAACTACCTAACTATATAAATAGTAACAGAAGAATGGAGAAATAGAAATACAACAGCAGGAAACTTCAATACCTCACTTTCAACAATGGATAGATTATTCACATAGAAAATCAATAAAGAAATAGTGGATTTGAATATATACCAGATGGATCTGATATAAAATACACAACCTTGCATTCAACAGTAGCAGAGTACACATTCTCTTAAGCATGAATGAAACATTTTCTGGGATAAAGCACATATCAAGCCACAACAAAAGTCAACTGACTCTACATGTAAACTACATCTACAAAATATCTCCACAACAACACCTAAATTAGGGTTTGATGAAATAGCTGAATACTATAGCCTAGCCAGGTTGACACAGTAAATAAACTATCACAAGTGAAATGTCGGAGTGGCAGCCAAGGAATCCTCAGCAACAGATAATTATGAGGATGGAGTTCCTAGGGAAAACAGATCAGCAACTAATAAGGGCACAACTACAACTCCACAAGCAAATCAAGGACAAATGAAGAGACCTAATCCAATTATTTTCAATAACACTTTCTAATCTCTTGCAAAGTTTTTGGATCTGAGCCAGTTTTCAGGCCTAGAAACCACTGGGTGATAGAAAGACCAGGTCCTAAGGAAGAAAGGTCATGCAATATCACGAAAAGAGTACACCTAATGAGTCTCTCTATGCTTTCCAGGAGGCATTTATGACCATTTAGTTGGGTGTCTTTGCACTGAGATTAAGTGTCATCTCGGCCCTATTGTTCATAAGAGTACACAAGGGAACAAGATATTAAATGGAATATTGGCTCCAGTCTGAAACACAGTGGGTCCACCTAATCTATAGACCCACTGTGATGTAATTCCACCAATCTCAAAGCATATTATTAGAAATATATGACTAGCAATTGACATAACTTCAATATTGAATCTCTGGCGTAAAGTAACTTACAATTCTCCAGTCAAGACAATAAAAATAATATGGTATCCTAAATAGAAGGTCATAGGAAGTAAGCCAAGATGACATTCCCCATCATACCCCTCCATAACTCATCAGCATGGTCCTGCTTAAAAAAATAAATAAATAAAGATAGTTCCTAGAAAATTATTGTGGATCACAAATTCACCCAAGTAGTAGCATCAGCTGTTATCCTTCTAGATGTGGCATATTTGTTACAGTAGAGTAGCATGGTTCTAAGTTTATTATATCCAGACACTGATTTAGTGAATATATTCTTTTCCACTCACATCACATGAAAGGATTAGAAACAGTTTGCATGCACTTTGAATGGAAAACAATACATGCTTATAGTTGTTTTCCAGATCTATTAACTCTCTAGAATTTTGTCACGATATGATTTGAAAAGATCCAGACCATCTCAATATCCTCAGAACATCACATTGGCCCATAATATCAATAAAATCATAGTAAGTTGACTAGATAACCAAGACCATACTTGCAAGTTATAGCCTTAGCAAGATACAAGCACTCTTGAGAGTGGGAGATAGAACTACGAAGATATAGGAGGGCACCAAGATCAGTACCATTTTTAAGGAATTAAGAGACCTAGAACTAGTATCAGAAATCTAAAGCTGTGAGGCCATCAGGTTGCATAGTGGTTACGGCAATCTCACATGGTTGACCATGGTTAGAATTCTGGACCTGGTGACTTGAAACTCATGCCAGGTGTACATGTACATGTGTGCCCCAAATCTTCAGACAAGAATGGAGGAGAAGGGATTGTGGCTTGGCCATCCACCCAGGGGGTGATTTCTCACTTTCTTTCTATCTTTTTCTGTCTCTCTGGCAAGTACACACATCCTATAGCAAAAATATCTCAAAAGAAAGAGAGAAAGAAGGAAGGAAGGAAGGAAGGAAGGAAGGAAGGAAGGGAGGAAGGGAAAAAAAGAGGAAATCTAGAGCTGCATAGAATAGTCCCTGGAATCAGTTGCCAAAGAAAGGGAAAGCTTGAATGCTGTTTACAGTTGTGTCAACTGTATGCAAATACAAACCAAAAATGTATCATGACTATGCTATAACTCATTCAGGGTTGTCTTGTAAGATACCCCGCTGCTTTAAACTTTCTTTGGGGTCTCCTTCAAGGAGCAGCCCACATCCAATGATGTCTATAGTCACAAGGATAACCATCTCTCAAGATCTAACTCCTGAGCTCCCAGTGGAGTCAGATGAGGCCTTCATTAGGACTATATCACAATCCAACTTATCCCTCTGGCCAGTTCTTCCTTTCTCTCCCTTCTAAAGTTGTCAATTTCCAGAGCACTCCTTAATAAACATCCCACAAGCAAATCTTTTCTCAAAGTTTCATTCCCAGGGAGTCCAAACTGCAAAACCAAAAACACATACACACACCATGTTCCATCTCCTTTGATTATTCTCAATTAAAGAAATTAAATCATCTCCTGACTATGTTACAGTACATTTGAACAGCTCTGAAAATATCCTTGATCTCCAGAAGAAGATCCTGGGAGTCCTCTGCCCCTTGAGGGAAGCTCTAGTAAATTCTGAAGCCCAGTGTTTTTCTGTACCTAGAGAAGTCACAGAGCAAACTCTCTTGAGGGCCATAATGAAATGAGCACACCATAGCTCCATCAACCCAGCAACACCTGTAGATCCAGCCCATGAGAAGTTAATGGGACTTCCTCAAGCAAGAAATCTTCTTCCATAGTGAGTCTGGACATTTCTGCATTCTACAATGAAAAGCAGAAAAAAGAATATGAATGCTGGGAGACAGATTGCTAAAGAGAGAGATGAAGGTAGTATCAGGAAAACGCTCATCTGTCTAGTTTCGATGCAATCTGCTCTTTCTTCATTCTTCTCATGCCTTCTTGTTTACTGACAAAGATGTCAGAAAGGTCATCTTTGACTGGTGTGAATTTAGAATTAATTTGGAGAAATAATTGGGAGAGGGAGACAGACTTTTTAAAAACTGGGAAAAAAGAGAAGATATCTGAATATAGGATGTGAACATCAGCTTGTTGGCTGCCTACCTGACAATCACCTCAATCAGACATTTTTTCCAGCTTTCCTGGCAATTCCAGAAATCACACGTATTCAGCATATTGTAGGTTTTAGCTCAACATTCATGTTAGCTTTGGGGTTTAGGTCTACCCTCTTTGACTACTGGTCTAAGATATGACCAGCTTTGGAGGAAGCAGATCCCCAGTAAGTGGATATGGAAAACATTAAAAGATACCAAAAAAAGTCCTTCTCCCGGACACACCCCAGGCTTTTAGAATTATTCACTCAGATGTTCACTTCCAAAATTTCTGTTTCCCAAATATGCAGGCTAGTTAAGACATAGGAGTGTTCAACACTTACTTAATGCGTTCATTTCCTTTTTTATCTCACATTTCCCCAAGCATGCCTTTCACAAATAACTCACTTTCGCTGATGTATATTTTACACACTGTGCTTACACATAATATTTCATTAGCGCTTTCTAAAACTCCTAAGATCATTTAGTGAGCTTCCAAGTTCAGTGCATTTTTATCACTCCTACAACTCTATAAACACGCAAATTCTTGGGGCCAGTGGGTGGCATAGTGGCTAAGGCATTGGACTCCCATGTAGTCCACCGCGATCAGGTCCTGGACCTGGTGGCTTGAAACTTATGCTGGATGCATATGCATGTGTGGTCAAAATCTTGAGAGGAGAATGGAGAAGAAGGGATTGCGATGCAGCCATCACCCCTTGGGGGTGATTTCTCACTTCCTGTCTGTCTTTCTGGTGAGTGCATGTGCCCTATAACAAAAAGCTCTCTAAAAAAAAATAATAAATACACACAAACTCTCCCATCCAAGATCAAATCTCTCTTTATTATTGCAGGTTAACCATATAATTAGAATTTTCAAATTCCACAATCCACTTAAGAGAGAAGAAAAACAACTTTCTCAATGTGAAAACAAGCTTCTTTTTTTCCAATTTTATTTTGTTTTGTTTTAGAGAGTTTTTTGTTATAGGATGCATGTACTTACTGGAGATAACAGAGACAGAAGCAAAAAATCACTCCCCCGGGGGGTTGGGGGTGGCCTCACCACAATCCCTTCTCCTCCCTTCTCCTCTTGGCATTTACGGCATGCACACACAAGCACCTGGCATGAGTTTTAAGCCACCAAATCCAGGACTTGAACCACAGTCGACTACATGGGAGACCAACAACATAACCATTATACTATCTGCTGGTCCCTTTCCAATTTTATTTTATAATTTGTTATTTATTAACACATTTAATTGCTGTTCATCTTTATGCCATACAATGTAGCTTTTTGAAGCATTCATGCATTGTGTGAAAATCAAATATAGGATTTTACCATATGCATCATTTTTCACAAAGAACTTTACATTCTTATGTGTATTAAATGCTTTTTCCTGAGTCCCTCCCACCTACTTGGCCCTGTCACCTCTTACCCACATAGACTCTGATATCTACTTGTGCCATATCTATGCTTATGTCCTCAAATCTTTCCATTTCTGCCAGAGTACAGATATTCAGTGTATATTGAGTAGAGATATACAATTTGTTTCTTTGTTTGTTTGTTGCTTTTAGGCTAGATTTTTTTTTCTGTTTTTAATTAATTTATTTATTTTAATTTACATTTTATCACATCTTTACAGTATACATTTCTTTTTCTAACACAGAAATCATCTATGTCAATCAAGACAAGGATATTACTATGTACATTATCATCAGCAAATAGCTTTTCATTTTTTTGTCAAGTAAGCATACTTTTACTGGATTTTTCCTTTCCCTTTCCCCTACCTCCCTTCCATACTAAACGTTTTTTCCCCACATTTTATTGATTCACTAAGCTCTTAAAGTATGGGCAAAGCTAGAATCTGGTGACAAATGAACTATAATTTTCTCTGAAACAATTATTTCCTCTCTCTCCTTTCCCCCTTTTACTACAGAGAGGTAAAAAATAATTTATTTGCAAAAAAAAAAAGTTTAATCTCAATTTGGTCTGTTATTTGCACAAAGCCCCATTTGTCTGTACTCTATGGCTGAAAATGAAAGACTAGACGATATAAAAAGATAGAAAATGGTTATAGATATTGGATACAGTGTGGAAAGAGGATGAGAGAAGGAGGAGTGTCTAAGGAAAGGCATTAAGGAGAAAAATTGCCAAGACATTTACAGGACACAGAAATGGGTTATTATCTCTTGATAATAACTTGTATAATACACCCAACTGGACTGGTGAGAAATGTATTCATGTTTTTTTGTTTTTTGGGTTTTTTTTTTTTTTTTAGAGGTTTTTGCTATAGGGCACGTGTGCTCACCAGACAGACAGAGAGAGACAGAGAGACAGAAAGCGAGAAATCATCCCCCAGGGGGGATGGCCACGCTGCAATCCCTTCTCCTCCATTCTCCTCTCAGGATCTTGGACACGCATGCACACACGCCCGGCATGAGTTTCAAGCTACCGGGTCCAGGATGTGAACCACGGTCGACTACATGGGAGTCCAGCAACATAGCCATTACACTAACTGCTGGTCTCAAGAAGTCAGTCTTGTTTTAGAAAAAAGTCATAGAATTCTATTTCACCAGTTCAAGCTCATGTAATCTCTCTTTCATTTAATTTGCAGTGTTACTGTGATCTGACCTTTTCACTAATATTCAGCATTATTATTGATATTTCAGAACTTGTTCCTACCATTAAGTTGGCCTTTCTCTTGGTCATTTTTTGTTCTCTTATTTGTCTGTGTTTAATTTTCCTGGTATAGTACTCCCTTCAGAACTTCTCAAAGAGCTGGTCTGGAGTTAGTAAATTCTTTCAGGTTTTGTTTATCTGAGAAAGTTTTAATCTTCTGTTCCCATGTGAAAGATAACCTTGCTGGATACAGTATTTTAGGTTGAAATTGTTTTTAATTTAATACTTTGAATGTATTCTCCCATTCTTTCCTTGCTTGCATTGTTTCTGATGAGAGGTCTGATGTTTCCCTAATGGGATATCCTTTGAAAGTAACTTGATGTTTTTCTCTTGCCAATTTTAGTATCTATCTCTGTCTGTGGTTTTGGTTAATCTGGCTATGATGTGCCTTATAGAAGATCTTCTTAGGTTGATTCTATGTGGGGTCCTTTGTTTATCATGAGTCTGGATATTTGAATGTCTCTCTAGGTTTGGAAAGTTTTCTTCCAGGATTTCATGGAATAGATTATCAATGCCCTGATTAGTTTCATCACCTCTGAGATACTGATTAACCAGATGTTCGGGCATCTAATGTTATCTAGTACTACTCATATATTATTCTCATTTCTTTGGGTTATTTTCTCAGTCTTTTTGGTGAATTTTTCTAGGCCAGAGGTTCTATCTTCTACATCTGAGATCCAACCTCCAGCATGATCTAATCTGTTCTTAATACTTTCAAGGGAGATTTTGATTTCCTTTATTACAGCCTTCATCTCTAATGGTTCTGTTTGATTCTTTTTTATGCTGTGTATTTCCTCTTTCAGATCATGGAAAAACTTCCTCACCTCCTGGAAATTGTTGTCTCTTTTCTCCTGCATCTTTTGGAGTTCATCATCTCTCTTCTCTTGCATCTCTGTTAGCTTTGTCACCATGAGTATCCTAAAATCTTTATCTAACATTTCCAGGAGTTCCATTGTACTGTCTGTGAATGATGAAGGACTGTTCCTTCCCCTTGAGGGAGAGACATTTCCTTGATTTATCCTATTTCTTGTGCCTCTACAGTGGTGGTTTCTGGTCATCTGAAGGATTATATGTTACTTCCTACCTTCTGGCTTTTCGCTGGGTGTTGGGCAGAAGGAGGGGTGTGGGGTAGAGGCTTTTCCCGGTTAAAGAGGCAGGTAAAGCCCACCTCAGATGCACGTTCTGGCTTTTTGCTGGGTGTTCTTAGGCTAGGTAAATAGTTTTTCATTGAATTTTATTAATTTGACACTTTTTAAATTTACCTTCAATCATTGTACATCTTTATAGTGTACAAAGTGTTTTTTCCAGCATAAATGCAGTGCATATCAATTGAGTCAAAGATATTACCATATACATTATCATCAACAGATACTTTTCATTTTTGTATCTGATAGATCGGTTTTTTTCTCCCTGATCCCCTCCCTCCACCCTCCTGTTACCCACACTCTCCTATACTGTCTTCAGTATCTGCAATTGTCCTTCATGCTATTATACCTTCCCATCTTTCAGTTCCTGTCATAGAGTGCAGACATTCGGTGTATATTGAAAGGGGATATATAATGCCTCTCTTTCATAGTCTGACTGGCTTCACTTAGCATTAAATCTTCCATATTCATCCACTTTGTAATAAAAGTCAGTGTCTCGTTGCTTTTTATAGCTGAGTAGTATTCCAAAGTGCATATGTGCCACATATTTTTTATTTAATTATCTGTTCTTGTGCATTTGGGCAGACACAATGTCTGTCTTTGTAATCTGGCTTACTTCATTTAGCATTAAATATTCTAAATTTTTCCACTTTCTCTCAAATGACAGAATCTCAGTCTTTATGGCTAAGTAGGATTCCACAGTGTATATGGACCACATTTTTTCAGTCCAGTCATCAATTATTGGGCACTTATGTTGACTCCATGTTTAACAATTGTGAATAATGCTGCAATAAACATCAGATGTACAAATGTCTTTCCCACTGAGTGTTTTTATGTCCTTTGGGTAAACACCAAAGAGTGGGATTACTGAGTCATATGATAGTTCTACAAGGTCAGTCTTAATGTGGGATAAAATCATTTAAGAAAAATAGTTTATATGTGTGTGTGCATACAAGCATGCATATTCATGCACATATATGTTCATGGAGAAATAACCAAAGTGGAAAAATGTTGAATGTAGATATACCTTTATAGTCATCAAACATACTAAAAATTTTTTCAAAAGATAAATTACTTGCAAGAACATCTACAAATATCTGATGAGGGAGAGTCATTGGCATTTATGATGGAAACAAGATAGTGATCTCAAATGTTAACTCTGTGCCTGGAACCATTCTAAGTGTTCAAACATGTTATATCAGAAAAGCTTCATAAAGGTCTTATGGGATAATTATTAGTATCCCCAATTCACAGATAAGAATACTAATACTAACATGTCTGATGTTAAGCAGCTGAAAAATAAGCAATTAATTGGTGAAAATTAATAGATAAATGACCATACCTTGAACTATTATTTTTTAAAAATGCCTCTCCATTATACCCATTCTTGAAATGTGTGTGAATAATTTAAAACAATTTGTGGGTCTAAGTACATCTGAGTCAATGTTGTTCAGAGTAGCAAAGAGTTGTGGGACACTGGGAACAGAGCGTCAAGTGTACTGTATGCATACATTGGAAGGGGTCAAAACTGATGAATCAGAACAAAGACATATCTCAAAAAAAAGTTAGGGAAAAAAACGCACACAAACAAAGCAATAACATATTTTTTAAGGATCTATGCATAGGTAAATAGCAAATTGAAGATAGCTTAGAGAACATATGCTTAATGACCAGGTGTCCATGATGTGAAATCATGTAGAGGTTCGGAGAATTAGAGTTTGAAAAAAGGTAAAAAGTAGACTTACAAAGAATTCTTATGGATCAATAGTGATATGTGGATGTTCAATAGGGAGCACAAGATTCTAAATAAGTGCTTCCAAAGAAAAGCAAACACTCTAATATTTTGTCAAGTTCCCTTTCTGGTAAGCAGGCTGAAGTAAGTCCTAGCATGACTCAATTGAACATCTGTTTTGATACAGAAAAAAATAAAACTACCTGACCTAAAATAAATAAATTTTCCCACCTACCACATCAGTCTCTATCTCCTTTGTGATTTGTCTTCATAAAATGAAGAACTACTAGAGAGAGAGAGAGAGAGTACATTAGAAAGCAAAGAAAAAGAGAACACTCATTCTATTTTATGGAATGAGTGTTGTCTGATTCTAAACTCATAAACAAAGCTAAATTAAGATCTTTAAACCAATTGCTGTATTTTCAGTTTTGACAATTGTGGAGACCAACAAAGGAACCTGAAGGAGAGAATACTGAGGACTCCCCAGGATCCCTTGAGGAATGCGAAAAGGGGAAGCATGGCTGACCTTTTCAGGGTCCTTGTCTTCCTCATGAAGTCCCAGTTTCTCTGGGGCAGGACTCTGCTCTTCTGGCATTGAGCCCCCAACCTTTCTGGTTGCCCCAATCTTCCTTGACTTTGAGATACCAAGAGTTAGTCTGTGTTGTGAAATGAACTTTTGTGTTGTGAAATTAACTTATCTCTTGGTTTGCAAAAGCTGCAATTTTAAAAGTAAATAACAGCCATGGTAGTTAGCTGGTTACAAATACCAGGGCACAGACTTCAGCTTTCAGTGAAGTGGGCTGTATCCACTTCTGTTTTTTCTTTCTTCTTCTTCTTTTCGTGTGTGTTTAGGTAAAGGAGGCTTCAGGTATCAGATTGTATCAGATAAAAACTGGAAAATCAATGTAAAAATGGGAACCTTAATTTCTAAAGAACTGAGTGTTCTACCATGTAGGTATAACCTACCTTTTACATGCATAAGTATTAGGCCCTGGAATCTACAAATACTTATAAAGATGGTGAAAAATTACTAAAGCTTGTTTAAAATTATGATGACCATTGTATGAGATATTCCACACTGTGCTTAAAGATTAGTCATTTCCTCCCATGGACAGGTATTGCTTTAAGTCTCTCTTTGGCTGTTTTTAGAGTGATTCTGGCTTATGAAGGCCTAAAATGCATTTTGAAATGAAAACACCTAAATTAAGAATATCTATTGATGTGAAGAGGTATTTAAAAATATTTTTTAATTATTTAAAGTTTATTTATTTGTTCATTAAAGAAGGGGAAACTTCACTAGGCCACAAACCTCGCCAAACCCCTCTACCCAGCTAGGGTCACAGGTACACCCATGGTGCTCAGGTCAACCCAGGATTCAAACCCTGAACCTTTCTACATCCCTTCAGCATTATGTGGTGGCACACCACTACCAGTGCCACTGCAGCTAGACCTTACAATATTTGTTATTGCCTCGTCTAAGAAGGTCTTTACAAAAGGCCAAATGAAAAGCTTAAACAACAAACTGATTTGTTTTAAAAAATCTAAATGAACCTAGATTTTAAAAAACAGTTATATGAAGTAGTTATAAGTGATAAATCAGCCATAAATAATGCTTTCTTTGACCAATTTATGGAGCCCAACCTAAAGTTGATAATCTAACTAAGAAACAAGGTAGACTGAAGAGACTATTAATTATTGATCTAAAAAATATAACATTCTGGGGAACCAGCAGTTAGCGTAATGGCTATGTTGCTGGACTCCCATGTAGACGACCGCAGTTTGCGTCCCGGACCCAGTGGCTTAAAACTCATGCCTGGCGTGTGTGCATGTGTGCCCAAGATCCCGAGAGGAGAATGGAGAAGGGATTGTGGCTTGACCATCCCCCCTTGGGGGTGATTTCTCGCTTTCTGTCTCTATGTCTCTCTCTGTCTGTCTGGCGAGCACGCATGCCCTATAGCGAAAATCTCTCAAAAAAAAAAATATATATATATAGCATTCTGGTATTTTAGTTGGTCTTTTGGGCATGCAAATTTAGGGTTACCTGGCTAATGACTGCTTGGGACAATGAAGTAAGTAATCAAAAAATTGATAATCTAAAGAGGAGGGAAAAAATTTGAAAATTGGCAAATAAAAAATCTTTTTTTTTTCTTTTTTTTGGGGGGGAGAGGTTTTTGCTATAGGGCGCGTGCGCTCGCCAGACAGACAGAGAGAGACAGAGAGACAGAAAGCGAGAAATCACCCCCCGGGGGAATGGCCACGCCGCAATCCCTTCTCCTCCATTCTCCTCTTGGGATCTTGGGCATGCATGCACATGCGCCCAGCGTGAGTTTAAGCCACTGGGTCCAGGACTCGAACCGTGGTCGACTGCGTGAGAGTCCAGTGACATAGCCATTACGCTAACTGCTGGTCCTGGCAAATAAAAAATCTTAATGAAGGCTATCAGATCTGCTTCTTTCTATATGTCTGTATGTCTCTGTGTTATCTATATATGATGTTTTTATGATGCCAAAATATATGCAAGCACTCTGTTTAATGAGCTTAAAGAAATAATAACAAACTAACAAAATTAATTGCTTAATGCATATCATTCATGAGAGTAAACAACAGAAAAGTACATTTAACTTTTAACTTTTTAGTCTCTGTGCTCTGCAATATTTTTATTTGTTGATGAAATAAAACTCTGGGGCTTCCCCAAAGCCATACACGCATCTTGCTATGAACTTAAGTCTTCAGTTTTGAGCCTGTAGATTCTAGGTTCAGGACAAATAGCCATGGCACGGCTTAAGGATGTGTATATCTAAGATGCCTGAGTGGGACCAGGCCTACCATGGCCTCATTCATATTCCCTGAACCAGCTCTGCATCCTGGCCAGGCTGGGAGAAATCTATACGCATCATCTTCACACCATCTGTCCTCTGTCTTATGCCCTCTCTCTCCCCTGCATCTGAACCTATTGTGTGTGTTAAGAACCTAGACAGGCTCTGCCCTTTCTAGCTGCCTTGGGCACCACGTGGGTGCTCAGAGCACAGAGAAATCAGGGGATGAAACTCGAGAGGGTTCCTGTGTACAACATCCTGAAGCTTTGATTACAGCAAGGCTGACTGGTGCAGTTTCAGTTTGGTTTTGCTTTTTCAAAGGGAAAAGTAAGATGATTGACAACATTTTTTTTCCATGAGCAATTAAGTACAATTATTAAAAAAATGAGTAAATAAAGTGAATGAAAATAGGATAAAGGTCTATAAATGAACTTGTCTGAAAAAACTTTCAGCAACTTAAAATCTTTAAATTGTGTTAACTGAATAAGTAATGATGAAATGTCTAAATCATTTCTAAATAAGTTAAAATACTAACAAACTAATAAAGCATAAGTTTAAAGTTTATTGACTTTGATACCTTGTTTTTTTATGTGTTACAGAAAAGCTGAATATATTCGGATCTATTAATAAGCATTAAAGGGACCAGCAGATGAAGTAATGGTTACATTGCTGGATTCCCATGTGGTCTACCATGGTGTGAGTTCTGGACCCGGCAACTTGAAACTCACGCCAGGTGCATGTACATGTAGCCCAAAATCTCAAGAGGAGAATGGAGAAGAATGGATTGCGGCGTGGCCATCACCTCTGGGACTGATTTCTCACTTTCTGTCTCTGTTTCTTTGTCTTTCCAGTGAGCATATGTCCCTTACAGCAAAAAAAAAAAAAAAACCTCTAAAAAATAAAAAAAACTTAAAATAGAAAATAAACATTAAAAAAATGATAAGAGGTACCTATTTCTAGAAATTATAAAATTATATTAGTCTACACATGATTGTCTCGTAATTCCTAATCATTAAAATTCTAACCAATATGTGGTAAATGAAACCAGAAACAGAAAGGGAAACTATTTCATAGCCAAAAAAATGTGGCATGTTTCATAAAGGAGACTATAAGATATGAGGATACATTTTATTTAAGGAAAAGAGAACAATTTTTGTCTAAAAGTAGACTGGTTGTTCCAATGTGAAAGGAAAGGGAAGTTTAAGCCAAATGACTAAAGTTTGTAGAGGATGAATCTTGTAAAAGAAATTGTATATGATCAAGTTGATTCGAATTAGAAGGTATTATTTATAAGTTTTCTTTAAAAGTATGCATTATTTTCAAGGCTACAGTGAGGTAAAACTATGTCGAAACCACAAAGAGATTCATGTTTGGCTGGCAATGTCACAAGATGGTGGAGCTTCTTTCATCTTGGGTCCTTGAGTGCTACAGTGAGCAATGGGCTCTGATTCACAAAAGCATAAAAAGACTCTGACAAGTAAAGGTTTCTGGGACCAGCAGTTACCATAATGGCTATGTTGCTGGACTCCCATGTAGCTGACCGCTGTTCGAGTTCTATACCCAGTGGCTTAAACTCACACTGGGCACATGTGCGTGCATGCCCAAGATCCCGAGAGGAGAATGGAGGAGAAGGGATTGCAGCGTGGCCATCCCCACTGGGGGGTGGTGGTGGTGATTTCTTGCTTTCTGTCTCTGTCTCTCTCTGTCTTTCTGGCAAGTGCACACGCCCTACTATAACAAAAAAAAAAAAAAAAAAAAAAAAAAAAGTACAGGTTTCTAAAATTTTTGGACAAAATAAGCATTTTCCAAAACTTGGGCCAACAGGTGGCGTAGTAGTTAAGACACTGGACTCCTAGATGGCCTACTGTGATTTGAGTCCCAGACCTGGCAGATTGTTTTCTCACTTTCTCTCTCTCTGTATTTCTCTCTTAGGTGAGTACAAGTGCCCTAATGCAAATTTTCAAGTAATAATAATAATAATAAATAAAATTAAATAAATAATTCTTCAAAATAATATTTTTGCAAAACTCTAATGAAGGCACAGATGAGTTTATGAAACTCCTAAACAAAATAAAACTAGAATAAGAATAAAATTACATGAGACTGAGTGAACTGATTTAGGTTTATTCTCAGCTTCTTATTTGAAACACTGCTGATTCCTTAATGGTTGTTTTCCAGATTTTTTTAAGCTATCTATAGTTTACAATGATTTGGTAAAATATACATTGGTGAATAGAATTAAAAATTTTACTCTTCTCCCTACATGATCCCCTAGAATTTGGAAACTATTCGTGAGTATTTTTGTTTTGGGGGAAGTGTGGGTATTTGCATAAGTTGCTTAAAAACTATTTGTTCTCTTTATAGCAGGATATACTAGGAAACATTAATTATGTTGCTAAGTCTTTGACCAGAATGTCAGATTTGAGAATGTGCATTGAATACCTGGTTTCAAAGGTTACCAGCCTTACAGTGAGTAAAAATTATTTCTCTCTGGCAGGCCCAAGAATCTCAAGTTATTTTGGATATCTTAAGGAGACAAAAATTCACCCAGTTTGTACAGATATTACAGACACAACTAATAAAGAGTTCTTGGCTTGGATCCTAAGCCTTGAAAGATAGGTTTTCTTTTTTTTGGAGAGGTTTTTGCTATAGGGCGCATGCGCTCACCAGAACTATTGGGCACGTGTGCTCGCCAGAAAGACAGAAAGAGACAGAGAGATAGAAAGCGAGAAATGGATGGCCATGCTACAATCCCTTCTCCTCCATTCTCCCCTTGGGATCTTAGGCACACGCACACGCACCTGGCGTTAGTTTAAGCCACCGGGTCCAGGACTCGAACCACAGTCGACTATATGGGAGTTCATCAACATAGCCATTATGCTTACTGCTGGTCCCAAGGATAGGTTTTCTTATGGCATATTCATAGTTGTGTCCCCACCCATAGAAGAGCTTTTCACTAAGTAGGTGCTCAATAAACAATTATTGTAAGATGTAATCTTAAACTGAATCAGGAAGATTTGAATCTGTTTCTGAAAGAAAAAGTGTTCTTTCTAAGTCGATGCTATCAACACAAATTGTAAATCTTAAGAGTTGGGAAGGAAAGACCATGAAGGACTACAAAGTTGACAAGCTGGCCACATACAGGTAGAAAGACAAAGGGGGAAAAGTACAGACTTGTGGGCCTAGGAATTACAGCTATAAAATATGACACTTGTTAAATGGAAGGATCTTCTCTATTTTAGCTGGCTCCATGACAATGGAAAGGAAGAACCAAACCAGCAGTGTCTCTGAGTTCATACTCCTAGGACTCTCCTCCAAGCCTGAAGATCAAATGCCACTCTTTGTCCTCTTCCTCACCATGTACTTGATCACCATAACAGGAAACCTGCTCATCATCCTGGCCATCCACTTCAACCCTCAACTCCAGACCCCCATGTACTTCTTCTTAAGTTTCCTGTCTTTCACTGACATTTGCTTCACAACCACAGTCGTCCCCAAGATGCTGGAGAACATCCTGTCAGAAAAGAAGACCATCTCCTACGCTGGATGTCTGACACAGATGTATTTTATCTATGCCTTGGGAAATAGTGACAGCTGTCTACTGGCAGTCATGGCCTTCGATCGCTATGTGGCCATCTGTGACCCCTTTCACTATGTCACCACCATGAACCACCGCCGATGTATCTTCCTGGTGGCCTTCTCCTGTTCATTTCCTCACCTCCACTCACTCCTGCACATACTTCTGCTGAATAGTCTCACCTTCTGTGACTCAAATGTCATCCACCACTTTCTCTGTGACATCAACCCTCTGCTTAAGTTGTCCTGCTCCTCCATATATGTCAATGAAATTATAATAATGTCAGAAGGACCCATTGTTTTGGTGACTCCCTTTCTCTGCATTGCTTTCTCTTATATGCGAATTCTAATCACAGTTCTCAATATTCCCTCAGCTTCTGGGAAACGCAAAGCCTTCTCCACCTGTGGTTCCCACCTGACAGTGGTCACCCTGTTTTATGGAAGCATCTACCATGAATACGTTGCTCATGGAAGCATCTACTATGAATACTTACATCCTTTGTCTAGCTACACTGCTAGGGACCGGGTGGCAACAATAGTCTATACAGTTCTGTCCTCCATGCTAAACCCTTTTATCTATAGTCTGAGAAACAAAGACTTGAAGAGGGGACTGGGGAAGTTAATGGGCAGTAAGAAAGCCTAGCCAGAACCTTTGCATGCATTTCTATGAGGGTTTCTGTTCCTCTGAACTCTGTTTCTTCTAGTTTCCTATATACACAATAAACTTTTGTAGGTCAAGAGGAATAATTTATATGTGTCATAGATATTGGGTTTTATCCACTTCTTTGCACCTTCAACCATCAGCCATTGAGACCATATTATAGTTCAGTACTCATCTGAAGTTCTACATAAACTTTGTGACTAGTTTTCTTATATCCCCCTTTTTTCCTCCTACTTCTTCTCTAGGAAACCACATCTTTTTTTTTCTTTTTTTAATTTATTTTTTATTATCATCATAATCTTGTTTATATTACATTGGATTACATATAACTTTACAGTGTATTATATTGCTTTTTAAAAAGGGAATGTCATGCATGTCAGTCAATACAGAGACATTAATCTCCCCACTTCATCATTCAATATTTTTTCAATGTTTTTCCCAATCATTATTATTATTATTCTAATTAATTTTTTAAACAGTCAATCACTATTTCTCAGTTTGCTTGTAAAAAGACTACCCATCATGAAATACTTCTCAGACCAATCCAGTTGAGAATACTATACATGCCATCATTAACAGGTAATAAGCCATATCTGTTTCCCACTAACATCCTGCCTCTCTATTGTTCTCTTGCTATCTTTCTCTATCCTCTCCTCTTCACCCCTCCATTCCACACTCTATTATTCTCATTAAGTACTTTCACTGCTTTTTTGTCTTCCAATATTTCGCTCTCTACAATAGAGTGCGGATAGTTGGTATATATTAAGTGGATACAAACAATATCTTTCTTTCATAGCCTGGCTTACTTCACTCAGCAATAGATCCTCCATATCTGACCACTTTCTATCAAATGCCAGGGTCTTGTTATTTTTTATGGCTTAGTAGTATTCCATAGAGTGTATATACCACACTTTTCCAATCCATTCATCAGTTTGTGGACATTTAGGTTGGTTCTATGTCTTGGCAATTGTGAATAATGCTGCAATAAACATTGATGAGCAAGCACTTTTCTGACTGAGCATTCTCCTGTCCTTTGAGTAGATACCCAGAAGTGGGATTGTTGGATCAAATGGTAGTTCTATTTGTATATCTTTGAGGAACCTCCATATTGTTCTCCACATTCCCACCAACAGTGTAGGAGGGTTCCCTTTTCACCACATCTCTGCCAACATTTATCACTTTTTATATTCTTAATCTTTGCCATTCTGACAGGGGTTAGGTGGTATCTCATTGTGGTTTTTATCTGCACCTCCCTTATCCTGAGGGATGTTGAGCATTTCCTCATGTTCTTTTTGGCTGTTTGTATATCTTTCTTAGAAAGATTTATGTACAGCTCATTTTCACATTTTTTAATTGGGTTAATTCTTTTTTCGCATAAGGCACTTAGGAAACCACATCTTTTTCACTTCCTCTAAAAAGGTGTTGAAAATCTTTGCCTTCCCAAAACTTCCAGGAAAAAATTTATACTTGTTCAGTAACATTTTTTCCTCTTTCTCTAACATTTACTTTTTCTATTTTTATTTCATTTTCTTTTATACATTCCAGTAACATTTGGTCCTTTGATCATCCTTCTTATTTTTCATACTTTCATTACCTGTTTTTCTAACTTATCAAAAGCTTTCATACTAATTTAGGATATGAGTGAGAAGGATCTAGAGAGAGGAATAGTAGAAATGATGGAGAAGGAGAAATTGAAATTCCCATAAGATTGAAAATTCTGCCAAAGCAAAGAATGTGTCTGACTCATCACCTTATTAAGGGATCATATATCTCTGTCTCCCTTACCTTTGATAACAGCAGATTCTGAACATTATAGTAAGCAAAAGCCCAACTCTTAACCTCAATTAACTAGATGACATAATTCAGCATACAAAGTACACCAGATATGGTATATCTGCTATGATAAAAAATAGCATGGTCCTAACTATTTTTTTATTATCATCATAATCTTCTTTATATTACATTGGATTACATATAACTTTACAGTGTATTACATTGCTTTTTCAAAAGGGAATGCCATGCATGTCAGTCAATACAGAGACATTAATCTCCCCATTTCAACATTCAATATCTTTTCTGTGTTTTCCCCAATCATCATTATTATTATTATTATTCTAATTATTTTTTCTCTTTAAATTTATTTATTTTTTACATTCATTTACTATACATCATTACAGCATACCAATGAATTTTCCATCCAAAATACACTGTTTATTGGCTCAATCAAGCACATCAACATACATGTTATCAGCAAATAATTTTCCAATTCTTATGTCTTGTATACTTTGTTTGTTTTGCCATCCTTGATTCCCTATCCCTCACCCTCTGCCATGTCCCACCCTCCTCCCACATTGTCTCTGGTATCCATGGTTGCTTTCTATGCCTTTCCCCCCCATTTAATTGATTTGCTAATGAACTTTCACCTCCTGGAACTCAACAACTTCTTTCTCCTTCCTCTTCAGCAGTTCATTGTCTCTCTTCTCTTCCATCTCTGTTAGTTTTGCCATTATGAATGTTCTGAATTCTTTATCAGACATTTCCATGAATTCCCTTGAACTGTGTGTGGATGAAGACGAGTTATCCTTTTCCCTTGGAGGAGAGGTATTTTCCTGCTTTCCCATATTTCTTGTGGCCCTGCAGCGATTTCTAGTCATCTGGTTGATGGTCAGTTTCTTCCCAAACTTGGAAGTTAAATCTGAGCATTGAGGAGCATGTAGAAAAAAAAAAAAACAGAAAGAGAGAAACAACAACAACAACAGCAAAGAACAAACAAGAAACAGAAAAAGAGAAGGAAAAACGAAGATAAAAACTTTTCAATAAAACTTTAAAAATTAATATTTAAAAAGATTTCAGTAAAAAAAGTATAAATTGGAAAACTGAAATTCTAAAAATCAAAAATTTAAAAAAAGAGAGGAGACAGAGACAGAGGTAGAGAGAGACAAAGACAGGTACGGAGACAGGAGGCCTGGAAGGGGTCTTCCTACCACATGAGTTTTGTGTGCTGGAGGCCAAATTATCAGTGGGAAGTCTTGATTTCTGTTTCCCCAAAATGGCCAGTTTGCAGAATCCCTCTAATTATTTTTTTTAAACAGTCAATCACTACTAACTATTGATATATAATTTTTAGCCACTAATTTGGTGAATCCATTCTTTTCCACCCATATCGCATAAAAGGATCAGAAACAAGATATGAGTGAGAAGAATCAACAGGAAGGAATAGAAGGAGTGATGGAGAATAGTTTGAATGGGAAACAAGACATACTTGTAGTTTTCCCCTAGGTGTTGTGAACTCTCTTGAATTCTCTTATAATGTGGTTTGAAAAATCTAGATCACCCAAACATCACCAGAAAATCACATTGCTCCACAATGGTAGTAAAAATCATGGTAATTTGACCAGATAACCAAGAAGCTGACACCATGTTGGAGCGTTAGGAAGACAGAAGCACTCTGAGGGTGGGAGACAATCAAAGATGCAGGAGTCTCCCAACATTGAGACCATTTCTAGGAATTCATTTATACAAGACAGATACCAGAAATCTAGGGCTATAGAGCATAGTCCCTGGAATCAGTTGACTAAGAAAGGAGAAAAACTAAGCATGATTTACAGCTGGGTCAACTCAGTATATTAAGTAAAAATCAAATGTGGATAATGACTAAACTATAACACATTCCAGGTTGTCTTGTAAGATAGCCCTCAGCTTTAAACTTTCTTTGTGGATTGTCTTGGCTAGAGGAAACAGTTTCACCAAAGAGCATGCTTCCTTCAAGGAACAGCCCTCATCCACTGACCAACGTGGTCATTACAGACAACCAGCCCTCATCACCTAATTCCAGAGCTCCCCATAGAGTCAAGTGAGACCTTCATTCGACTGTGTCACAATCCTATTTTTCTCTCTGCTTAATTCTCATCCTTTTCTCTTCTTTTCATAGCTGCAGATCTCCAGAGCACTCCTTAATATACACCCTCCATGCTAATCTTTCTGCAAATCTTGTTTCTAGGGAATGCAAACTACAACACTCACTATTCAACACACACACACACACACACAGAGTTTCATCACTTTTGATTACCTTCCTTTAAGGAACTTAAAGCATGCCCACAAGATGTTATGGTACAATTGAACAGCTCTGAAAATAGCCTCAGTCTCCAGAAAAAGGTCCCAGGAGATCCCTGTCCCCTGAGGGATGTTCCAGTCAATTCTAATGCCCAGTGTTACTTCTGTACCTAGAGAGGTTACAGAGCAAACTCTCTTGAGGGTCACAATGAAATAATCATACCATAGCTCCATCAACCCAGCAAACACCTGAAGCAGGCCAGGAGAGCACAGATCAACCCAAGAGAAGCTGATGGAACTTCCCCAAGCAAGAGAGTTCCTTCCATAGTGAGTCTGGACACCTCTGCTTTTTGTGATGGGAGGCAGAGAAAAGCAAAATAATGGCGGGACACAGAGGCTGGTAAAGAGACAGAGATGTGAGGAAGTATCAGGAAAATGCTCATCTCTCTAGCTTTGAAACAATCTGCTCTTTCTTCAGTCTTCCCATTTCTGTTTACTGACAAGGATGCCGGGAAGGTCATCTTTGACTGGTGTGAATTTAGAATCAATTTGGAGAAGTAATTGGAGCAGGAGATAGAATTTATATAAACTGGGAAAGGAGAGAAGATAATTATTTATCGAACGTGAACATCAGTACACTGGCTTTCCTCCTCCTGACAATCAACCTCAACCAGGCACTGTTTTCAGCAGCACTGGTAGTTTCAAATATCACATGAATCTTGGGCATGGTGGTGCCCGCCCTTTGGCAAAAATCACATGAATGCAGTACATCACAGATTTCAGCTTAATATTTATGTTAGCTTCGGATTTCATGTCTGTTCTCTATGATCACTGGGCGAGAATATGTCACTATCTCATAGCTTTTGAGGAAGTACGTCCTCAGGAATTGGGTATTAGAAACAGTAAAAGAGACTACTCCAAAAAGAATACTCTTGCAGACACACCCCAGGCTTTTAGAATTACTCACTCAGATGGTCACTTACAAAAATTTCTTCTGTTTTCCTAAGTATTCAGCATAGAAAAGACACAGAAGTGGTTCAGCCCAACTTAATGCTTTCAAGTCTTCTTTATCTCACATTCGCCAAGCGTTTCTTTCACAGATAACTTATTTTGATGATGTGTGTTTAACGAACTGCACTTACACATGATATTTCATGAGCTACTCCTAAAACTCTAGGGTCATTCAGTGAACTTCCAAGTCCAGTGCACTTCCTTTTTTTTTCTCTCTTTAAATTTATTTATTTTTTACATTCATTCACTATACATCATTACAGCATACAAATGAATTTTCCATCCAAAATACACTGTTTATTGGCTCAATCAAGCACATCAACATACATGTTATCAGTAAATAATTTTCCAATTCTTATGTCTTGTATACTTTGTTTTTTGTTTTGCGATCCTTGATTCTCTATATCTCACCCTTTGCCATGTCCCACCCTCCTCCCACATTGTCTCTGGTATCCATGGTTGTTTTCTATGCTTTCCTCCCCCCATTTAATTGATTTCCTAATAAACTTAATTAGTCTAAATATATCCAATAGCTAGCACAGCTGACATATCCTTACACATGTATCCAAATCTGACCCTAGGCATAAATCTCAGTGAGTAGAATGAACATATTATAACCTATTATAAAGTAGTACCCAGCTGGGGCTATATAGCTTATTGCAGTCATCATATATGCATTTTTTTTATTTTGATATGAACCGTTTTACTGCTTTGTTTTTTCCTCCTGCAACGTTTTTTTTTTAATTACTTAACCTTCATTCTCTGAGCATCATCACAACATACTAAATGTGGTTTCTTATCTAGAATAAACTGCATAGTGGCTTAATCATGCATGTTATCATCAATAATATTCCATTTCTACTTTCATACATATGTATA
>NW_006159774.1:282790-323444 GCF_000334495.1 Tupaia belangeri chinensis
TGCCAATCTTAGTATCTTGTCTTTGTCTGTTGTTTTGGTCAGTCTGGTTATAATGTGTCTTGGAGAAGATCTTCTTGGGTTGATTCTATTTGGGGTCTTCTGTATTTCTTGGGACTGAATCTTTGAGTGCCTCTCTAGGTTTCCAAGAAAGTTTTCTTGCAGTATCTCATGGAATAGATTATCAATGCCCTTATGAGTCTCTTTGCCTTCTGGGATGCCTATTATCTGGATGTTTGGACGTTTGATGGTATCTAGTATTTCTCGTATATTCGTCTCAAATTTTTGGGCCATTTTCTCAGTCTTCGTGGTGGATTTTTCTAGGCTAGCAATTTTCTCTTCTACATCTGAGATTCTATTTTCTGTATGATCTAGTCTGCTTTTAATAGTTTCAAGGGAGATTTTGACTTCCTGTATTATAGGAACATAATCTCTAACAGTTCATCTGACAGTTCATCTCTAACAGTTCCATCTGATTCTTTTGTAAAGTGTGAAATTCCTCTTTTAGATCTTGCATGAATTTCCTCGCCTCCTGGAACTCAACAACTTCTTTCTCCTTCCTCTTCAGCAGTTCATTGTCTCTCTTCTCTTCCATCTCTGTTAGTTTTGCCATTATGAATGTTCTGAATTCTTTATCAGACATTTCCATGAATTCCCTTGAACTGTGTGTGGATGAAGACGAGTTATCCTTTTCCCTTGGAGGAGAGGTATTTTCCTGCTTTCCCATATTTCTTGTGGCCCTGCAGCGATTTCTAGTCATCTGGTTGATGGTCAGTTTCTTCCCAAACTTGGAAGTTAAATCTGAGCATTGAGGAGCATGTGAATTTTGGGTGCTGGAGGCCAGATTATCAGTGCGATTTCTGTTTTCCCTAAATGGCTGTTTTGCAGAATCCATGTGGCTGTGTCTTCAAGAAAGTCTGTTCCCTTTGCCTTCAGTCCAGTGCACTTTCTACCACACCCACACACACCTCTCTAAACACAAATTCTCCAGTCATTCAGGGACAAATCACTCTTTCTTGTTGCCAGTTAAACATATGTTAGTATTTTCAAATTCCATAATGCACTCAAGAGGAAAAATATTTCTGGTTGTAAAATAAATTCTGTCTTAAGATGAGATAAAAAAAACATTTAGGAATAAAAATTGTGTGTGTGTGTGTGAATACATGCATGTGAGTGTGCAAATTTGTGTACATTTGTGTCCAAGGAAAAAATAATCAAAGTGGAAAAAAGTAAAACCTAAGTAGACTTTAATAGCTTTACAAAAAGATAAAAACATACACCACAGTGGTTAAAAGCCTGAGCTTCAAAATTAGTCTCAAGAGAGAATTTTGTTTCTGTCATTTATTTGCTATGTGACTTTAGCAGATTATTTCATGTTTCAATTTTTATCAGAAAAAAATAGAAATATGATTCTTGTCAGGACTAAACATGGTACTACCCCACACAGGTAAGTGCTTAATTACTGATTCACTCTTGAAGTCTTCAAAGTATGGACAAATAGACCTTCTAAAAGAGCTTCATATATTTATATTAAGGTTAACCTGCTAGAATTAGAGGACTAGAATTTTTATAATATTAAGATAAGTTAGTTTCTTTTCTATTTATTTAATACATTTTATTTTAATTTAATTCCTTTTACACATTTAATCATTATACAATACTTAGCTTGAAAAGTGAGTTTTCCAGGGCCAGCAGTTAGCATAATGGCTATGTTGCTGGACTCCCATGTAATCGACCACGGTTCGTGTCCCAGACCCGGTGACTTAAACTCACACCAGGCACATGTGCGTGCATGCCCAAGATCCTGAGAGGAGAATGGAGGAGAAGGGATTGTGGCGTGGCCATCCCCCCTGGGGGGTGATTTCTCACTTTCTATCTCTCTGTATCTCTCTGTCTTTCTGGCGAGCGCACGTGCCCTATAGCAAAAAAACTCTCCAAAAAAAAAAAAAAAGTGAATTTTCCAACATGAATATATTTCTCCCACCTGATGAGGGAGAAATACATTGGCAATGATGATGGATACAAGATAGTGGTATCAAATATAACTCTGTGCCTGGAAACATTCTAAGTGTTTAAACTCAAAATAGCAGAAAAATTTCATTAAAATCTTATGAGAAAATTATTAGTATCCTCAATTTACAGATAAGAAAACTGAAGCTCACTGATATTTAATAACATGTCTGATGTTAAACTGTTGGAAAGTAGGCATGTAATTTTGAGTGAACAAATGAATAGATAAATGGCCATTTCTTAACCTACTATAAAAAAATGCCTATGCAGTGTTCCTATTCTTCAGGTTTGGGTGAATGTTTTAAACCACTTTGGGTCCAGGAATTGATGTGGTGGCTAAGGTGGCTGGATCTCACATGGCTGACTGAATTCGGTTCAAGTTCCAGATACATTGACTTGAAAAACACACCAGGCACATGTACATAGATGCCCAAAATACTGATAAGAGAAAAGGAGGATAAGGAATTGTGGCATGACCATCTGCCATGAGGTGTGCTTTATCACTTTCCTTCTCTCTCTTTCTGTCTCTCCCTGGTGAGGGCACATTAAAAATTAAATACAAATTAGCAAATTAAAAACAAAGATGTTGAGAGTCTGAGCACATGTGAGTCAATGCTGTTCAGAGTGGCAAAGAGGCAGAGGACACCTAGAGACACATATTTAAGTCAAGAGAATCCCACGCATTTAATGGAAAGGGGTCAAAACTAATGAACTATAATGAAGATAGAGCTCAAAAACATTTTGTAGAAATAAAAAACAGAATGAGGTATATGGCAAACTGCTATTGATATAAATGAATAAACACACAGACAAAAAAAAAAACAATGATACATATTTTTCAAGGATTCATATATAGGTAAATAAACAATTCAAAGGTACTAGGAAATAATATTTGCCTAATGAGTGGGTGCACATGATGCAGAATCATGATGAAGTTTGGGGAATTACAGAAAAAAGGTAAACAGTGGACTTACAAGGAAGAATTTGTATCTATCAATAGTTATATTGAGACCAGCAGATGGCATAGTGGTTATGTTGTTGTACTCTGACATGGTCAACTGCTGTTCAAGTCCTGGACCCGTCAGCTTAAACCTCATACCAGGTGCATGTGCATATGTGCCCAAGATCTCAACAGGAGAATGATGGAGAAGGGATTGTGTATGGCCATCCCCTCAAAGGGGTGATTTCTCACTTTCTGTCTCTTTGTCTCTCTCTGTCTCCCCAATCAGCACATGAGCCCTATAGCAGAAATCTCTCTATATAAAATCAATCAATCAATCAATCAATCAATAGTGATATTTTGATGTTCACTAAGGAGCACAATATTCTAAACAAGTGTTTCCAAAGGGGGAAAAAAAACAATAAAACATTGTTGGCCTGAGTTCTTTCTTCCTCTGATTTCCCTGTTTAATATTTTGTCAAGCTCTCTCTCTGGTAAGGAAGTTCAGAGGTGAAGACTGGCATGACAGAATTGAAAATCTGTTTTAGTTGAGGAAAATGAAACCACCTGATCTAAAATACATATATTCCCACCTACCCCATCAGTCTCTATTCCCTTTGTGATTTTATTTGTCTTCATAAAATGAGGAACTACTAGACAGGTAGAGATAGATATACAAACAGGTAGAGCCTCCATCATAATGCAAAGTCCACGGAGGGCATTTATTTTAGTTTATGGAATGAGTACCATCTGACTATAAACTCACAAATAAAGCCAAATAAAAATCCTTAAATCTAATTGTAATTTTGAATTTTGACATTTCTGATGACCAACAAAGGAACCTGAAGGAGAATACTGATAACTCCCCAAGATCCCTTGAGGAATGCAAAAAGGAGAGGTATGGCTTACCTGAATTTTCAGGGTCTTCTGTCTTCCTCATGAAGTCCCAGGGTGTAAGAAATTTCCTCTGGGACAGGATTCTGTTTTTTGGCATTGAGCTCTTCGTCCCCTCATCCCTTTTTTTTTTTAGAGAGTGAGAGATTTTTGCAATAGGGTGCTTGTGCTCACAGAGAGAGAGAGGAATCACCCCTCAGGGGGAATGACCACACTGCAATCCTTTCTCCTCCATTCTCCTCTTGGGATGTTTGGCACATACATACACATGCCCAGCATGAATTTTAAGCCACTGGGTTTGGGACTTGAACCACAGATGACTATGTGGGAATCCAGCAAAGTAACCATTGCACCATCTGCTGGTCCTGAGCCCTCAGTCTTTTTTGGTTTCAAATCCAGAGTTAGTTTGTACTGTGAAAGAATGCTCGATTTGGGGGCTTTGAGGTAGCCAGAGTTAGTTTGTGTTGTGAAAAGAACTTGATTTTTCATTTGCAAATGCTGCAATTTTAAAAGTAAATGATTGTCACGTGGCATGGTACTTGAGGCCCAGGATTCTGACATTGCTGACTATGGTTCGAGTCCTGGACCTGGCAGCTTGCTTTTTCACTTTCCCTCTCTCTTTCTCTGTCTCTCTCTCTCTCTCTGGTAAGTGCACATGCCCTATAGCAAAATTTTTAAATAACAATAATAATAAAAAAAATTAAGTAAGTAATTCTTGAAAAATAAATAAATAAATGGTGGCAATTGTAGTAAGTCCTTACAAATACTGGGACACCAACTCCAGCTTTCAGAATTTACAGTTTTGTGGTTTGTGTTTTTTGCAGTTTTTTGTTTTCTTGTATGTTTAGATAAGGGAGGTTTCTGGTGTCAAATTAAATAAGATTGAAACTGGAAAAGCAATGTACAAATGGGAACCTTAATTTCTAAAGAACTGAACTTCTGTGGGTACACCCACTTTTCATATGTGTAAATTTTGGGCCCTGGTAGCTAAAAAATACCTGTGAAAATAGAGAAAATTACTAAAAATTATTTTAAATTATGATGACCATGGTATGGGATGTTCTACATTGCACTGAAGGATTGGCCATTTGCCTCCTGTGGACCCGTATTGCTATAAGTCTCTCTTTTGGCTGTTTTTAGAGTGGCTGTGAACTTTGAAAGGTTAAAATAAATTTTGAAATGTGGATACCTGATGTAGGCATACCCTCTGATGTGAAGAAGTGTCTAAATTGATTTTGAAGTTATTTAAAAGTTTATTTACTTATTCATTTATTTAATGAGGGAGGAGGACACTTGTTATGCCACCATCCTCTCTATGCCACTCTAGCCAGCTCACAGTGGTGTTCACAGTGTTCACACTCACCCAAGAACGGATCCCAGGACCTTACACTACGTCCAGTATTGTAGAGTGTCACTGTAGTGGGTTTTTCAATTTTTTTTTAATCACCTATTTTAAAAAGCTCTTTACAAAAGGCCAAATGATAAGCTTAATCAACTAATATAATGAAAGATTAAATGTACTAACATTTTCACTTAGTTACTATCTCACCCCAAGATAATTAAAAAAAAAAAAAACAACAAAACCACAAAATACCAGGGGTGGGAGGAGGATGGGAAATGGCAGAGGGTGAGAAATAAGGGGAAAAAAAAAAAATATATATATATATATATACAAGAAACAAGAAATAGAAAATTATTTGTTGACAATAACACGTATGATTAAGTTACTTTACAGTGTATTCTAGCTAGTAAATCACATTTGCTATGCTGTGGTGATGTTGAGTGAAAGTGTGTAAAATAAATTAATTAATAAAAACTTTTTAAAACTAGATAAAATAATGATAAAAACTATACTCTCAGGTCATGCAGTCATAGAAAATTCTTTCTTTGCCCTATTTATTGTTCAGCCCAGAAATCCAAAATTTAATCAAGGAACAAGAGAAGTTGAAAAGACTGCCTATTAACTATCATCTATGAAATACAACTTTCTGGCGTATTAGTTGGCCCTTTGGGAATGTAAATTTAGGGCTACCTGGATAAGAACTGGGGACAATGGAATAAGTAATCAAAAAATTTATAGTCTAAAGGGGAGGAAAAAAACTACTTAAAAACTGGCAAATAAAAAATCTTAATGAAAGCTATCAAATCTGCTTCTGTCCATATGTCTGTATGTCACTGTATTGTCTATATATGATGTTTCTATGATATTGTCAAATACATGTAAGAGCTCTATTTTATGAACTTAATGAAATAAGAATAACACAAACTGACAAAAATTAATTGCTTGATGCATATCAGTCATAAAAGTAAAAACGAGCAAGAAAAGTACATCTAACTTTTAACTTTTTAGTCTCTGCTCTGCAATATTTTTATTTATTGATGGAATAAAATTCTGGGGCTCTCTCAAAGGCATACACACATCTTGCTGTGAATTTAAGTCTTCAGTTTTGAGCCCGTAGATTCTGGGTCCAGGACAAATGGCCATGGCAAGGCCTAAGGAGGTGTGTATCTGTGGCACCTGGACTGTCATTCCATGGAATGGGACCAGGTCTAATGTGCCCTCATCCATATTCGCTGGGCCAGCTCTGCATCCTGGCCAGGCTGGGAGAAGTCTCCTGTAGGCATTGTCTTCACACCATCTGTGCTGGTCCTCTGTCTTCTGCCCTCTCTCTCCCCTGCATCTAAACCCAGTGCGTGTCAAGAACCTAGACAGGCTCTGCCCTTTCTAACTGCCTAGGGCACCATGTGGGAGCTCAGAGCCCAAGGAAATCAGGGATGAAACTGGAGAGGGTATCTGTGTACAACACCCCGAAGCTTTGGTTAGAACAAGGCTGACTGGTACAGTTTCAGTTTGGTTTTGTTTTATCTATCTTTTTTTTTTTTTTTTTAGAAAGCAAGAAATCACCTCCCAAGAGAGATGGCCATGCTGCAATCCCTTCAACTCCACTCTCTTCTTGGGATATTGGGCACACATACATACATGACTGGTGGGTGTTTAAGCCATTGATTCCAGGAAATGAACTGCGATTGACTATGTGGGAGTACAGAGATATAACCATTATGCCATCTGCTGGTCCCTGGTTGTGCTTTTTGTTTGTTTGTTTGTTTTTGTTTTTGTTTTCTAATTTATATAAACTTCAATTTATTCAAACATCACACTTTTGTAACATAAGAATGTGTTTACTTTGCAAGTGGTTCTTACTTTTAAAAAGGAAGAGTAAGAAGATTGTCAACTTTTTTTTCCCATGAGAAACTTAGCGTGATTATTAAAAATAAGTAAATTAAATGAATGAAAGTAGGATAAAGGTCTATAAATGAACTTGTCATGGTCTGAAGAAAATTTCAGCAATTTAAAAATCTCAAAATTGTGGGACCAGCAGTTTGTGTAATGGCTATGCCACTGGGCTCACATGCAGTCGACCATGGTTCAAGTCCCAGACCCGGTGGCTTAAACTCATGCTGGGTATGTGTGTGTGTGTGTGCCCAAGATCCAGAAAGGAGAATGGAAGAGAAGGGATTACATCATAGCCATCCCCCCAGGGGGTTATTTCTTGCTTTTTGCCTCTTCGTCTCTCTCTGTGTTTCTGGAGAGTGCACGTGCCCTATAGCAAAAAAACTCTCCAAAAAATAAAATAAAATCTTAAAATTTTGTTAACTTAATAAGTAATCATGAAATGTCTAAGTCATTCCTAAATAAGCTAAAATACTAAAACACAAATTAAGCGTAAGTTTAAAGTTTACTTACTTTGATATATTGTTTTATGTGTTACAGAAAAGCTAAATATATTTGGGTCTATTAATAAACATTAAAAATAATGATATGAAGAGGTAAATATTTCTAGAAATATAAAATTATATTAGTTTATGTAAGACTGCTTCACAATTGCTAAACATTAAAATTCTAACAAATATATGGTAAATAAAACTAGAAACAGAAAAGGAAACTATTCCATAGAAAAAAATAATGTGACATGTTTCATGAAGGAGATTGTGAAATATGAGGATATGTATTATTTAAGGAAAAGAGAACAATTTTTGTCCTAAAGTAGACTGACTAGTTTTTCCATTGTGAAAGGAAAGGGAAGTTTAAGTCAAATGACAGAAGTTTATGGAAGATGAATCTTGTAAAATAAATTTCATATGAGCAAGTAGACTCAAATTAGAAGATATTATTTATAAGTTTTCTTGAGTCTTTGCTATCTTGAGTCTTTGCAACAGTGAGCAGAAATTTTGGTTCACAAAAAGAATAAAAAGAACTCTGACAAGTACACATTTCTAATAATTTTGAGCAGGATCAGAATTTTCCAAAGCTTGGACCAACAGGTGATGTGGTGGTTAAGGTGCTGGACTCCTACATGGCCGACCATGGTTTGAGTCTAGATCTGGCAGATTGCTTTCTCATTGTCCCTGACTCCTCTTTTCTTCTCTCTCACTCTGTTAAGGACATGTGCCCTATTACAAATTTTAAAATAGTAATAGTAATAGATAAAATTAAAATAAAAATTATTTAAAAAAAAGATTTCCCAAAACTAATGAAGACACTGATACAGGTTTATGAAACTTCTAACCAAAATAAAACTAGAATGAAAATAAACTTACATGAGACTGAGTGAACTGATTTAGATTTTTTCTAGCTTCTTATTTGAAACGCTGCTGATTCTTTTAATATTGTGTTTTTCATATTTTTTTCTTTTAAGCCATCTACAGTTTACAATGATTTGGTAAAGTGTATTGGTGAATAGAATTGAAAATTTTACTCTTCTTTCAAGATCCCTCTAGAATAAGGAAATTATTCATGAGTATTTTTGTCTTTGGGTAAATATTAGTATTTTCATAAGTTACTATTTGTTCTCTTTTATAACAGAATATACTTGGAAACATTGGTTATGTTGCTAAGTCTTTGACCAAAATGTCATATGTGAGAATGCGTATTGAATACCAGGTTTCAGAGGTTCCCAGCCTTACAGTGATTGAGTAAAAATTGTCTCTCTCTGGCAGACCTAGGGATCTCAAGTTATTTTGGAGACCTTGAGAAGAGAGAAATCCACCCAGTTTATACAGATATTACAGACACAACTAATAAAGAGTCCTTGGCTTGGATCCTAAGCCTTGAAAGATAGGTTTTCTTATGGCATATTCATAGTTGTGTCCCCACCCATAGGAGAGCTTTACACTAAGTAGGTGCTCAGTAAACAATTATTGTAAGATGTTATCTTAAATTGAATCAGGAAGGTTTGAATCTGTTTCTGAAAGAAAAATTGTTCTTCCCAAGTCCATGCTTTCAATGCAAATTATAAATCTTAAGAGTCGGGGGACCAGCAGGTGGCATGGTGGTTAAGGTGCTGGACACTCCCACATGGCTGACCACAGTTCAAGTCCTGGACCTGGCAGCTTGCTCTCTCTCTCTCTCTCTCGTCAAATTAAAATAAATGAATTAATAAATAAAAATAATTCTAGGAAAAAAAAAAGAGTCGGGAAGGAAAGACAGTATGAAGAACCATGAGGTTGACAAGTTGGCCACAAGTTAACTAATACAGGTAGAAAGACAAAGGAGAAAAGTATAGACTTGTTGGCTTAGGAATTAGATTGTAAAAGATACTAGTTAAATGGTATGATCTTCTCTATTTTAGCTGGCTCCATGACAATGGAAAGTAAGAACCAAACCAACCGTGTCTCTGAGTTCATCCTCCTAGGACTCTCCTCCCGGCCTGAGGACCAAATACCACTCTTTGTCCTTTTCCTCACCATGTACCTGATCACCATTACAGGGAACCTGCTCATCATTCTGGCAATCCACACCAACCCTCAACTCCAGACCCCCATGTACTTCTTCTTGAGTTGCCTGTCTTTCACTGACATTTGCTTCACAACAACCATCATCCCCAAGATGCTGGAGAACTTCCTATCAGAAAAGAAGACCATCTCCTATGCCGGGTGTCTAACACAGATGTATTTTTTCTATGCTTTGGGCACCACTGACAGCTTCCTTCTGGCAATTATGGCCTATGACCGCTATGTGGCCATCTGTGACCCCTTCCACTATGTCACTACCATGAGTTACAACCGATGTGTCCTCCTGGTGGCATTCTCTTGCTCACTTCCTTATTTCCATTCACTCTTGCATATACTTATGCTGAATACTCTTATCTTTTGTGACTCTAATGTCATCTACCACTTTCTCTGTGATATCAACCCTCTGCTTAAGTTGTCCTGCTCCTCCACATATGTCAATGAAATTATAATAATGTCAGAAGGATCTATCGTCTTAGTGACTCCATTTCTCTGCATTGCTTTCTCTTATATTCGAATTCTAATCACAGTTCTCAATATTCCCTCAGCTTCTGGGAAATTCAAAGCCTTCTCTACCTGTGGTTCCCACCTGACAGTGGTCACCCTGTTTTATGGTAGCATCTTCTATGAATACTTACATCCTTTGTCTAGCTACACTGCTAGAGACAGGGTGGCAACTATTGTCTATACAGTTCTGTCCTCCATGCTAAACCCTTTTATCTATAGTCTGAGAAACAAAGACATGAAGAAGGGCCTGGGGAAGCTAATGGGCAGGAAGAAACCCTAGTCAGGACCTCTCCACACATGTCCATGAGTGTCTCTGTTCCTCTGAACCCAGTTTCTGCTTCTTCTTGATACAATAAACTCTTGTAAATCAACAGGAATGATCTATATGTGTCATTGATGTTGGGTTGAATCCATTTCTTCAGACATACAACTATATTCCTTTGAGACTATATTATAATTTGGTACTTGGCTGAAGTTCTACCTAATCTTTGTGTCCAGTTTTTATATAGCCTGCTGTCTCCTTTCCTTCTCTTCTCTAGTAAACCATGTCTTTTTCACTTGTTCTAAAAGATTTTGAAAATCTTTGTCTTCCCCCAAAACTTCTAGGTAAAAAATTCATACTTACTCAATAACATTTCATCCCCTCAGCATCCTTCTTATTTTATCATACTCAATAATCTGGGTTTTTTTTCAACTCATTAAAAGTCCTAACAGTGATGTAGGATATGACTGAGAAGGATTTAGAGGGAGGTATAAAACAAGTGATGGAAAGGGGAAAGAGAGATTGAAATTCCCATAAAATTGAAACTTCTTCCAAAGCAAGAAATGTGTCTGACCTATTAGTTTATTCAGGGATCACATCTCTCTGAATCCATTCTTTTCCACCCATATCACATAAAAGGATCAGAAACAAGATATGAGTGAGAAGGATCAAGAGGTAGGAATAGAAGGAGTGATGGAGAATAGTTTGAGTGGGAAACAAGACATACTTATAGTTTTCCCCTAGGTGTTGTGAACTCCCTTGAATTCTCTTATAATGTGGTTTGAAAAATCTAGATCATCCAAACATCACCAGAACATCGCATTGGTCCACAATGGTAGTAAAATCATGGTAATTTGACCAGATAACCAAGAAGCTGACACCATGTTGGAGCCTTAGGAAGACAGAAGCACTCTGAGGGTGGGAGACAATCAAAGATGCAGGAGTGTTCCAACATTGAGACCATTTCTAGAAATTTATTTATACAAGACAGATACCAGAAATCTAGGGCTGTAGAGCATAGTCCCTGCAATCAGTTGACTAAGAAAGGAGAAAACCTAAGCATGATTTACAATTGGGTCAACTCAGTTCATAAGTACAAATCAAATGTGGATAATGACTAAACTATAACACATTCAGGGGTGTCTTATTAAGACAGAACTTAGCTTTAAATTTTCTTTGTGGATTGCCTTGGCTGGAGGAAACGACTTCACCAAAGAGCATGTCTCCTTCAAGAAACAGTACTGGGACCAGCAGTTAGTGTAATGGCTATGTTGCTGGACTCCCACGTAGTCGACCGCGGTTCACGTCCCGGACCGGGTGGCTTAAAACTCACGCTGGGCGCGTGTGCGTGCATGCCCAAGATCCCAAGAGGAGAACAGAGGAAAAGGGATTGCGGCGTGGCCATCCCCCCTGGGGGGTGATTTCTTGCTTTCTGTCTCTCTGTCTCTCTCTCTCTGTCTGGCGAGCACACACACCCTATAGCAAAAACCTCTCAAAAATAAAAAAAAGAAAAAGAAAAAGAAAAAGTCCTTATCCAATGACCAAACTGGTCATTACAGACAACCAGCTCTCATCACCTAATTCCACAGCCCCCCATTGAGTCAACTGAGACCTTCATTTGACTGTGTCACAACCCAATTTCTCCCACTGCTGAATTCTCATCCCTTTCTCTTCCTTTCACAGCTGCAGATCTCCAGAGCACTCCTTAATATCAACCCTCCATGCTAATCTGTCTCAAAATCTTGTTTCTAGGGAATGCAAACTACAACACTCACTATTTAACACACACACACACACACACACACACACACTTCCATCACTTTTCATTACCTTCTTTTAAGGAAATTAAAGAATGCCCACAAGATGTTATGGTACATTTGAACAGCTCTGAAAATAGCCTCAGTCTCCAGAAAAAGGTCCCAGGAGACCCCTGTCCCTGAGGGAAGCTCCAGTCAATTCCGATGCCCAGTGTTATTACTGTATCTAGAGAACTCACAGAGCAAATTCTCTTGAGGGTCACGATGAAATGAGCACACCAAAGCTCCATCAACCCAGCAAACACCTGAAGGAGGCCAGAGAGCACAGATCAACCCATGAGAAGCTGATGGGACTTCCCCAAGCAAGAGAATTTCTTCCATAGTGAGTCTGAACATCTCTGCTTTCTATTTTGGGAGGCAGAAAAAAGCAGAATAATTCTGGGAGACAGGTTGGTAAAGAGACAGAGATGTGAGGTTACATCAGGAAAATGCTCATTTCTCTAGCTTTGAAACAATCTGCCCTTTCTTCATTCCTCTCATTTCTTCTTATAGTTTCCTGACAAGGATGTCAGATAGGTCAGCTTTGATTGGTGTGAATCAATTTGGAGAAGTAATTGGGGAGGAGACAGACTTCATATAAACTGGGAAAAGAGAGAAGATAACTGTTTATTGACTGTGAACATCATTGGCTTCCAACCTGACAATCACCTCAACCAGGAACTTATTCGAGAAGCCCTGGCAGTTACAAAATGCGTGACTCTTGGGCCTGGTGGCACCTGCCCTATGGAAAAAATCACATGAATCTAGTACATCAGGGAAGAAATGGTTGACCTGAATTTTCAGGGTCCTCTGTCTTCCTTATGAAGTTCCAGGGTGTAAGTTCCTCTGGACTAGACTCTGCTCTTTCGGCATTGAGCCCCCAGTGTTTTTTTTTGTTTGTTTGTTTTGCTTTGTTTTTTTTTTTTTAAGAGAGATTTTTTTCTATAGGGTATGTGCACTCACCAGAGAGACAGAAAGTGAGAAATCACCCCCGGGGGATGCTTTACTGCAATCCCTTCTTCTTCCATTCTCCTCTTGGGGTTTTGGGAACATACATACACATGTGTTCAACGTAAGTTTTAAGCCACCAAGTCCAGGACTCAAACCATGGTTGACTACATGGTAGCCTGCAACAAAACCATTATGCCATCTATGATCCGGAGTTCTAGTGTTTTTTTGTTTCAAATCCAGAATTAGATTGCACTGTGAGAGAATGCTTGATTTGAGTGCTTCGAGGTACCCAGAGTTAGTTTGTGTTGTGAAAGGAACTTGTTTTTGGTTTTTAAAAGCTGCAATTTTAACAGTAAATGATGGTCAGGTGGCATAGTGGTTGAAGCACTGGAGTCGAGTCCTGGACAGTAATTCCAGTCATGAACCTGGGAGCTTGCTTTCTCATTGTCTTTCTTTTTTTCTTTCTGTCTCTCTCTCTCTAGTAAGCACATGTGTCCTATAGAAAAAATTTTAAATAATAATAAATAAAATTAAATAAGTAATTCTTTAAAAAAAAAAAAAAAAGTAGGGTCGTAAGTTCTAACAAATGCCAGGACACAAATTCTAGCTTTCAGAATTTACAGTTATGTGGGTTATATTTTTTGCAGTTTTTTTTCTTTTGTGTTTAGATGAGGGAGGATTAAATAACACTGAAACTGGAAAATCAAAGTAAAAATAGGAATCCTAATTTCTTTTTTTTTTTATTTTTAATTTCAGTTTATTTTATAAATTTAATCACTATACATCACTTAGCTTCTAAGTTAAATTTACCCCACATGAATATGCTTTCCACCAGTCCAGTTGCGGATACAAAACACACTATAATCAACAGATAATAATCCACTTCTGCATCCCATAAATGTCTTGCCACTCTATTTTCCTCCTTAATTTCTTTCTTTATACTCTCTCCCTTCTAACAACCTTTTCCCACATTGTCTCCATTATCTATACCCATTTGCAATGCTTCTACTAATCTTTCAGTTTCCACCAGAGAGTTCGGTCTGTCAGTATATGTTAAGTGGAGACATATAATGTCTCTCTTTCATAGTCTGGCTTGCTTTATTCAACAGTAAATCTTCTATATTCGCCCACTTTCTATCGAAAGCCAGGGTCTTGGTGTTTTTTATGGCTAAATAGTATTCCACAAAGTATAAATGCCACACTTTTCCAATCCATGGATCTGTTTGTGGACGTTTGGGTTGGTTCTAAGTCTTAGCAACTGTGAATAATACTGCAATAAACATAGATGTGCAAGCACTTTTCCAACTGAGCGTTCTCCTATCTTTTAGATAATCCTAATTTCTAAAGAACTGAATACCTGCAGGTACACCTACCTTTTACATATGTAACTTTTGGGCTCTGGAAGCTAAAAGTACAAGTGAAAAAAACTAAAATACTACTAAAAATTGTTTAAAATTATGATGGTCATGGTATGGGATGTTCCACATTGTACTTAAGGATTGACCTTTCCCTCCCATAGACATTCCCTCCCATGCTGTAAGTCTCTCTTTTGGCTGTTTAGAGTAGTTGTGGACATTGACAGGCTAAGATACATTTTGAAATGTGGATAACTGAAGTAGGCATGCCCTCTGCTGTGAAGAAGTGTCTAGGTTGATTTTTAAAGTTATTTAACAGTTTATTTATTCATTCATTTATTTCATGAGGGAGGTGGACATCTGTTACACCACTATCCTCTCTATGTCACCCTAGCCAGCTCACAGTGGTGTTCACATCACCCAAGAACCAAACCCAGGACCTTGCACTATGTCTTCAGTAATGTAGAGTGACACCCCATCTTCAGTGCCATTGTAGTGGGTTTTATCATTTTTATCACCTATTTTAAAAGGCTCTTTACAAAAGACCAAATGAGAAGCTTAATCAACTAATATAATAAGAAATTAAATGTACTAACATTTTCGCTTAGTTACTTTCTCACCCCAAAGATAATTTTTTTAAAAAGCTAGATAAAATAGTTATAAAAATTATACTCTCAGGTCATGCAGTCGTAGAAAATTATTTTTTTGCCCTATTTATTGGGTCTACTCAGAAATCCAAAATTTAATTAAAGAACAAGATAACTATCATCTATGAAATACAACTTTCTGGCATTTCAGTTGGCTCTTTGGGAGTGCAAATTGAAGGTTGGCTTGCTAATGATTGCAAGGGACAATGAAGCAAGAAACCAAAAAGTTGAGTGTCTAAAAAGGAGAGAAAAACTATTTGAAAAGAGGCAAATAAAAAAATCTTGATGAAAGCCATCAGATCTGCTTCTGTCTATATGATATATATCATATATATATACACACGCATATATATGATATATAAAAACATCATATATATATGTGTGTGTGTATATATATATGATGTTTTTTATGTTGCCAAAACATACAAAAGGGCTCTATTTAATGAACTTAATAAACTAATAATAATAATATAACAACTAACAAAATTAACTGCTTGATATACATCAGCCATGAGAGTAAAAAAGGGAGAAAAATATTTAACTTTTTTTTAGTGTTTTGTGTCTGTGAGTTTTTCATTTGTTGACTTGAAACCGTAGGACTTCTTCAGAAGCTTACGTACACCTTGCTGTGAGCCTAGGTCAGCAGTTTTGAGTCCGTGTATTCTGGGATCAGTGCAGGTGGCCATCGTGATGCCTGGGGACATGTTTTTGTACTGTCTGCTTCGTCAGCCTGTAGGTTGGGGCCAGGCTCAGTGTGGCCTTGTTTATCTTTCCTGTACCAGCTCTGCCTTCTGACCACCCTGGGAAGGGTTAGATCTTCTAGACACTGCCTTTGCCTCATCTTGCTGGTCCTCTCTCCTCTGCCCTAAGTCCTGGGCTCTGTGTATAGAGCACTGTTCAAAATTGCCCTACTTGTGCGAAGCACCCAACACTACAGTCTGCAAAACAACATACTTTTATAAACATACTTACCTTATTGCTTTTGTGGATGTTCGTAAAGAACTTGGCTGCTCTCGCAGACCTGTGTAAACTGCCTCCCTGAACCATTCAGATGAACTGCTATTGCCACAAACCATGACAAGCTGATAACCAAATTGGTTGCAAAGATAAGAACATACAATGCAGGCCAAGGCCTGAGTAAAGGGGCGTACAAGCCAGGCACTCAAATCAACACCATTCACTCCTTGGCCATTCCCGTGCATGAAGCAGAGCGGCAGCTGTGCTCCAGCACTCACTTTGCAGCTCCCCTCGCTAAGATCTGGAGGCACAGGGACCCTGACAAGAATGCATGGACTGGCCTCTCTGCCACAGCTTGAAGGATGCTTGGCCTGGACCTGCAGTGGCACTGCATTGCTGAGGCGACTTCGACAGCGGGTTCGTGCTGACTGCTCCATTCTCAGTGATGGCCTTGGAGCGACTATCAGAGCAGAGCCCCTTCGTGGTGTGATGCAAGTACTGGCCTCAAACAGGCTCAAGTTTCCCTGTCCTTTACCCTGCTATGTTTGCTTGTGTGTCAGGATATTTGATGTGAATAAAGCCTTGACACTGTGAAAAGACACTACTCGAGTCATGGACTACCTCTTCACACTCTCCACACCGTGCACATAGTATGTGAGTCAGTCAGATAGACTCTGCCCTTTGTAGTTGTCCTGAGCACTGTGTGGGTGCTCAAGACCCAGGAAAACTGGGGGACAGAATTGGGGAGGGCACCTGTGTACCGCATCTCACAGGCCTTGGTTGGAACAAGGCTGACCTGTGCACTTTTAGCTTGGTTTTACTTTGTTAAAAGGAAAAGTAAGATGACAGCTAGCTTTAAATAAAAAATAATTATGAATAACAAGTAAGTTAGGTGAATTAAGATGGAATAAATATTTATAAATGAAGGTGTCATAGTTTGAAAAAACTTTTCAACAATTTAAAATCTTAACATGAAAAAATAATTCTCTATTTTTTGCTTTATAAAAAAAAAATGTAATTAAAACCATCTTAAAATCTTATGAGCCAGAGGTGGCATGGTAGTTAAGGTGGCTGGTTCCGGCATGGCCAACTGTGCTTTGGAGTCTCTGACTGGCTGTTTAAAAAACACACCAGATCCATGTACCTGTGCATGACCAAAATACTGAGAGGGTGCAGAGATGGAGGAGACAGGATTGCAGATGACCATCCCCAAGGGGGATGCATCTCTCTCTCTAAGGCAAGTGTATGCTCCCTCTGGCAAACTTTTTTTAAAATTATGTCATGTTCAGTTGAATAACAGGAAATCATGAAATGTCTGAATCATTTCTAAATAACCTAAATTACCAAAACATTAATTATTAACTTTAAAGTTTATATATTTTATATTTTGGCATCTTGCTTTTATGTGCTACAGAGAAGCTAAATATATTTGGATCTGTTAAGGAACATAAAGTATTGTGTTATGAAGAAGCACATAGTCCTAGGAAGTATGAAATTATATTAGACTGCAGAAGACAAGTTCATTATTGCTAAGAATTAAAAGTCTAACACTATATGATAACTAAAAATAGAAATAGAAAGGGAAGCAACTCTATAGGTAAGAAAAATGTGGTATGAAGGAGAGTATGAAAAATGAAGATATGTTTTTATTGAGTGATAAAAAGATGGTTTTTGCCCTAAACTGACTGGCCGTTCCAACGTTAGAGGAAAGGAGAGTCTATGACAAATGACAAAGGCTGTGGAAGTGTGTGGAAGATGAATCTTGTAAAAGAAATTAGAAGATAATATTTATTAAAAATTCAACATTAATATCAAGAGTACACCTGTGGGGACCAGCAGTTAGCATAATGGCTATGTCGCTGGACTCCCATGTAGTCAACCGCTGTTCACGTCCCGGACCCGGTGGCTTAAAACTCACACTGGGTGTGTGTACGGGCGTGCCCAAGATCCCGAGAGGAGAATGGAGGAAAGGGATTGCGGCGTGGCCATCCCCCCTGGGGGGTGATTTCTCGCTTTCTGTCTCTCTGTCTCTGTCTATCTGGCGAGGGCACGCACCCTATAGCAAAAACCTCTCAAAAAAAAAAAAATGAGTACACCTATGCACAACTATGTCAAGACTACAAAGTTTTCTTAAAGTGTCTACTCACTCTTAATAGAAAACTGTGAAAGGATTTTTCTTACCGTATAGGTAACTGGCCTACGGAACATAGATTTTTGTGTTTTATCAAGATAATATCTGTGTTTCCCATTATGAGGTCTTTAATTATTTATAAAATTGAATCTTCTTAATATTTAAAGAGCTAAATACTTGCTGATATATAAATATAACTGCACAATCTTCTGTATTTGTCTTTTGAATTTTTTTAGGTATCACTCTGATTTAAAGACTATTATTTCTTGATGAACTGTGATCCTATTTAATAGAGTTTCTTATGCTTTTAATTTTTTTACAAAGTTCCACAAATTGAAGTAATTCTTTTTACTTCAAACTAACTTTTGGATACTCTAGTGGGACTCCCAGGAGTCCAAAGAAAGAAATTAAATCCATGAGGTTTATATGTTAATATATGGAAAGTATTATCAAATAAGGGATTCTATTTAACCTTCTTTAGTTACATTTGTATGGACACGTTAGTAAGATGTAGTTCCAAAAACAATATGGAATTTCTAGAAATATGCTATATTGTCAGTTATCATTATAGTTAGTATGTTAAATAGTTGTAGGCCACAGAAGTAACCAAATTTTCTTATTAACTGCATTATTATGAATTCTTTTCAGATCCCTAATCATGATCATCATAAGTCTCACCCACAGTTTATTACTTTCTTCTGATGCCTTTCTGAAAGCTTTTCACAAACAACTGTAATTCTAGAGAGTTCCATCTTCAAGGACGTTCACAAAAAGAACTCTGCCAAGTACAAGTTTCCAATACTTTTGACCTGGGTAAGAATTTTCCAAAACTCTAATAAAGACACTAACAAGTTTAATAAAGCTACAAACCAAAATAAAACTATAACAATAAAAATTACCCAAGAACAAATGATCTGATGAGAAAAATAAGGGGTTTCTTTCCCCTCTGGCTTCATATTTGAAGCACTGTTTGGTTCTTTTTGTGTTTGTTTTAGATTTTGCTATAGAGTGTGTGTACTCACCAGAGAGAGACAGGGAGCAAGGAAAAGGGAGAAATCCCCCACGGAAGGATGGCCATGCCACAGTCCCTTCTCCTTCATTGCCCTTTTGAGATTTTGGGCATACACACAAGTGCACCCAGCATGTTTTTTAAGCCACTAGGTCCAGGACTCAAACTGCAGAGTCAGCTATGTGGGACTCAGCACCTTAACCACCATGCCACAAGCTGGTCCAATACTACCAGTTCTTAAACTGTTCTGTTTTCCGTATTTTTTTTCTTTTAAGCTATCTACAGTTTATGACAATTTGGCAAAGTATACTTTGGTGAGCAGAATGGAAACCTTTACTCTTCTCTCTACATGATCTCTCCAGAATTTGGAAACTATTCATGAGTATTTTTGTTTTCTGGTAACATGGGTATTTGCATAAGTTGAAAAAATGTTATTTGTTCTCTTTATAATAGGGTATGTTTGGAAACATTGATTATGTTGCCAAGTCTTTGACTAGAATGTCATATTTGAGAATGTGCATAGAATACCTGGCTTTAAAGGTTGAATGAGTGAAAACTGTCACACTCTGGCAGGTCAAGGAACCTCAAGATATTTTGGGGAACTTGAGAATAGAAATTCATACAACTCATATAGCTATTACAGGCACAGTCTGATGACAAGTCCTTGGCATGGCTTCTTAGTGTTGAGAAACTTTTTGAAGTCTAACTTGAGGTTATATATGAAAATTTTCCAACAAAGTCAATTTTTAAAGTTCCTGTATAGCTAACCAGCACTTGCACTGTACTTTATGTTATTAACCAAATCCACGTTTAAGACTAAACTTATGAACAAATTGGTCTTACCATGTCTCTTTGGTAGAAATGAGAATGACTGTAGAGACAAACATGTTTCAAAAGAAAAATATTAACATACTTGTTATTCAATTGTTTCCCTTCTATTATGTGTGTGTGTGTGTGTGTGTGTGTGTGTCTACCTGGAGACTGGGCTAGATCCTAAATTCTAGAGTCCTTCAATGTCTGACCATAGCTCCCCAACTTAGAACAAAAACTGCTAGGCTAGACAACTCAATGTAAATTTCAAAGGTCGATTCTCCTCTGTGACATGTGGGTAACACAAGAAGTTCTCCAAAAATGCCTGCAGCCATAACCAGAGATATTTAAACTATAAACCAGGATGAAAATTGCCAACTTCATGTTGTAACATCTCCCAAGATGTTACAATAAGCCTGTCTATATTCTTAACTCTCTTAATATTTCTTTGCTTCTGCCTACCACTTTCACTTGGTGGGATAATGCTATCGTTAGAATTTCATAGACAGTAGCTTCTGTGGATAACTTACAAACTGTCATTTCATGCATTAATTTAATCCAGTGCTGGGATGCTAGAATCGCTACCTAGTGGCTACACATAGAGGAATCTGTGCAATTGCTGACACTTATTGTAAGATAGGAGTAAATCTGTAGGGTACTAGAGAGGCATAGTCACAAAGATGAACAAACAGGCTACTTGACTTACAACAGGTAGACTTCTCATCTGACTAATTCTTTTATCTATTTGACTTTAGTTGGTCCGGTTCATCGGGATCCTGCCTATGCAACATACTTGAAACTCTTGATATTACCCTTCTGGTAGTGACAATATTAGTCTCTCCTGTGTTGTATTTAAAAGTATTAAATGTTCATATGCAGCCATCTATAGGATAGCAAATGATCTTTTGTAGATAAAATGAGAAAACATAAGGTAATTCAAGGACATATCATAACCTGTGTATGACATGTGGAGACCAGATACTTAAAATAATGGTAACTGAGAGATGCAGATGCCCTACTTTTTGGTCACACTCATCAAGGTATAAGCCCAACCAAGAGAGAGCGAAGCTGAATAAGCACTATAGGAAGCCACTATTTTGGATTGAGCTCCTGCCCTAGATTCTAAAAGACCAAACTAATAATTAAAATGGAGTCTCTATGTCACCAAGCCAAAGCTAAGGTGTTTACTGAACTTTAAGAAAAAAAGAAAAAGAATAAAATAACAGCCAAGTTTCCCAAAAGAATAGTTTCAATTGGTGTAAGAATGAAGTTCTCACTATTTTAATCCTTCTACAAAAAGAAGTAACCCAAACTAAGGCAATGTTAATTGATCTGTATTTTCCTATTTTTCTGTCTCCCTGTCTCCATCATAAAAGGACAATAACTTTGAAATGATGAAATCCCCTTTTTGTTATTTTGTTTAAGCTTTCTTCTGCTCTCTGTGTATAAAACCAACCTCCTTTACTCAGTTCATTTGAACACTAATTTTATTTTATAAAATAAAATGTTACCCAATTCTAGAAACACACAAAAAGTCAGTAAAATCCTAAAATAAAAATTATATAAAATCCACAAAGCTAGACTTTTCTATGGTTTATTCATAATTACGTCCTCAACCCCAGAAGTGTTTTTTCACTAAGTAGGTGCTCAATAAACAATTACTTTAAGATTAAATGTTAAGGGGCCGGCAGGTGGTGTGGTGGTTAAGGCTTCTGGACTCCCATATGGCCAACCGCAGTTTGGGTCCCAGACCTGGCAACTTGCTTTCTCACTTACCCTCTCTCTTTCTCTCTCTCTCTCTCACTCTGCCCCTCTCTGGTAAAAATTTAAATAAATAAATACATAAAGACATAAACAAACAGTTAAATAAAATCATTCTAAAAAATGATTTCATGTTAAACTGAATCAGGAAGGTTCAACTCTGAAAGAAAATTTTTTTCCAAAGTCCATACTGTCAACACGACAACCTAAAATTCTGAGAGTTGAGAAGGGAAGACAGCATGAAGGAACACAAAGTAGACAAGTTGACCGCATGGTAACTAATACAGGTAGAAAGACAAAGTAGAGACTTATAATTTTTGGATTGTAGCAATACAAGATAGATGTTAAATGGCAGCATCTTCTCCATTTTAGCTGGCTCCATGACTATGGAAAGGAGGAACCAAACCAAGAGTGTCTCTGAGTTCATCCTCCTAGGACTCTCCTCCTGGCCTGAGGACCAAATGCCACTCTTTGTCCTAAATTTTCCAACAAAGTCAATTTTTAAAGTTCCTGTATAGCTAACCAGCACTTGCACTGTACTTTATGTTATTAACCAAATCCACGTTTAAGACTAAACTTATGAACAAATTGGTCTTACCATGTCTCTTTGGTAGAAATGAGAATGACTGTAGAGACAAACATGTTTCAAAAGAAAAATATTAACATACTTGTTATTCAATTGTTTCCCTTCTATTATGTGTGTGTGTGTGTGTGTGTGTGTGTGTCTACCTGGAGACTGGGCTAGATCCTAAATTCTAGAGTCCTTCAATGTCTGACCATAGCTCCCCAACTTAGAACAAAAACTGCTAGGCTAGACAACTCAATGTAAATTTCAAAGGTCGATTCTCCTCTGTGACATGTGGGTAACACAAGAAGTTCTCCAAAAATGCCTGCAGCCATAACCAGAGATATTTAAACTATAAACCAGGATGAAAATTGCCAACTTCATGTTGTAACATCTCCCAAGATGTTACAATAAGCCTGTCTATATTCTTAACTCTCTTAATATTTCTTTGCTTCTGCCTACCACTTTCACTTGGTGGGATAATGCTATCGTTAGAATTTCATAGACAGTAGCTTCTGTGGATAACTTACAAACTGTCATTTCATGCATTAATTTAATCCAGTGCTGGGATGCTAGAATCGCTACCTAGTGGCTACACATAGAGGAATCTGTGCAATTGCTGACACTTATTGTAAGATAGGAGTAAATCTGTAGGGTACTAGAGAGGCATAGTCACAAAGATGAACAAACAGGCTACTTGACTTACAACAGGTAGACTTCTCATCTGACTAATTCTTTTATCTATTTGACTTTAGTTGGTCCGGTTCATCGGGATCCTGCCTATGCAACATACTTGAAACTCTTGATATTACCCTTCTGGTAGTGACAATATTAGTCTCTCCTGTGTTGTATTTAAAAGTATTAAATGTTCATATGCAGCCATCTATAGGATAGCAAATGATCTTTTGTAGATAAAATGAGAAAACATAAGGTAATTCAAGGACATATCATAACCTGTGTATGACATGTGGAGACCAGATACTTAAAATAATGGTAACTGAGAGATGCAGATGCCCTACTTTTTGGTCACACTCATCAAGGTATAAGCCCAACCAAGAGAGAGCGAAGCTGAATAAGCACTATAGGAAGCCACTATTTTGGATTGAGCTCCTGCCCTAGATTCTAAAAGACCAAACTAATAATTAAAATGGAGTCTCTATGTCACCAAGCCAAAGCTAAGGTGTTTACTGAACTTTAAGAAAAAAAGAAAAAGAATAAAATAACAGCCAAGTTTCCCAAAAGAATAGTTTCAATTGGTGTAAGAATGAAGTTCTCACTATTTTAATCCTTCTACAAAAAGAAGTAACCCAAACTAAGGCAATGTTAATTGATCTGTATTTTCCTATTTTTCTGTCTCCCTGTCTCCATCATAAAAGGACAATAACTTTGAAATGATGAAATCCCCTTTTTGTTATTTTGTTTAAGCTTTCTTCTGCTCTCTGTGTATAAAACCAACCTCCTTTACTCAGTTCATTTGAACACTAATTTTATTTTATAAAATAAAATGTTACCCAATTCTAGAAACACACAAAAAGTCAGTAAAATCCTAAAATAAAAATTATATAAAATCCACAAAGCTAGACTTTTCTATGGTTTATTCATAATTACGTCCTCAACCCCAGAAGTGTTTTTTCACTAAGTAGGTGCTCAATAAACAATTACTTTAAGATTAAATGTTAAGGGGCCGGCAGGTGGTGTGGTGGTTAAGGCTTCTGGACTCCCATATGGCCAACCGCAGTTTGGGTCCCAGACCTGGCAACTTGCTTTCTCACTTACCCTCTCTCTTTCTCTCTCTCTCTCTCACTCTGCCCCTCTCTGGTAAAAATTTAAATAAATAAATACATAAAGACATAAACAAACAGTTAAATAAAATCATTCTAAAAAATGATTTCATGTTAAACTGAATCAGGAAGGTTCAACTCTGAAAGAAAATTTTTTTCCAAAGTCCATACTGTCAACACGACAACCTAAAATTCTGAGAGTTGAGAAGGGAAGACAGCATGAAGGAACACAAAGTAGACAAGTTGACCGCATGGTAACTAATACAGGTAGAAAGACAAAGTAGAGACTTATAATTTTTGGATTGTAGCAATACAAGATAGATGTTAAATGGCAGCATCTTCTCCATTTTAGCTGGCTCCATGACTATGGAAAGGAGGAACCAAACCAAGAGTGTCTCTGAGTTCATCCTCCTAGGACTCTCCTCCCGGCCTGAGGACCAAATGCCACTCTTTGTCCTCTTCCTCACCATGTACCTGATCACCATTACAGGGAACCTGCTCATCATTCTGGCAATCCACACCAACCCTCAACTCCAGACCCCCATGTACTTCTTCTTAAGTTTCCTGTCTTTCACTGACATTTGCTTCACAACAACCATCGTCCCCAAGATGCTGGAGAACTTCCTATCAGAAAAGAAGACCATCTCCTATGCTGGGTGTCTGACACAGATGTATTTTCTCTATGCCCTGGGCACCACTGATAGCTGCCTCCTGTTGATCATGGCCTTTGACCGCTATGTGGCCATCTGTGACCCCTTCCACTATGTCACCACCATGAGCCACCACCGATGTATCCTCCTGGTGGCCTTCTCTTACTCATTTTCTTATCTTCGCTCACTCCTGTACACACTAACACTGAATATTCTCACCTTCTGTGACTCTAATGTCATCCACCACTTTCTCTGTGACATCAACCCTCTGCTTAAGTTGTCCTGCTCCTCCACATATGTCAATGAAATTATAATAATGTCAGAAGGATCCATTGTTTTAGTGACTCCCTTTCTGTGCATTGTTTTCTCTTACATACAAATTTTGATCACAGTTCTCAATATTCCCTCATCTGCTGGGAAACGCAAAGCCTTCTCCACCTGTGGTTCCCACCTGACAGTGGTCACCCTGTTTTATGGTAGCATCTTCTATGAATACTTACATCCTTTGTCTAGCTACACTGCTAGAGACAGGGTGGCAACTATTGTCTATACAGTTCTGTCCTCCATGCTAAACCCTTTTATCTATAGTCTGAGAAACAAAGACTTGATGAAGGGTCTGGGGAAGCTAATGGGCAGGAAGAAACCCTAGCCAGGACCTCTCCACACATGTCCATGAATGTCTCTGCTCCTCTGAACCGGTTTCTGCTGCTTCCTGATACAATAAACTCTTATAAGTCAATAGGAATAACCTATATGTGTCATCGATGTCAAGTTGTATCCATTTCATTAAACATGCAACTATCGGTCATTGAGACTATTACAAGTCAGTACTTGGCTGAAGTTCTACCTAACCTTTGTGTCTAGTTTTCATATATCCCCTTTCCTCCCTTCCTCCTCTTCTCTAGGAAACCACATCTTTTTTATTTCTTCTAAGAAGATGTTGAAAACCTCTGCCTTCCTCAAAATTTCTAGGAACTGATTTTGACTTGTTCCATAACATTTTGTCCCCTTACCATCCTTCTTATTTTATCACACTTTCATAACCTGTGTTTCCATTTATTTGAAAATCATACACTAATTCAGGATATGTGTGAGAAGGATCTAGAGGGAGAAAGAGAAGGAGAGGTGTAGAAGGGGAGAGATTAAAATTCCTATAAAATTGAAACTGTCACCAAAGCAAGGAATGTGTCTGACCCATCAGCCTATGCAGGGATCACATCCCTTCTCCCCCCCATATCTTTGCCAATAGCATGCTCTGGACTTGGTGGTAAACAAAAGCCCAACTCTTCGCCTTGATTAACTAGGACCTGTACGTCATCACACAACTGCGCCAACCATCAGACCAGTGGGTGTTGACTGGATCACGGTGGTCATATTGATATAATGGAGGTATTCATCTCATGAATAGATAAATGACATACATATAGTTTTGTTGAATTAGACTTGTGCAACAACTCATGGCAGCAACTCTTTTAATAACATATCCAACATTGGTCCATTGTACAAAGAGAGATTTAGAAGGTTGGGAACTTGATTGAGTATGTTGAGTCAATAGAAATGACTGTCCTGAAGACCTACCACTGTGGCCTAGATGGTCACTAGAGGGAGTCATCTTCCAGGAAACTGGCCGAACTTGGCATGTGGCCCAGAAATGTAATGAAGTAGTATTTTAATAAACTATGCATTTTACTAAACCCAGTCAGCACCTTGCTTGTCAATACCTCTGGCAAGAATACATATGCCCAAGGAAGGAATAATAACAACATATTTAAAGAGCAGTGGTCAGTGGTACTGCAGGCTTCAGCAAGAGGAAGTACAGTTAAGGAAACACTACGGCCAGCCTAAACGATGGCAGATGACAAGATGATTGGTATGCGTGATATTTATTGCTGCTCCCTCAAAGCCACAGTGTCAAAAGATAAAAAGAAGGCCACTGTAGACTAGAGACAGTATAGAAGGGGTTGAGTAACAGGGGTCGGGTAATAAGGGGTGGGTGATCATTTCTCTGCCACAGGTATATAGAATAATAAAGAATTTGTAACAACTTGTAAACTGAGTTTAAAAAATAAGTAAAAACAAAATATAGGTATAAAATCATTGTCAAGATAAAAAGATATCCTGAGAGGTTAAACTAAAGATTCCAATTGATGCAATATCCATGGTGCCTTATTAGCCACAGAAAGACGTACATTTAGGTTTAGAAAGGTGATAGACGTAACTGAATGTCTCTGATGTAGCCTGTAGAAAATTCAAGTGATAGTGAGCAGGAAAAGGAGGAGAGAGAATGGTTTAACTAAAAATGATATAGCAACTCTTGTTAGGGAAAATAGTCATGGTTCAATGATGAATATTGCAGATAATCACTGCTGATAAAGTCCTAGCAGCCAGAGAACTTTCAAAATGCATCAAGTATTGTAGTTACTATCTTAAGAATTATTTTTTTAAAGAAGGAAATTCTGTTGTTTGCAACAGTAGAGGAACCTAGAGGGCTTTATGCCTAGTGAAATAATCTAGACATAGACAAATTTTGTCTAATCTCACTTGTAGAATCTAAAAAAGTCAGACTCATCAAAGTATGGAGTGGGGGTGGGAGTGAATGGGGAAAGAACACACTCTGGTAAAGGGTACAAAGTTTCAGTTTAACATGGGGAATAGGTTCTGGCAATCTATTGTACATCTTGGTAACCATAATTAATAAAAACGTAGGGACCAGCAGTTAGCGTAATGGCTGAACTCCCATGTAGTCGACTGTGGTTCGAGTCCTGGACTCGGTGGCTTAAACTCACTCCAGGTGCGTGTGCGTGCATGCCCAAGATCCCAAGAGGAGAATGGAGGAGAAGGGATTGTGATGTCGCCATCCCCCCCGGGGGGGGGGTGTGTTCCATCCCCCCCGGGGGGGGGGGGTGATTTCTGGCTTTCTGTCTCTCTGTCTCTCTCTGTCTTTCTGGCGAGTGCACATGCCCTATAGCAAAAGTCTCTCAAAAAAAGAAAAAAATATATTACAGGGTCAGCAGGTGGCATAGAGGTTAAGGCAGCTGGATCTCACATGGTCAACTGCATGGTTCAAGTCTCAGACCCAGACACTTGAAAATTATGCCAGGCGTATGTGTGCACATACCTAAAATATCAAGGGACATGTAGAGGAAATGGGAATTACAGCATGGCCATCTCCTCTGATGGGTGATTTCTTACTTCCCCTCTCTCTTCTCTCTCTCTCTCTCTCTCTCTCTCTCTGTCTCTCTCTAGAAAGTGCACTCGATTATTACATAACTCAAAATATTTTAAATTTAAAATTAGAAATTATGGATATGTTAATATATGGAATGATTTGATCATTCCACCATCATACATATATCAAAACATTATATTGTACCACATAAACATATGCAATTATTGTTTATTAACTTTAAAACTGTACACCTACACACAAAGGGAATTCATGAAAGAATGGAATTAAAGTATGAATTTATTTTATTGCAAAACAATTTTGAAATCCATGCGTAGTTTTTTTTTTCATAATACACATTATTGATAAATTTTCGTTCCTTGCAACAGTAATTAAAGAATGTACAGGAGTATGCAAGGTCTATGACAAATTAGGATCCTCCTATGAAGTGAGCCAGCATGCCATACCCTTATGTAGATTGCTTATTAGCAGCTGCACAGAATAAATAAATAAATAATAGCTATTACAGAAATAATCCCAGAGAGGCTACCTGACCATCAAGATGCCAAAGCCAAAGGGATCCCCAAGTCAAGTGCAATGCCTAGATGTGAAGGCTCTTCTCTCATGACCATTCACATTCCAACATGAAACAATTATGAACAGAGGAAGATGTGCAGAGAAGCAAGACCTCCCTGGTGCTGTTAGAGGACAAGACATGTCGCCTATGATTTACCCCACTGTAAAGCTATGTAAACGTGGTGCTGGGTGAAGCCTATTGCATCTCATCAGTGTAACATCAGCCTCTTCCTAGGACTTTGCTTTCCTGTTGATTGGTACACTAGCTTCACACTTGACCATCATCATCTTCCTACCTTCCTTTTTTTCTTCTTGTCTCTCGGCTATTTTTAATTTTTTTAATTCATTTTATCTTGTTCATTATAGCTATCTATCTCTTTAGAAGAGAACAAGGAACAAAAAAGAAAAGAAAGAGAAGGAAGCGGGGGGGGGGAGAAAGAGCAAACAGGAAAAGGAAGAAGGAATGAAAGAAAGAAACTGCCAACCAAGCACTTGCCTGGTCCTGTTTATGTGCTGAGGAATCTCAGACTGTAACTTTCAGGAATCCTAAAACATAGGTTAACAGAAAGCCTAGTCTCTCTTCTAAACAGGCCTCCACTTCCTTTGATATGTACACAAATACTTGAGACTAATTTCTGATATCCAAATGGCCAGGACTGCATTCTCCCTTCTTGACCCACCCACAAGAACTCCCTAGCACTCAGACCACTCCACATGAGCTCATCGAAAGAGCTGTTGAGGGGCCAGCAGGTAGCATGGAGGTTAAGGTGCTGTATCTCACATGGCCAACTATACTGTTCGTGTCTTGGACCCAGTAGCTTGAAAATCATGCTGGGCACATGTGTGTACATGCCCAAAATTCTGATAGAAGACTAGAAGAGAAGGGATTGAGACATGGCAATCCCCTCTGGGGGATGATTTCTCACTTTCTCTTTCTCTTTATCTTTCTCTGTCTCTCTCTGGTGAGTGCACATGCCCTATAGCAAAAATTAAAGAAAAACAAAGAGAAGGAAAAAAGGAAGAGAAAGGAAAAAAGAAGAGAAAGAAAAAGGAGAAGAAAGAAAAAGAAGGAAGGACAGAAGGCGAAAAGAAGGAAGGGAAAGAAAGAAAAAGCTAGTGGGCCACAGTTGCAGCTGAAACTGGAACAATTCTAAGAGCCTCTCCAGTAAATATACAGTGTAAAATTTCATTCTAACTCCATACTGAAAATCACACTAAAGAGCCCCTGACATCATTAACATCCCTTGAACCCAAGGAACTAAGTAATACCTTGTAAACCAACATAAAACTCTAATCTACCTTCTTACCTGTCCATGGACTAGCGCGTGCGCACACACACGCACACACACACACACACACACACACATGCCACAAACCATACCTCTATGTTGCCTGAAAACTCATCCCCATATTAATTTATCCTACACCAAAACCAACCAAGCAAAAAAGTACCATAGCAGCTCATTTCTACAGAGGTCTCTCTTTTCTAAAATACCTGACACTCTTCCTTAGTCTTAGTCACCCACCAATAGGAAGGCTGAGTCACACCTATGAGCTGGGACCATGAATCCAAGGAAGTTCTGAGAATATCATCAACACCAGGGAAGAGGCATTTGACATTTCTATCCCCTTGGGCTGTGCTTTGCTTTCTAAACTTAGACAAGGCACAGAGCAGAGTTTCCTGGGGAATAGCAGGGAGAGAGAAGACTTTATTCCCTCGGAGCATAAAGGATCCCAAGGAGGCCTGCAAAGGAAGTTAAAGGCTTACAGGCTGGTAGAGGTATCCAGACCGTGTACAGCCTCGCCTCCGTGGTGGTGGGTAACTCTGTCTTAGGAAGTGAGGAATCAGGATGGTACTTGGACATGAGGTAGAGAATGAGAAAAGGAATTGGAAGTAGTGTCAGGAAAACCTTTTCCACCTGTCAACCAGTGTCTGCATGGCCTCCTGTATTCTTCATTCTTCTCTAGGCAGTAGGTAAGGATGAAATGTCAGGAGGTTGGAGCCTTTACTGAAGTGTGGATTTGAATACATTTGTAGACATGGTGCAGAAGAACCTTCTGCTCCTGAAGAGACTGCCGAGGAAAGAAAGCATCTGGACTCCATAGCTCACATCCATCAGGTATGCCTTCCTCACGGCCCACCACATTAGAACAGTGAGTTCCAAAGTGTCTGTGAGTCAAACCTTGGCAAAAACCATTTGGCATGTTTTGATAAGACATCAGTGAATCAGAAAAAGGTTATCCATGTGTTATCATCCACATTAACCCAGCAAAATAGAGTGCTAGCTATGTGTACAAAAAGGAGTGGGTGGTCATGATGACTAAGCCTCCGGTTTTCACATGTTTGGTTAACCTAAGTGCAGATCGGGCAGACGTCCAGAATTTAGCATGACTGGTTACTTGACTGAAATATTTTTCTCTGCCTCATGAGATAAATAGCCAGTGTTTGGGGTGGGGGGCGGTGGATGCTGGCCATCTGACAGGCATTGTGCTTTTCTAATCCCCTAGTTCATTGGGTCTTCCCAGGAACTCTGAGATAGGTACTGCCATTATCCCCATGAGCTGGGACCATGAATCCAAGGAAGCTCTGAGAATATCATCAATACCAGAGAAGAGGTATTTGACATTGCACATGCACAAAATCCCAAGAGGAGATGGGGAAGCACTATTACAGGCAGGTTAAGTAACCTGGCCTAGATTACTTACCTGATAATGGCAAGGCCATATATCTAGACAGTGGACCAGAGCCTATTCTCTCAACTTCCAAGTACTACGACCGCTACAACAGGCAAAGCATTTTCTCTTTTCAGGAAGACAAGGGGCCTAGGTTCTATAGTCTTGGCTCTAACAATAAAAATGTCATGATCATTAAAGTCCTTTTTCCCAAAAGATCTCAATTTCTCCCTTCTTTAAAATGAGGGTGTGGAACCACATGATCTCTAGGAGCTTCTCCATCTCAGAGCCCCTAGGAATCTGTTTTAAAGTTGAAACAATAAGACATCAAATGGTGCCTTCAAGAAGAGAAGGCTCTTGTCATTCCTAGCTGGTCTCTGCCCCAACCTTGATGAATTACAAAGAGTACAGCTCTTCGGACAGCAGCTTGAGGCCCATTACATTTCTTCCTGACATCTGTTCAGAATCCTAAATGGCCATCCAGGAATTCTTTCATTATAAAAATATTTATCAAGGGACCATGTGTTCCAGACAACATGCCAAGTGGGGTGGGGCAACCAGAAACCAGACGCAATCCTCAGGCTTGGGCAGCTCACGGTCTAGTGGGGAAGACAGAGTTGCAAGTAGAGAGATTCAGTTCAGCTCTGTGTATAAGAGGAGTGTCTAATCTAGAACTAATAGAGGAATATCAGGACAGGTTTCCAGAAGGCTGTAACATCTAATGTGAGGCCAAAGGGTGAGGACTAATCACAGGGCTCATATATAGAGTGGGTGTTATTTCCAGGCAGATGAAATACTAAAGCCCTAAGACAAGAAGCAATAAATATCTTACAATTGGAGCATGAAATGCAAGAGGATAAGGAGTAAAACAAGGGGTGGGACTACAGAGTCCAGCAGGAGCCAGGTTACACCAACTCAGTGAGCCACAGGAAGGAGTTTGGCCTTTAGCCTGCAGGTAATAGGGAGGCTTATGCAGCAGAAAGTTCACTGCTATCCACTGAATTATGTCCCTCTCCAAAAAGTATGCAAGAATCCTAGCCCCTAACATCTCAGAATGCATCCTTATTGGAGATGGGGACCTTACAGAGGTAATCAAGTTAAGATGAGGTCATTAAGGTGGGTCCTAATCTCACATGACTAGTGTCCTTATAAAAAGGGGATATTTGGACACAGAAATCACATGCACACAGGAAAATAATATAAAGGACACAGAGAGAAGACAGCTGTCTACAATCCAAGGACAGAGGTCCCAAACAGATTCTTCCCTCACAGTCAACCCTAACAGCACCTCAATGTCGGACTTCTAGCCTCCAGAACTGTGAGAAAACACATTTCTGTTGTTTTAGCTACTTGGTTTGTGGTATTTTGCTATGGCAGCCCTAGCAAACTAATATAATGACTTACTCAAATTTTCATTTTAGAGAAATCGATCTTTCCACAATGTGGAGAATGGATTGAAAGGAGTGCCTTGTCTGCAAGGAACGGGCTACAAAGACAATTGTATGGAGGCAAGAGATGGCAGAGGCTTCCACAAGGGCAGGAATAGCAGAGACTGAAAAGTCTATCAGGTTGATAGACTGAAAAGCTTTGCAAACAAAATCTCCAATATGTGATCATAGGTTGAGTATGGGAAATGAGAGGAAATGAACCCGGGGAAGTGGGCAGTCCATGTTTTCAGCTCAGACATACAAGTGGCCAAAGTCTAGCCCACCATCCCATCAGGAGTCTTAAGCACAAGTTCTGTACAAACAGGCAAATTAAGGATATACTGCACCATCACTGTCTTCATCACAACACCCAGTGCTGGCCTTAACTTTGAGATACCCCCGGCTCCAATGACAGGTGTGGCTTTATTTTTTTCAGCAATATATTTACTGAATACACACAATGTACTGTACTAAGCTCTGGGGATATAATGGTGGGATAAAGGAAACAGGATCCTTGGGTGCTATATCAAGGAGAAGATGAGTATTAATCACATAAGTAAACAAATAATTACAGACTGTGTTAAGAGTTATGAAAAGCCGAGTCCTCTGAAAGCGTGTAACAGATGACTCCATCCAGAAAAGTGATAGCTGAGTTGATATCCAAAGGACATAGAAAAAAGAATGAGGACCATCCTGAGCTGGTGTACAAAAATGTCTGATACATTTGAGGAAGTGTATGAGGCACTTAGGGAAAACAAGATGGAATGACCCTGGACAGGAGCTAACTGAGTTTATCGTAGAGAGTGGAGAATCACCAAAGAGCTTTGGGTTCCCGAAACATGGTAGGGACTCAAATATTCATTTTATTTTTAAATAAGGCCTTTGTAGACATAACCAAGTTGAGATGAGGTCATACTAACTTAAAGTGGTCCTAATCCAATGACCTGTATCCTTATAAGGAGGGGGAAAGTTGAATGCAGATGCAGAGAGGCGAATGCCATCTAAAGACAGACACAGACACAAACACAAAGGGAAGACGAACACAGGAAGACAGAAGCAGAGACTGAAGAGATGCATCTATGGCTGAGGTGCACTGAGAATTACCAACAACCACTGGAAGCTAGAGGAGCATAGAACAGATCCTCCCTCAGAACCTCCAAAATGAACCAGCCCTGCTAACACTGTGATTTTGGACTTCTAGCCTCCAGAACTGTGTAAGAATACACAGAATAATTGTTGTTTTTAGCCACCCAAGGTACGGTATTTTGCTATGGCAGTCAAAGAAAATGGACACAGATTTTAATCTAGAAAGTTGGATGACCAAATGGTCTAAAGATTACTGTGGTGCAGAGAATGGTGGGGGAGGACATGTCAAAGGTGCACAGAAACACCCATCTGTCATCGCTGGGGCAGTACTACAATGATCTTGGTAGGAAATACTGGCTTTGACCAAAGTGTAGTAGGAGAGACGAAAAAAGTTACAAAAAAATTTTTTTCAAGAGATATTTAGGGGCTAAAATCAGAATCTGGGAAGAAATGAAGCTCATCCTGATGGATAATAAACTGGAAAAATTCTTGGAATTCAAGCAACACCTGCCCCATGGCATAACCCTAGATAGATAGATAGATAGATAGATAGAGAGATAGAGAGAGAGATAGATAGAGAGATAGATAGATAGATAGATAGGAGAGGTTTTTGCCATAGGGCGCTTGCACTCGCCACACAGAGAGAGATATAGAGAGACAGAAAGCGAGAAATCACTCCCCAGGGGGGATGGCAACATCACAATCCCTTCTCCTCCATTCTCCTCTCGGGATCTTGGGCATGCACACACACGTGCCCGGCGTGAGTTTTAAGCCACCGGGTCCGGGACGCAAACTGTGGTTGACTACGTGGGAGTTCAGCGACATAGCCATTACGCTAACTGCTGGTCCCACCCTAGACTTTTTGATTGTCACACAGTCAAAGGATTTTTCCATTTTCCTCTTTGTTTAGTCTAGTATTGTCCCCTGCTGTTTCTTCATTATTAGGCATTCATCAGAGTCATCCCTCTAATGTATATTGTGTTTATGGTTTACAAACTGCTTTTACATGTCTTTGCTTTTCTCTTGAGAGTAGTGAAGTAGAATTTATCTTATGTATGAGAGAAGTGAAACTCAGAGCAGTGATTTTGCCAAAGACACTGTGAGTAGATGGTAGAGCTAAATTTGAAACCCGTATTTCCAGCCCTAGTGCTTTCCTGTGCCCTGACAGTTTCATAAAAACACAGCCCCAGTTGACATGAGGCTCAAAGGAGGTCTTGTCTCAAGCAATTAAAGTATGTATGCACCATTGATTTTGAAAACTTGTCAGTTATTGGAATGAAAACATCAAAGCTGAAAAGTTCCAGATTGAAAAATAGCACCTCTACACATTTGTTTTTGGCAGGAACTTATGAACTTCCTAAAATGAGAAGGTATTGTTTTTTTGTTTCAAGTTATCCTGGTTGGGATCCAGACTGTGGTCTTTCTAGGCTGCATGGTCTTGAGAAAAGCTCTTAACACGTTTAACTTTGATCTGTTAGGAAGCTTTGAACTAGTGCAAAAGGTTGTTTTGAGTAAAATATATCAAGTATTTAACACCATGCCTGACACAGAGCAAGAACTCAGTATTTCTTAGGGGTTTGCTTTATTTGCATACTTGTTTCCAAATCATATAAAACACAAATATTTTTATTCTAAAGTCTCATAAACTCAGAGGAAGGGTGGTCAAACAATGAAAAATATAAAGGCTACAAGATTTTGCAAAGAAGTATAAAACAGTTGTTTTTAGAAATATCCAGGAACACTTGACAGGCAAGAGGATTTGGGTCAGAAGTAAAGGATGAAGTAAAGGAAGAAGATGAGGAGGAGTAAGAAGAGGAGGAGGAAAGAGAAAAGGAGAAGGAGAAGGTAGTGAAGTAGGGAAGTATTTACTCTCCCCGTATTATAGATGAGAACACCAAGAATCAGAGATGTCAGGTAACCTGTCTAAGACTACAGAGCCAGAAAGTGAAGGAGCTGATTTTTAAATGTATGCTTTTAGCAAAAATCAGTACGCTGCGCTGTGTTGCTTTCTAGTGCATCCATGGTCACAGCAGTAGCATTTTATTATACTTATTTGTTTAAAGGCTTCCCTTCCCCACTAGACTGCAACAACCTCAAGAACAGGAACTAAGAATTACTCATCTTTGTAATTCCAGTGTTGAGTTCTCAGTGAGTATGTAATGCAACAGTGTTGACTAATTGGAAATATATAAATCCCCATTTATAAATGTTTTACTAAGTAGGTCCATATGCAGTGTAACTTTTATAGTTTAAATGAAAATGTTGGCTCTGAGAATCTGATTATAAACACTGTGTAGGAATCCTGGGAGCAATAGGAAGAAATTTAAACTTGATGATTTGTAAATGCTAGGCTTTTTTTCCATATTCATTGATGATGCAGGGTCATGAAAGGAGTCAACCAAACCAGCAGTGTGTCCGAGTTCATCCTCCTGGGACTCTCCTCCCGGCCTGAGGACCAGAAACCACTCTTTGCTCTGTTTCTCATCATGTATGTGGTCACCGTGGTAGGGAACTTTCTCATCATCCTGGCCATCCGCTCTGACCTTCAGCTCCAGACTCCCATGTATTTCTTCCTCACCATCCTATCCTTCATTGACGTTTGCTACACAACAACCATCGTTCCCAAGATGCTGGTGAACTTCCTGTCCGAGCGGAAGTCCATCTCCTATGCTGGGTGTATGACTCAGATGTATTTCTTCTTGGCTTTTGCCAACACAGAAAGTTACCTCCTGGCCGCCATGGCCATTGACCGCTATGTGGCCATCTGTGACCCCTTCCACTATATCACCATTATGAGCCCCCGCCGCTGCGTCCTGCTGCTCATTTTCTCCTGCTCCATTTCTCACCTCCATTCTCTCTTACTAGTTCTTCTGATAAATCGTCTTCTCTTTTGTGACTCCAATGTTATCCACCACTTCCTCTGTGACATCAACCCTCTGCTAAAACTGTCCTGCTCCTCCACATTTGTCAATGAAACTGTAATTAACACGGAAGGATTGATAACCTTGGTGACTCCTTTCATATGCGTTATCATCTCTTACCTACGAATCCTCGTGGCTGTTCTTAAGATCCCCTCAGCTGCTGGCAAACACAAAGCCTTCTCTACCTGTGGATCCCACCTCACCATGGTGACCCTCTTTTATGGGAGCATTATTTATGTTTACTTCCGACCCCTGTCCAGCTATACCATTAAGGACCGAGTGGCAACAGTCATCTACACAGTCTTGTCCTCCATGCTAAACCCGTTTATCTACAGCCTGAGAAACAAAGACATGAAGCGGGGCTTGAGGAAGCTCATGGGTAGAAGGCCATCCTAGGCAGCATCTCCACGGACCTCCCAAAAGTAACTCTTCCCCAGGGGGCCCTGGTTTCTGCTGATTCCTGGAGCGTATATCAAGCTACTGAGGACCAGTATGGAAGGTCACTTCCAATGCAAAAAAAAGTACATGATATTAAAGAGTTTCAGATCCTCTTTTTTTTTTTTTTTTTTTTTGAGAGGTTTTTTTTGCTATAGGGCGTGTGCGCTCACCCGACAGACAGAGAGCCAGAAAGCGAGAAATCACCCCCCAGGGGAGATGGCCACACCACAATCCCCTCTCCTCCATTCTCCTCCTGGGATCTTGGGCACGCATGCACACACGCCCGGCATGAGGTTTAAGCCAACGGGTCTGGGACTCGAACTGCGGTCGACTACATGGGAGTCCAGGGACATAGCCATTATGCTAACTGCTGGTCCCACGCTAACTGCTGGTCCCCAGATCCTCATTTTCAGAACTGACAATGGCGATGTTTTTTAATAAGATACATGTCTAAGTAAGACGGATTTTAGAAAATGTACCCATTTAAAACATCTTATTAGAATTACATTGGGCCACAGAGTTTTCCACTGTAAATAAATATCAACACCCTCAGTTACCCTGGGTTAAGGTAGTGATACTGTGGCAAGAAATGAAAACTCAAGAATACGGTAGAAAATTGGATATTTTAAGTGAACATCTAAAAGCAGAAAGCTTAAATTAACATTGTTTGGTGGGAACCCTTTCTTGCTATTCTCGATCATTCCTTCTATGTGAGAAGAATTTAGCTAATGTTTTTTATACCCCATCACTGTTTTTACTCCAGAGTATAGAATTGCTTTATTTGACTGCTACATGCAAAAAGCATTCATTTGGCCTGTGTCAAAGCAAAAATTGCATCTGACAAAGTTAAACAGATGAGAAAAATTTTATTCAAGCCTACTGTAATAGGGGAGAGAAGCCAGACCTCAGTCTGAATTCCACTCTGAGCAGGATGTTCTTTAAGTGAAAGGATGAGCTCATGGGAAACCACTGAAAAAGGTTAAGGAGTGGTCACAGACCACCTGTGTTTGTTAATTGGCTTTATCAAAACAAAAAAAAAAAAAAAAACAAAACTTCCCATATCTTTACTGCAAGAGGCAATTTTACAACTTAGAAAAAGATGTCTGCTGAAGTTAGGCTCCCACCTTCCCATAGAAATGGGGAGATAAAGGATCTATCTTCTTTAGTGATTACATTTCAAAGGAATGGCTCCTGAGTCCTTAAAAAAGATGTTTCTAGGTTGTAAAACTGGAAAGAGGTGTTTTGTTTGTTTTTGTTTGTTTATTTGGTTTTTTAAAGATTTTCATCTCAAAAAGAGAAAAAATTCACAATGAGAAGTTTCCTAAAGCGAATACTCTAAGAAAGGGAGGTCAGGAGCCAGAGTCAGGAAGAAGCCTGTCTAAAGGTTAGTCAAGTTTTGAAGGGAATGTCACCACCATCTTGGATACCTGCTTCAGTCAGCCTTCACCCACATGAGTCATGAATTCTGCTTGGCTTTTTCTATGCCTGTGGATGCAATAGCCTAATTTTAGCCCTTTTGACTTTCATTTGAAGCTATGTCCTCCAATATCATCTCAATCAATAATAAATGTGGCTGCCATCTACCGCCCCTTTGTCCTATTTCTCATGCCTTCTCAGAGACCTCCGAAGTCAGGACTGACCCTAACCAGCTATAGAGAGATTCTTGTAAATCACTCCTTGAGAAAGAAGCATACTTTACCATACTGTCTCAAGGGGGCTTTTCAAAGCCCAGCTACCTACCTACAAACATTCTAACCTGCATATTACCTGTCAGTGATGTGTTTTGTATCCTTAACTGGACTAGTGTGAAGCATATTCATGTTGGGTACATTCAACTTACAAACAAATTGATATATAGTAATTAAATGTATAAATGTATCGTTTTTTTGAGAGAGAGAATTTTTTGCTATAGGACAAGTGTGCTCACCAGAGAGACAGAGAGACAGAAAGCGAGAAATAACTCCTCAGGAGGACTGACCATGCCATAGTCCCTTCTCCATTCTCCTCTCAGGATCTTGGGTACACATGCACATGTGCCCAGTGTTAGTTTTTTAAGTTGCTGGGTCTGGGATTTGAGCCACAGTTCACTATGAGGGAGTCCAGCAACGTAACCATTATGCCATCTGCTTGTCCCATAAATGGACAAAAATTTTTAAAGCAAATAAATAAATAAATAAATATCGTATCTCAAGTCTAAAATATTTTGATATGAGATTTTGATAAGTTGGTCAATTTCTGTTCATTATTTCTTAAATTCTAACAATTTTATTAGAAAATGCATTTTGATTTTATTTAACATTTTAACCCTTTGATATGACATCTTATTCAGGTTGTTATGTGAAATTTATATTAATTTTAAATGTCAATTTTTTCTTGAGTGTTTGTTTGTTTGTTTGTTTACTGGAGAGGTTTTTGCTATAGGGTGTGTGTGCTCACCAGACAGACAGAGAAAGATAGAGAGACAGAAGTGAGAAAGCACCCCCCTCCCAGGGAGGATGACCATGCCACAATTCCTTCTCCTCCATTCTCCCCTTGGGATCTTGGGCACACACGCACATGTGCCCGGCATGAGTTGAAGCCACTGGGTCCAGGACTCAAATTGTGGTCAGCTACATGGGAGTCCAGCAACATAGTCACTACACCATCTGCTGGTCCCTTGAGTGTTTATTTAAATGTTTAAGTTTAAGTGATAGGGTGTGTGTGTGTGTGTGTGTGTGTGTACACAAGAGAGGGAGACAGAAAGAGAAGTACCCTTGATCAGGTCTCATCACACTGTGATTCCCTTTCCCCAGTCCTCTAGCTCCTCAGGAACTTGGGCACCCTGCACATGCCTGGCATGTTTTCAAGCTGGCTTGGGGATCTGAGCCCATGGTCAGACCCATGGCTTCCAGCACTGCAGTCCATAGTGTACTGGCTGAGTCTAAATATTTACTTTATTTAAACTTTTTTGTTCCTTTGGGAGAAGCTTGCAGGTATGTGTTCACCTGTCTGTAAAGCTGTGCCTTACAGCTGTCTCAGTGGCATAGCTGTAAAGCACCTCTCAAGAAAAGCCAGATGTGAGGGAGGGAATCAAGGAGAAGAAGGAAGAAAAACATATAAGTGACCCACGGTGGAAAGCAATCTGTCGATCACAATGGTTATGGTAATGTCTTTGACTGGGCCTACATGCAGTGTATTCATGATGGGAAAATTTATCTGGTATGCTGTGATGCTACACAGTAATTAAATGTGAGGAGAAGAAATTTAAGGAGAAGAAAAAATGAATAAATAAAACTTTTTTAAAAAGAAAGAAAAGTTACATGTCACATGGCAACCATAGTTCAATTCCTGAGCACAGTCAACCTGAAACACACTGGGTATGCATGAGAGTGCCCAAGACCTAACAGGCTGGAGGACTGGAGGAAGGGAAGCACAGTGTGTACAAACCTTGTGTAAGGTCTCGCTCTTTCTCTTTTCTGTATATACCTACGCTGTCAAGTATACAGGGAAAGAAAACTTAAAAACAAAACAAAACAAACAAAAACTGTGCCTTCCAGACTCCCTTCAGAGATTTC
>NW_006159774.1:323462-340953 GCF_000334495.1 Tupaia belangeri chinensis
TAAAACATTTAGAAAACCACTGTGTGTAGCTAAGCACAATAGGAACTTGGGCCCAGGAGCCAGGTGAGGGGAAAATCTTCTTGTCACAGTCTTGCAAGCTTCTTTGGCTCAAACTCTGAGGCATGAAAAAGCCTTTGTCTCAACATGGGGATAAGGCTTCCTGGTCCACATGGCAACAGAACAGCCTTTGACCTAGGAAGAGTTTGTAGGGAGGAGCTAGCAAATGGTGTAGCAGTTACATCACTGGACTCCCACATGGTCGAAAGTGATTCGAGTCCCAGACCCAGTAGCTTGAAAATCATGCCAGGCCCATGTACATGCATGCCTAAGATATTAGGAGGAGAATGGAGAAGAAGAGCTTGTGGCATGGCCATCCCCTCTGTGGGGTGATTTCTCACTTTATCTCTCTCTCTTTCTCTCCCTCTATTCCAAGGAAACATCCCTAAGGCAAAAAACTCTCAAAAAACAACAAAAAAAAGGAGTGTGTAAGAAACACTTGGGCCTATACTATATGTAGCTCTAAGTTTCTGCAATGTAATTCCCTTTCAGCATTTCTGAATCTTCAATAAAATATTATTAACAGATATAGACTTTTCTTTACACTGCTCTGGTGACCTGGGAGAAGTGCTATACTCACACCTGAGATAAAACGGAGCAGGATATAGCAGCACATTCTTCCTTCTGGCCAGATCGGGAGGTACCAGCACAAACCTCCAACCAGGATCAGATGGATCAGTGCAGTGAACCCACAAGACTTTGTTTCAAGAAATAGGCCTAGGTCCAATGAATAACTATATGGAAAAACATTAAACATTAATCTGCCTTGCAACACCCAGGGAAAAAATTCCAAGTGAGTGTACATCTAAACAATGTACAATGTTCATGAAAAACAATGTAATAAGGTCTCTAGAGACATGATCTGGAGGCAAGAAAAGACTTCTTAATTGGAACATGAATAATCATAAAAGAAAAGCCTAATAAATTTGACTACACTAACATAAAAGACTTGAGTTCAAAGTATATAATTACAAAGAGTAAAAAGGCAACTTTTCCAGTTCTAAATCTTTCACCCGCTTCACCTCACCGGGGCTCGCGACCCGTCGCCTCGCGTAGTCTCGCCTTGCTGGTGCAGTCCCGAGCATGCGCCACACCTTTCCAGTCTACGTCAAGCCTCGCCTTGCCATGCTCTGCCTCCTCCCCTGCAGTGACGTCACCTGGCCGTGCTCCGCCTACAGTCCCGTCGCAGCCTCACCCACTGGGAGCCCCAAGGCTAGCGTTCCCTGTCGGCCCAAGGCTAGCGTTTCCTGTCGGCCAGAAAGATGGTTCTTGGATTTTAACAACCTTCTTTTTTTAATTATTTTATTTAACTTTATTTATGTATTTATTTTTAACTTGACCAGAGAGGGACAGAGTGAAAAGGAGAGCGGGAGAGGGAAAGCAAGAAAGCAAGCTGTCAGGTCCAGGACTCGAACCGCAATCCCACAGGGCACCTATGAGACAAGCAATCTGAGCCAGCTCAGAAGACAGTAGAATGCTGTTGAGTAGCTGTTAGTACCCAGAAAGCTTTCAGAAAAGCTACAGCTTCTTTAAATAAGCAAAGTGCTTAGTTGATGATGCAACCATTGTGGCTATTCAGATTCCAAAACACATGTTTACGTGTGTAAATATTGTGTACTTTTTTAGTATTCTGCATCGTGTAGATAGATGTAAAGTCAGAAAATTGCATTCTGCTTAAGTGTTAAATAAAACTGAAACATTTATGGTTGTAATAAAATTTTTAAAAAAGGAGTAAAAAGGCAAGCCAGAGAGTGAGAAAAGATATTTACAACATACATAACCAACAAAGACTTTCAGAAATACAAAGAGGTGCAAGTCAACAGAAAAACAGGCAGGAGACTTGGACAAGGACTTCATCAAAAAGAGAATATCCAATAACTAATAAATATGAATAGGGGTTCAAGATACCACTTAACAACTACAAGAACTGATAAAAAGAGAGACAAAAAAATAAAAATCAAGGCAAAATTAAGGAGCCATCAAAATTCTTCTTCACTAGTAACAGGAGCATAAATTAGTTTCACATGCCCGGCGTGTTTTGCAAGCTCCGAGGTCCAAGACTGGAATAGCATTGTGGGCCATATGGGATTAAGCTGTTTTAACCTCCACAGCAACTGATGGCCAGAGAACTCTTATTGATTACAAATTTGAATCAATGTTTTTCTTTATAATTGCATCTCACAGTAGAGAATGTCATAGACTGTTCAATAGTACTTGCAAAATAACCATTGGAGCAGTTTTCAAAAGTGCACGACATAACATGATGTTAAATGCTTAAGGTGGTGAGTATGTTTATATCCTCATATTTGATTATTGCACACCACATACATCCTTTTGTTTCATTTTGTTTTGTTTTGGGAGAGGTTTTTACTATAGGGCGCGTGCACTCGCCAGAAAGACAAAGAGAGACAGAGAGAAAGTGAGAAATCACCCCCCAGGGGGGAGGGCCACGCCAAGATGGCAGGAACATATAGACAGAGTGAGCTGCACTTGAAAGAGCTCTTATTTTTATTTATTTATTTTTATTTATTTATTTTATTTATTTTTTTATTATTATTCATACATTAAATCACTACACATCATTTAGATTGTGAAGAGACTTCACCCAGCATGATATACACCTCAGTCCAGCCCAGTTGAGACCACCATACACACCCTCGTCGACAGATAATAAATCTTATCTGTGTCTCACAAGTGTCTTATCTCTCCATTTTCTCTTCAAATTTCCTACACTCTTCTCCTCCCACATTCTCTCCATTTCGTCTCTAGTGTCCATTACAATTTTTAATACTTTTATGTTCTCCAGTCTTTCAGTCCCTACCATAGAGTGCAGACGGTCTGTATATATTAAGTGGAGACATACAATGTCTCTCTTTCATAGCCTGATTTACTTTGAAGACCATTCTGTAGGCTACAAAGATATGTAATGATTATACGTAAATTATAAACTACAATAAATATTTAAAGAGAAAATAACAACAAAATGTCTAAGAAATTTGTCAGCTGCAGTTTTAAAGCTTAAAGTGCTCTGATTCTCAAAGAGAAAATGTGGGACCAGCAGTTAGCGTAATGGCTATGTCGTTGAACTCCCATGTAGTTGACCGCAGTTCGTGTCCCGGACCCAGTGGCTTAAATTCACACCGGGCGCATGTGCGTTCATGCCCAAGATCCCAAGAGGAGAATGGAGGAGAAGGGATTGCAGCATGGCCATCCCCCGGGGGGTGATTTCTCGCTTTCTGTCTCTCTGTCTCTGTCCGTCTGGCGAGTGCATGTGCCCTATAGCAAAAACCTCTTTTAAAAAAAGAGAAAGAAAATGTTACCTTGTATTAATTGTTTGACATTTATTAAAGTCTCTTTAAATGCTTCTATGGAGGATATTTAAAGCACTTTTGAGTCTGGGTTCATGCCCTTCAAAGGCTTGTATTAAAAGAAAGAAAAGAAGTAGTAGTAGTAAACAAAGGAGATCTAACAAGAACACTTGAATACTTTTTGCTTTCAAAACTAAACACATGGGGGGACCAGCAGTTAGTGTAATGGCTATGTTGCTGGACTCCCATGTAGTCGACCGTGGTTCAAGTCCTGGACCCAGTGGCTTAAACTCACGCCAGGTACGTGTGCATGCGTGCCCAAGATCCTGAGAGGAGAATGGAGAAGGGATTGCAGCATGGCCATCCTCCCTGGGAGGTGATTTCTCGCTTTCTGTCTCTGTCTCTCTCTGTCTATCCGGCAAGCGCATGTGCCCTATAGCAAAAACCTCAAACCTCTCAGGAAAAAAAAAACTAAACATATGGGGCCAGCAGGTGGTGTGGTGGTTAGTGCACTGGACTTCCACATGGCCAACCATGGTTTGAATCCTGGGCCTGGTAGCTTGCTTACTCTCTCTTTCTCTCTCTCTCTCTCTCTCTCTCTCTGGTAAAACTGAATAATAATAAATAAAATAAAAATGCATAATTCTTAAAAAAAAAAAAGACAAAACTAAACACATTAAATCATTTTATTTTCCTATACCCAACAAGCTGCTGTTCTTTCTTCTGTTTTGTATATGAACTTGGTATCCTATCGTATGTTCCTTTTCCTTTGTATGTGTGCCTTTTCTAGTAGGAAAGTTGAGTCTGAGATTATAATCCAGTTTTATGGCTTCTACAGGCAGAAAAGTTTCCAGAAGAGAAATAGTTTGATATCTACCAAATATCGTCACTTTATAGAACTGTTTCTAGTACTGTCTGTATAAGTGGAGTTTCAGGCAGTACTAAATACCTACATTTTATATTTTAGGCATGTGATTTCTAAAAATGGTTAAATCCTATAAGCAAATGTAGAAAACATTTTTGATTCAGTCATTCAAGGAATTCTTACAAATTTAAAGATTTTTACTTTTATTAAGAAAAAGTCAACTTTTTGAAAGGAAACTTTCACCAATGTCTATTATTTTATTAGCTAATAAGCCCTGTTGGTGTGTAAATTATAGCTTCCTTTACATTGGCTTAATGTGGTAAGGTATAATTCTCCAATATGAGACAAAAGCTATGTGTTGAAACTATTTTTAACATATATAATTTTAACAAACAATTGTGTTGCTTTGTGTTAAGCTTAAGAAATCAGGAATTATAGGATTGAACTGTGACTGAAGAATCTTGAAATACAGAATGGTTTCCCAAAAGAGCAAATATTTTAATGAAAATAAAACCTTAAAAATACTTGTTTTTATATATTGTAAAAGGATGCTTCTAAAATAATAGTTTTGGGGCCTGCAGATGCCATAGCGGTTACCTCTCTGGACTCCCACATGGCTGACCACAGTTTAAGTCCCAGACCAGGTTGCTTGAAAAATAATACTGGAGGGTATGTGTGAGTGTGTGTCCAAGATCCTGAGAGAAGAATGGAGAAGGGATTGCTGCATGGCCATCCCCCCAGGGGGTGATTTCTCACTTTCCTTCTCACTGTCTCTGTCTCTGTCTCTACAGCAAGGGCATGTACCCTAAAATAAAAACCTCTTAAAAAAGAAAAGAAGAAGAAGAGTCTCATGGAGTCAGCAGTAGGTATGGTGATTAATGCACTGGACTCCCACATGGCCAACTGTGGTTCAAGGCCCAAACCTGGCAGCTTGAAAACCATGCTAGGGCGGGAGGGAGGGAATCAAAGGGAGAAGAAAATGAAGAACCTTTAATAGACACAAAAATAGAAAATTATTTGTTGATGATAATGTGTACAATAATATCTTTGACTAGACTAATATGCAATATACTCATGCCTGGAAATTCCATTTTATATGTTGTAAAGATGTACAGTAATAAAATGTAAAAAAGAAAGAAATAAAAAATTCGAGAAAAAAAATCTTGCTAAATATTGAAAGACATCAAGAAAAAAAAAAAAAAAGAAACAAGAATATCATGCCAGGTGCATGTGTGTGCATGCCCAAAATCCCAAGAGAAGAATGAAGGAGGAGGGACTGCAGCATAGCCATCTCCCCTGGAGGGTGATTTTTCACTTTCCTTCTCTCTATCTCTCTCTAATAAGTGCATGTGCCCTATGGCAAAAACTTAAAAAGTAATAATAATAAAAAGAAAGAAAGAAGAGTCTTTTCCTTGAATTTGTATTTCCATAAAAATGAGCATATTTGTTTATGATATTTAGAAATGGTTAGTGACTGAAGTATTAGTCACATTCTTATGATTGGAATTATTTGTTTTGAAAAGTGCTAACAGTTTAGGGTACTTTATTGTCACATGTAGAAGAGTTGTATGCATTAAAAATAATGCAGTTTCGTGCTCGCTCTGGCAGCACATATACTAAAATTGAAATGATATAGAGAATATTAGCATGGCCCCTGAGCAAGGATGACATGCAAATTTGTGAAGCATTCCATATTTTTATCCTTCATATGTGAAGAAAAGACAAAAACATTCTCAGTTAAACAAAAAAAAACCTGAAAGAATTTACCAACACCAGACCAGTTCTCGAAGAAGTTCTGAACGGAGTCCTATGCCAGAAAAACTAAAGACAGACAAACAGAAATAAGAGTACAAAAAACAACCAGGAAAATGACCAACTTAATGATAGGGACAAGTCTAAAAAGATCAATAATAACATTGAATGTTAACTTCAGGAATTTAAATTAAAAGGTCAGACCACAATAACACTGCAAATTCAACAGAAGAGAGATTAATTACATGAGACTGAACTGGTGAAATAAAATTAGGACTTTTGACTAAAATATTACTTTCTTTTATGCTTTGTTGGCCAGATTTAAGGATATTTTTCTTCTTTTGAGTTACTGATAGATTCAGCAACTTGTTAAAAAAATTTTTTAATTGAAATATAAAATTTTCAGGACCAGCAGTTGGCATAACAGCTATGTTGCTGGACTCACATGTAGTCAACCATAGTTCAAGTCCCAGACCCACTGGCTTAAACTCACGCCAGGCACATGTGTGTGCATGCCCAAGATCCCGAGAGGAGAATGGAGGAGAAGGGATTGCGGCATGGCCATCCCCCTGGGGGGTGATTTCTCACTTTCTGTCTCTCTGTCTTTCTGGCAAGTGTACACGCCCTGTAGCAAAAGGCTCTCAAAGAAAAAAAAAGAAAGAAAGAAAGAAAGAAATATGAAATTTTCTCCCTTCCTGACCCCTCTGGAATTGGAAAATATTTGGGAATATTCTTATTTTGTGACAGAATGCTTATTTTCATAAGTTCATTAATATCCGTTGCCTTGCATCAGAAATTGGAAATACTGGTTAAATCAATTAGTATTCTTATGGGGTTTTGTGTAAATAACAAACCAAATTGAGACTATATTTATTTATTTATTTTGAAATAAGTTAGTTTATGCCTCTCTTTAATAAAAGAGGGAATGGAGAGAGAAAAAAATGCTTCAGAAGAAAATTACAGTGCACTTATTACTAGATTTTAGCTCTGTCCATATCTGTTTTTTTGAGTTTTTAGTATATACCTAATGTTTGAACTTTTTTCTGGCTTTAAGTCTTAAGCAAATTTTTCTTAACTTTTATTATTTTGATTTATCAAAGCTAAAACTGATTTCCTTGAAATTAAAAATACATTAAAAACATAACTATCTACTTAATGACCGCAGTAAGCTATATAGCCACAGTCAGGTGCCACTTATAGTATGTTCATTCTACTCACTGAGTTTTATGCCTAAAGTCAGACATGTGTTCACAGATTAGTATATATCAGCGGCACTTGCTACTGAAAGTATTTAGATTACTTAAAATGTTTTGTGAATCAATAAAATGTGAAAAACAACTAAATAAAAAAAGCAAAACTGATTAATTCAAATATTATGTTAATCAGAATAATTTTATGAATATCACTTCGATTACACTTAACTTTAATATCTTAAGTTATCTGAACAATCACATTTACAATCACTTAATGTTTTCTTTAGTCATTATGCCTTGACTAGTGGTAAAAACCAAGATACTAGAAAAAGTCATTGATCTGTCTCCCTGCAAATTATTTGTATGGCATGTTAGATATTTACCATATCATATATAATATATTACACATAAATGCCAGTTGTTTTATTAAGCCAACACTATTAAGACAAATGATGTTGTCTGATTAGTAAAACCCTAGGCAAAAATACATGTTGGAAATTGTGAAGATCTTTATTTATTAAATTTCCTTTTTAACATTAAAAAATGCAGTTTTTCACCAATGTATTATAACACTTTTTAATCATTAATTAATGAAATAAAAATTCCAATACATAAATTTATATGATTTAAGAGATATAAAAAACAATACTAAAACCTAGAGCTATTGGAGTGTCTGCAGCTGCATATTTTTTTTCTGTGTTTTTATGTTTCTTCACCCAGTATAAAAAAACATCACTTTGAGCACTTCAGCTGGACTTATTTCAATATTATTATAATGATTAATAAGGGAGCAGCCAAAAGAAGTAGAGGTGTGATATTCTGTGGAATGTAGCAAAATGAAAGAAACTATGTATTATACTGTATCGATATTCATTTTATGCCTTATTTTGGTAAATCTAGTGGTCTTTCTGAATCATTATTCATAAACATCCTCCCACATAGCTACCTAATATAGTTTAAGCAACACGTAATCATGAAAGAAAAGTTTGTAAGCCCTCCTCTCTTTGCCATTTCTGAATCCTATACTGCAGAGAGAAAGGCAGTTTGGGGATTATCAAATTTTTCTCTTCTGCCCATTTCTCAACCCTATGTGTTAAAGATAGTTGAGCGAGGAACCAGTAGATGGCATAATTGTTACATCGCTGAACTCCCACGTGGTTGACCGTGGTTCAAGTCCTGGACCTAGCAGCTTAAAATTCACGCCAGGTGTGTGTGCATGCATGTCCAAAATCCTGGAGAAGAGAATGGAGGAGAAGGAATTGCAGCATGGCCATCCCCCCCGACCCCAGGGGATGATTTTGTGCTGTCTGTCTCTCTCTGTCTTTCCAGAGAGCATATGTATCCTATACCAAAAATCTCCCTAAAAAAAAGTTGAGAGATTATCAAAGTTTTTGCATGTTAGTATATTTGTGCCAATACATGACTCATTAGAATGGCTTTTTGTAAACTCAAGATTTAAAAATATTTTAGAAGTACAGAACTTTTATAGTTTGGAAAGTTTTAGTAATAACTATATCCCTAGTAGGCTCCAGAGGAAAAAAGAAAACCAATGGGAAGGCTATAGGGAGTGCATGGTTGGAATGGGGGTTCTTAACAGTGTTTTCAATTTATCCATTTTTTATTCCAATGTGAGAAATGGAAGTATGTTTTCTTACATTTATTGGCTGCATAATTTTCAAGCTATAATTCCTTTGACTAATTAATATTTTAATGTTATTTGCAATTCTATAGCCTCTATGTGTAGCATGTATTACATACTGGAAATTGTGACTTTCAAGTGTCTTGTAGGAGCCAGCAGGTGGCATGGTGGTTAAGGTGCTGGATTCCCACATGGCTGACCACAGTTCAGATCTCAGCCACGATTCAAGCACTTGCTTTCTCACTTTCCATCTCTCTGTCTGTCTTACTCTGGTCAAATTGAAAAATAGTAATGATAAATAAAAATAAACAAACAAAGTGTTTTGTGTGTTTTAACACATTTCTAGGAGGAAAAAAGCTGTACGGTTCTTTTGGATGGTTTTTAGACCTTTATTTTGGTCTTTTTTTGTTTTTTAATTCAACTGTCTTATCTGCTTAGAAAAAGAACATGTTCAACAGCAAAATTGGTTATTTTTGAACTGGGAATTGGAAACTTTTGAAACTCAGGAAATTGCTCTGATGATGTTTTAACTGCTCTCAATTTAAGGAAATGACAAATTGGATTTTAAAAAGGCGCACACATAATTCAAAAAGCGTGCTTTTTTCCAAGTGTTTTATAAGTGTTTTTCCACTGTGCAGTGAAGTGGTGTTTGTTCATTTTCCATGTAGTAGTAGTTAAATGTTGTTTATTTTTATTTACATGCAAAGAAAACAGATTTTAATGTTTGTGTGACCAAAAAAAAGTGTCATTTAAAAGTTAAAAGTAAGTTTAGGTAGAACATGTGTTAATGGTGTTTATTTTTAAAATGCCATTCAAGTTTGGAGTATTACTTACAGCATTTAATAGAGAAACAAGGCTAGGACATATCTTCATTCTGAAAAGAGTTTTCTGACTTCACATTCTATGATGACAGAATTTATTATCCTGAAAGTTGAGCAATTGACTTTTATGATCCATTTGATGCTGTTATTAACCAACGATTGGATTAACCATGAGAGTGGTCATTAAAATACACTAGTGTAGCTATTAGGTAAAGGATAATAAAATTTTGAAACAGTATATTAGAAATAAAATGTTTTTATTTGTACTATAAGGAAAATGTAATTTTATGTAATTTTGCTGTTAACTCTAACTACTTAATTGAAAATGTTTTGTAATTTTGCTGTTAAAATTTTTTATGAAACCATTTGCAAATTACGTATATAATTTAATAAAATACCATATTAAAAAAAGAAATGAGGATAGTGATTATGTTTGAGATAGAAGTGCCTAAATTTGGACACCACAGGGATTCCTATTTTTGATAATTTTTAAAGAGGTTTTTGCCTTAGGACATGAACCCTCACTGGGGAGAGAGAGACAAAGACAGACAGTGAGAGGGAAAGTGAGAAATCTCACCCCCCCCCAGGGTGAGATGGCCATGCCACTCTCCCTTCTCCTCCATTCTTCTCCTGGGATCTTGGGATCCATGCACATGTACTTGGAGTAATTTTCCAGCCACCACCAAGTTCAGGACTTGAACTGCAATTGGCCAGGTGAGAGTCCAGCAACATAACTGCCTCACCATCTGCTAACCTTGACCAGACAGAGACAGCAAGAGAGAGAAAGGGAAAGCAAGAAAGGAAGCCGCCAGGTGCAGTCACTCATGACCACGTCCAGGGCTTTTAACCATCACACCACCTGCTGGCCCCCAATATCTATTTTTTTTAATGTGAGTGCTTGCTATATGGTATATTTCACTGTTCTATGAAAAGGCATCAAGAGGTACACTAATGACCATTTTTCTCTATAAATATTTTAATGTTTTAAAACAATTAAAGCACACACACTAAAATGCCCCTATACACCTATACCCCACACCCTACACACTTACCTGCATGGTTTAATTTTAAACACTGATTTTACCTGGTGATATAATGGTTGGGGCAGCTGGATCCCACATGGCACAGTTCAAGACCTGGACCTGGTGGCTTGAAAAACATGCCAGGTATGTATGTATGTATGCATGCCCAAAATCCCGAGAGGAAGACAGAGAAGGGTTTGCAGCATGCCCCTCCTCCCAGCAGGTGATTTCTCACTTTCTCTCTGTCTGTCTCTTTCTGGTGAATGCACATGCTGTATAGCAAAACTAAAATAAATAAATAAATAAATAAATAAATAAATCACTGACACCAAGTATTGGTGAAGATAAATAAAAATAGAAATTCTTACATTTTGAAACAGAAAATAATTTTCTTTCTTTTTTTTTTTTTTGAGATGTTTTCGCTATAGGGTGCGTGCGCTCGCCAGGCAGACAGAGAGAGACAGAGAGACAGAAAGTGAGAAATCACCTCCCAGGGGGGGATGACCACGCCACAATCCCTTCTCCTCCCTTCTCCTCTCAGGATCTTGGGCATGCACACACACGCGCCCGGCGCGAGTTTTAAGCCACCAGGTCCGGGATGCGAACCACGGTCGACTACATGGGAGTCCAGCGACATAGGCATTACGCTAACTGCTGGTCCCCCCAGAAAATAATTTTCTTAATGTGCTCATCAGCAGACAAGACAACAGAAGAATCAGTGAATATGCAGCTTTGTCAATAGAAAGTACACAAACACAAAAGAAAGCGAGTGAAGGAAAATAGAGCATCTGGCACATGTGGGACAATAGAAAATGGTCTAACATATCTAAATTTGAAGGTCAAGAAGGAGATAGGAGAGAAACTGTTGGGGAAAAAAAAAAATCTTGAAGAGATTGTGGCTACGAATTTTCCCAGGGATCCAGAAAGCTTATTGAAACCAAAGTAGGGTAAACCTATTTGTAGACATACCACAGTCAACCTGCTGGGAAATCAAAACTAAGAAGATATTCTTGAAAATGGTTGGAGGAAATAAGACGTAGTCCAAGCAAAAGAAAAAGGATGAGACAATAAGAATTATCTCTGAGTTTTATCAGAAACATGGAAATCAGAAACTAATGTTGCATCAAATTGGAAGTACTAAAAAAACTCCCTTCCCCCTGACAAAAAACCTCTATCAATCTAGAATTCTACATTCAGAAAAAGTACCTGGTTATTTATTTCGGCCAGTTTCTCACTACAAGAAATGACAAAAGAAGTTCATTGGGGGGCTAGAGAGTGACACAGTGCTAACGCACATGGGAAGGTCCTGGTTTTGTGCCTGGTACTGTCTTGTAGATATTGGGTACACACTCACATGCCTGTGATCTGGGCTCACAGAGGCACAGGGTAAAAAATGGGCTAGAGATTCAGTCTTTCTCTGTCTCTCTTTCATAGAAGAAATAAATAGACTTTTTCAAAATTTATTTATTAGGCTGGAGGGAAACTATATCAGGTAGATACTTGTATCTATGGGAAAGGGAGAAAGGGCACTAGAGAAATTAAAAATGTAGATAAATACAAAAAATTTTTAGAAAAAGAAATAATTATATATGTACACAATTCTATAGAGATAAATTATGAATATGTTTATGTATTCATAAAAAGATTTAAAAGTCCTTAATCTCTTCAGACAACTTGATGTTGAAGTTAAGATAATAATGGATGATGTGACTCACAAGATTTGTGGAAGTAAAACATACAACAGGAGCACAAAGGCTGGAAGCAGGAATCAGAAGTGTACTGTTCATGAGTATTTATGGTATTTGTGAAGCAGTACGATATCTTTTAAAAGTAGCCCACAATGAGGCCAACAGGGGGCATGGTGGTTAAGGTGCTAGACTCCCACGTGGCCAACCGTGGTTTGAGTCCCAGACTTGGTGGTTTAAAAATCATGCCCAGCACATGTGCATGCATGCCCAAAATTCCAAGAGGAGAATGGAGGAGAAGGGATTCGCTTTCCCTCTCACTGTCTCTCTCTCTGGTGAGAGCACATGTACTATGGCAAAAGCCTTTTAAAAAAAAAAGTAGCCCACAGTCACTGAAAGTGAATATATAATCTCTGGAGTGACCATAAATGCAGATGCATAACTAAAAATAGAGAAAATAGAATACTAAAAAAAAAAAAAAAAATTCAGGGGGCCAGCCAGTAGCATGTTGGTTACGGAAGTTGGATCTCACATAGCCGACTATGCAGTTCAAATCGCAGATCTGGCAACTTAAAGAATATGCCAGGTCCATGTGCATATCCACCCAAAATCATCCTGGAGTGAGAATGGAGGAGAAGAGATTGTAGTGACCATGTACTCTGGGAGATGCTTTCTTACTTTCATTCTCTCTCTCTCTGGCAAGTGCATGAGTCCTAATGGGAAAAAAAAATCCACCCAGTGGTAGGCAAGAAAGAAAGAACAGGTCATCAGAGAGCATACAGAAAAAACAGAAAACAAACACCAAACTGAAATAGTAGGTTTAAATCCAAAGCTATTAATAATTACATTAAATATAAATATTCCAACCACCTCCGGCCCCCTAGAGGCTTAAAAGACAGCCTGTTTTAAAAAAAGATCCAACTAAATTATTTTTACAAGAAACAGACATTAAAATAAAGATAGAGGAAGGCACTGGGAATACAGCCAGTGTAAATACACAGTTCTTTTTTTTTTTTTTTTTTTTTCCATTTCACTGCAGACCCACAAAATCTTTATCATGGGCCAACACGGATCCACAGGCTAGCATCTGAGAAGCATTAGTGTAGAAAGCACTGGGTCTGGGAGGAAGTTCAAAATCTATGCATTCTAGGATTCAGATTTTATTTTGGTCCTGGAGCATGTTTCATGAGTGTTATCTCAGCTTACCTGGAAGCAGATGTCCAATGGCCTCTTTTCTAGGTACAAGTCCTTATTAGATCCCTCCATTTTGCAAAAAGATAATAATAATAATATCATATTATTTATTGAACACTGACTATGCACTGATTATTGCATTAAATATTTTACTTGTATAATTGTCCTTCATTTCAACGACCCTTTGAGAAATGGTACTAATCCATTTTCAGAGGAGGACTCTGAGACTTGATAAAAGTATCTAACTTCATTCTGCACAGTTGGGTGAGATAAGGAGTTAGAGTCTGACATATCTGTCTGACCCAAAACCCTGCTCTCGAAACCACTGTGTGTTGCTTGATTGCCAGCTCTCAACAAGACTCATCTCTGCTGAACTGGCACCAGCCATAGCTAAGGCACAGACTTGGGGGTTATTTGGACATCACTCACATGCAGTGTTTACTCAAAGTTTACCTAAAGGAAAATCACTTAGGGAACATTGCTAAAGCACATGCAGCCTATCTATGCTGCTCTGCAGGTCCAATAGGTCTAACCCCCTTAGACTGTTGAAGACCTGAGCACATAGACAGTGGGTTTTTTGTTTTTGTTTTTGTTTTTTTACCTCCAAACTATTGCTTATAGTCCATTTTTATGCTCCAATATGATTGCCAAAGCCTATATTCAAATAGATTAAGGGCCAGTCCCATGGCATGGAGGATAAGACAGCCAGATGCCACATGGCCAAACACATATTCAAATCCCAGTTCCAGTGGCTTGAACACATTGGGCCCATGTGCTTGCATGCCCAGAATCCAGAAAGGAGGGAGAAATAAAGGAGAAGGGACATGGCATGACCATGCCCCATTGGGGAGGTGCTTTAGCCCTCTCTCTCTCTCTCTCTCTCTCTCTCTTGTTCTCTCTGGTGAGTGCACATACCCTCTGGCTTATAAGCAAAAAGGAAAGAAAGCAGGGAGAAAAAAAGAAAGAAGTAAAAAGAAAGAAGGAAAAAGAAAAAGAAGAAAAAAGAAAAAGAAAGAGAAAGAATGAAAGGAAGAAAGAAAGGAAGGACAGAAAGAAAAAGAAAAAGAAAAAGAAAACAAAAAAGAAAGAAAGAGAAAGAAAGAAACATTAAAAGGAAGCTCATGTAGTGTGTCAGTTCTTAGATCCACAAAGGTAGTGTTTCACCTACGAAACAGATTTATTTTTGTCTTTGGTCAGTGTGAACTCTGTGACTGATCAGAAAGCCTGAGCCAAATATGAGGCTCACCCGTAACAAGGGTCATCATACTCTGCACTTGCAGCGTCATTCCTGGCTCAATTTTGTCTCCCCACCCTTGTTTATGCCTTCTATTCTTTTCTAACCTCACTTTCAGTTTATCTTACTGTGAATTTGTATGTCCTTCCAAATGCCTTAAATTTGCCGAAAATAAGATTAGTTGCAAATATAAATAAATTTAAGTCACAGAAGCAAATCCATCAAAATGTAGAAACAATGATTATCTCTGGGTAACATAGCTACAGATTTTTTTTTAATTTGCTTCTTTATAATGAGTCCAATTCTGGGGACCAGCAGATGATGTAATGGTTACATTGCTGGTTAAGACGCTGGACACTCCCACATGGCTGACCATGGTTCGAGTCCTGGACCTGGCGGCTTGCTTTCTCACTTTCCTTCTCTTTCTCTCTGTGTCTCTCTCTGGTCAAATCAAAATAAAATGAATGAATGAATAAAAGCAAATAAATATTTTTTTAAAAAATGAAATAACTGAATGGAAATGTGCCAATGCAATTCAATAGAAAAATGATAATTGTTTAACAACTGATGTGTAAAAAAAAAATTCTCTAATCTGTAATTCACAACACCTATAATAATTAATTAAAAATGTATCATAAATGTAGGAGCTCACACTATAAAACTTATAAAGGAAAATATACAAGAAAAGCTTTATAATCTTGGATTAGGCCAAGAGTTTTTTCAATAAGACACAAAAACTAAAAAGCATAATAGAAAAAAAAAAAAAAAGGCTCAATTCAGCCTTATCAAAATTTAAAACTTTTGCCATTTGAGAAATACCATTAAGAGAATGTAAAGACAAGTCATAGATTGGAAGAAAATGTCTGTATCTAATAAAGATTTACATCTAGGAACCAGCAGATGATGTAATGATTACATTGCTAGACTCACACACAGTGAACCATGGTTCAAGTCCTGGACCCAACAGCTTAAAACTCACACCGGGTGTGAGTGCATGCGTACCCAACATTCCGAGAGAAGACCGGAGTACAAGGGATTGTGGCTATCCCTCCGGGGGTGATTTCTCACTTTCTGTCTTTCTTTCTCTCTCTGTCTTTCTGGCGAGCACATGTGCCCTATAGCAAAAATCTCTAAAAAAAAAAAAAAAGAAAAGAAAAAAGACATATCTAGAGTAAATAATTCATAAAATCAACAAACTAATTAAATAATGGTCAAAAGTTCTGAGCAGACATTTTAACCAAAGATATACAGATGCCAACTAAGCATGTTGAACATGAAAAGATGTCCAACACCATGAGCCATTGGGGAAATGCAAATGAAGACCACAATGAGAGGCCAGCAAGAGCCATAGTGGTGAAGGTTCTGGACTCCTTTACGACCAACCAAAGTTCAAGTGCTGACCCTGCAGCTTGAAACTCACACCAGGTGCATGTGCACATGTACCCAAAATCCCAAGATGAGAATGGAAAAGAAGAGATCATGGCATGGCCACCCACTCGGGGGTGGGAGGATTTCTCACTCTCTCTTCTCTGTCTCTCCTGCAAACACACACACACCCTGTAGCAAAAACCTCTCAAAAAACAACAATTAGAGATCTATACCACTGGGTTATGGGATCAGTCTATTTTCTTTAAAATGTTAACATATACCTGCCACAAAATCCAGCAGTCGCACTTCTAGGCATTTATCCAGCAGAGAAGAAAACATTCATTTAAACAAAGAACTGCATGCCAATGTTTACAGTAGATTTTTTTTTCCACAGTAGCCAAAAAGTGGGGATAGTCTATCAGTTGATGAATGGATAAACAAACTGTGATAAATCCGTATGTGCAATATTACTGAGCAAGAAAAATATAAATGAATCATTTATACATGCGACATCTCAAAAGAAGTACACTAAAAGAAGGGAGACTGAAATAGGCTACCTTGCATTGAGTCTATGAAGGTTTTTAGAAAGTTTGAAGAAAATATGCAATGTGAAAAAACTGCATGGATTTCAAAAATTTTTGCACCAAACTCAAACTTTAATTCCATTTTCCATGAACTTTTTGCATTCCACTCGTATTTATATGACATTCAGGATCAATGTTTGCTTGATCTTAGGAGTGGGAGAGGGAGAACATGACTACAAAAAAGTAAAAGGGAACTTGTGGGATAACAGAAATATTCTCTTTCTTTTTTTCTTTTTTTTTTTTAGCTTTTGTTGTCAGATGTATGTGTTCACTGGAGAGAGAGAGAGAATGAGAAAGCATTCCCCAGGGAGATAGCCATGACACAATCCCTTTTTTCCATTCTCCTTTCAAAATTTTTGAGCACACATACATATGTGCCTGGTGTGTTTTTCAAGCTGCTGGGTCCAGGACTCAAACCATATAGCTGGCCATGTGGGATCCAGCTGCCTTTAACCACTGAGCCACATGCTGGCCCAGGAATGTTCTCTATGTTGATTGTGGCTGTTACATAACAGCATGAATTTGTCAAAACTCATCAAATGCAATACTTCACATAGATAAGTTTAGATTACACTTCAGAAAACCAGACTTTAAAAAGTAAAACATGGGGGACCAGCAGTTGGCATAATGGCTATGTTGCTGGATTCCCACGTAGTCAACCTTTGTTCTAGTCCTGGACCCAGTGGCTTAAACCCACGCCGGGCGCATGTGCGTGCATGCCCAAGATCCTGAGAGGAGAATGGAGGAGGAGGGATTGTGGCGTTGGCCA
>NW_006159774.1:341011-355932 GCF_000334495.1 Tupaia belangeri chinensis
TTCATCGTGTTTTGGAGAGAAACAAGCACCAAAAAAAAAAAAAAAAAAAAAAAAAAAAAAAAAAAACTCTCCAAAAAAAATTATTTAAAGAAAACATGGGCCAGCCGGGTGGTATGGTGGTTAAGGCAATTGGATCCTACATGGCCAACTGTGTGGTTCAAGTCCTGGACCCAGTACTTTCTCACTTTCTCTCTCTCCCCCTCTCTGTCTCTCTCCAACAAGTACATGTGTCCTATAGCAAAAATTAATAAATACAATAATAATATAGTTTTATATTTATAATATTGATATTTATTTATTTGTTTAAAGACTTTTTTTTGCTATAGGGCACATTCACTTGCTGAACAGACAAAGAGAAAGTGAGAAATCATCCCCCAGGTGGGATGGCCATGCTGCAATCACTTCTCCTCCATTTTCCTTTTGGAATTTTGGTACTCATGCACACATGCCTGGCGTGAGTTCAGTGTCTTAACCACTATGCCACCTGCTGGCCCCAATAAATATTTTTAAAATAATAATAAAACAATTAAAAGTAAAACACTTTATAGAGAAACTTATTTTGTATTTGTTTTTGTTTTGTTTTGTTTTTTTGGTCTTTTGCTTTTTATATTAAGGTACATGTGCTCGCCTGAGAGGAGAGAGACAGAGAGAGGGAAAGTGAGGCATCAACCCCAGAGGGAATGGCCACTCTACAATCCCTTCCCCCTCTATTCTCCTCTTGGGATTTTGGGTACACATACACACACACAGCATAATTTTCAAGCCACCAAGTCCAGGACTCTAATCGTGGTCAGTCATGTAAGAATACTACATCATGTGCTAGTCCCCAAGGGAAATATTTTTTCAGTAAGACCCAAATTCATTGCCAACAAAATATTGATAAAGTTGACTCAGCATTAAAGCCAAAATATTTGCAATGGTCTATAAGGCCCCAGATGAACTGGTCCTGTGCCCTCTTTGACCTCAGCTTGTCTCTGTTCATTCAGTCCAGTTCTGCACTGACCTGCTTGATATTTTCAAACACACCAGGCACACTCTTGTCTCAGGGATGTCACCAATCCCATTCTAAAATCTTACATCTCTTTCAACACAGAGGTAATTATGTAGGATGAATATGGCCATGCAAGACCACCCCCCAACTTGCTTCCTCAATTCTCAGTGTCATTACCAAGGTGGCCCTGCTTGTCAGATTGGGAAGTGGCAGATGAACCTGAGAGAGGAGATATTATTGCCTCTCTTCTGCACTTAGTCAACGCCCATTTGCTGTGTTTCCAATGAGCACACTGATGCCCTAAGAGACCATACCTAACTCTTAATTACTACTCACCCAGGAAAAGCCAAACTTAACCACAGGTGCCATCTAATGAAGCCAGGAAGAACTTTCCTGACCGACTAATTTTCATGAAAGCAGAGGAGCCAGGGGAATCTCAAATGGAGCTTCTCTAGGGCCTTGTTAACAAGAATGGCCCAGGTCCCATAGAGGCAGCTCTGAGAGCACTGAAACTTTTCTGATATTGACATTCAAAGCCTCTTCATTTCCTCAAGAGGTTATAATCACCAACAGCATCATTAAAAGCATCTTCCCAGCCTGAGTCTTACCTAACTCCCTAGCCTCATTTCTCTGTGATTTACCATTCTCTTTATTACCAGAAGTAACAAATAGCTTTCATCTCTTTTGCTAGCACTACTTAACTAAGGGTACCTGTCTGAAGTGCTAAACTGAGATTCAAAGGCTCTGATCTATCCCAGTGAGAAATAATGCTCTGTGTAGATTAGCAATGTCTGCCATGGACAAGGAATGGGGAAGATGGCAGCATTCGAGCTCTACATTCTTATCCCTGCCCTATAGTACAACAGTCCCCAACCTTTTGGACACCAGGAACTGGTTTTGTGGAAGACAATTTTTCCTGGACAGGAGTGGGTAGGAGATGTTTGGGGATGATTCAAGTGCATTATATTTATTGTGTACTTTGTTTCTATTATTACTGCATTGTAATATATAATGAAATAATTATACAACTCACCACAATGCAGAATCACTGGGAGCCCTGAGCTTGTTTTCCTGCAACTAGACAGTCGCATCTGGGAGCTCCTATGAGAATCTAATGCTGCTGATGATCCAACAGAGCTCAGGCCATCAAATGAACAATAGGGAGCAGCTATTAATGCCAATGAAGCTTTGCTGACTCGCTGGCCATTCTCTTCCTGCTGTATGGCCTGGTTCCTAACAGGCCATGGTACTAATCCATAACCTGGGGTTTGTGGACCCCTGGTTACCAAATCCTGAACCATGCTTCTTTCTCCCAAACACTCTATGCTTCATCATCCATCCATGTTTCCGCATGTGATTGTGATATTGTTGCCTCTCTTCTGCACTTAGTCAACGCCCACTTGCCAAACTTCAAGGCCTGACTTCTTTATTATTCATGACAGAACACATGCACGAGAGAGAGAGAGAGAGAGATGACCACCACACAGGGTCTGGTCACTCTATAACTTGCTTCTTCCAGGCCTATAGCCCATTGTATCTTGGGCACTTGTGCACATGCTGTGTTTCAGGCTGACAGAGCAGAAGGTTTGAACTTCAGTCATCATGTGGGATCTCTTAAGTACCATATCACCATTGTACTATGGAACTAGCTAAGGTTTGACTTCTTTCTACCTTTCTTTGAACAATTTTCCTTATCCTTGGGTCTAAGTGGGCTTATTAACTGTCTCCACTATATTTTTAACATCAACTTACCAGTGCAAAAATTGCACCGATCCCGGTACTTGGGCTATTGTGCAAAAATAACTTCCAGAGGTAGTTCTTGGTAGATGGGCTGAAAAAAAAAGAAGACTAATAGTGACTCTCTGGAAAAGAAAAATATAAAAATATACTTACCAGGGATCTTGCAACATTTAAAGTATATGAAAAAAATTAACAGAAACAAAAATAAAAAGTTATCTGTTTAAAAAAAGTTATCTGTTAATGATAATGTATATGATACTACCTATGACCTGACTAATATGAACTATATTTATGCTGGGAAAAAAACATTTGGTACACTGTAAAAATGTACAGCAATTAAATGTAATTTTAATTGTAAGTATAAAGGCCAGCAGGTGGCATAGTAGTTAAGGCTCTGGAACTCCCACATCGCCTACTGCAGTTTGAGTTCCAGACCCAGAAGCACACCAGGCGCATATACATGCATATCTAAAATCCCAGGAGGAGAATGGAGGAGAAAGGACTGTGGCACAGCATCCCCCTGGGAGGTGATTTCTCATCCCCCCCCTCTCTGTTTTTCTTCAGCAAGCACACATGACAGTGACAAAAATCTAAAAAAAAAAAAAGAAAGAAAAAAAAGAAAAATTTTTTGATTACTTAGATAAACTTACAAAAGAAGAGGAAATCTGAATACTGCTTTATACTAAAGAAATTAAAATTTAAAAAGTATATGTTGAATTAAAGTACACTACAACTATGCCTCCAAAGGCAAGAGGGGAAGAAGCAGAGTTAAAGTGTTTTAGGGTTCTTGTATTTAACATGAAATGGTAAAAATACTAACACGTATGACTTTAATAAGTATACATAATGTAATGTCTACAGTAAGCATTAAGAAAAGAGTTCACATTTATGTGAGGCTCATAGTAGAGGAGAAAATGAATAATAAAAAAGAATCCAGGCACCAGCAGGTGGTGTAATGACTACATTGCTGGACTCCCACCTAGTCGACTGCATTTCAAGTCCTAGACTCAGCTGCTTAAAACTCACGCCAGGCCCATTTGCGTGCATGCCTAAAAGCCTGAGAGGAGAATGGAGGAGAAGGGATTGCAGCATGGCCATCTCCCCAGGGGATGATTTCTTGCTTTCTGTCTCTCTGTCGAGTGCACTCACCCTATTACAAAAATCTCTCTAATAAATAAAAAAATAAATAAATAAATAATCCAAAATAGGACAGATAAAGAGAAAACAGAACAAAAACTAGACAGGACAGGAACCAGCAGTTAGCGTAATGGCTATCTCACTGGACTCCCACGTAATCGACCATGGTTCGCGTCCCGGACCCGGTGGCTTAAAACTCACGCCGGATGCATGTGCATGCGTGCCCAAGATCCCGAGAGGAGAATGGAGGAGAAGGTATTGCGGCGTGACCATCCCCTCTGGGGGGTGATTTCTCGCTTTCTGTCTCTATGTCTCTGTCTTTCTGGCGGGCGCATGCGCCCTATAGTGAAAACCTCTCCAAAAAAAAAAAACTAGACAGGACATATAGAAAATGCATAGCAAATGGTTGTGTTCTGATTTCAGTAATGGCAAAGCATCTGTCTCAGTCTGACCCTCTTATCTTAATAATTTAAAATTATTCAGAGAGAAATTTTGGGGGAAAATATTTGAAGGCTTTGAAGCATTAGAAAAAAAAAGGCAGGCATGAGACCAGCAGTTAGCATAATGGCTATGTCACTGGACTCCCAAGTAGTTGACCGTGGTTCGAGTTCCGGACCCAGTGGCTTAAACTCATGCTGGGCGTGTGTGCATGTGTGCCCAAAATCCTGAGAAAAGAATGGAGGAGAAGGGATTGTGGCATGACCATCCCCCCTGGGGGGGTGATTTCTCACTTTCTCTCTCTCTCTGTCTCTGTCTTTATAGCGAGCGCACACGCCCCATAGCAAAAACCTCTCAAAAAAAAAAAAAAAAAAAGGCAGGCAGAAAATTGAAGGGATTTGTCTTACATGAAGAAAACCTGGGTGAGAGTATTCATATGTACTTGGTTTTCCTCTTAAGGGCACTATCCAGTTTATATAATGCAGGGTGGCTAAAACAAAGCAAAAAGCCAATATATCAATATCTGAATGGCAGAGGGAGGCATCACGACATGTTTTACAGATACTAACACTGTAATGAAGGGATATTATGGACATTTTCTCCCAATAAACTCAACAACCTAAAAACAAATTCCTTGAAAGACATAACATAAAACAGATTCAAGAAAAAATGGAAATCCTAAATATTTTTATGTCTCTTTTAAAAATTCATTATATAAAACCTTCCCAAGGCCAAACTTCCAAGCCTAGATGGTCCTGTTGATAAATTATATCAAACATTTAAAGAAGAAATAATACCAATCTTACTCAAACTCTCAGAAAATAGAAGTGTGACCACTTCCAATCATGAGACCAGCACTACCCTGATTCAAAAACCAAATATATTACAAGAAATGTATAGATCAATAAGTCTCATGAACATAGCCCAAAAAGTTTATTAAAATATTATCCAATTTAATCCAACAATATATAAAAAAGATAAAACTTGTGTTTAAGGATGGTTTATCCTAGGTATGTAAAGTTGATTCAACACTGAAAAATCAGTTGATTTAATTTATCAACAGAGTAGCATGGAGAAAAATTAAAAAGATCATTTCTGGGGCTGGCAGGTGGCATGGTGGTTAAGGGCACTGGACTCCCACATAGCCAACCATGGTTAGAGTCCCAGACTCGGTGGTTTGCTTTTTCACTTTCTCTCTCTTTCTGTGTCTCTCTCTGGTCAAATGAAAAATAATAATAATAAATGAATAAAAAGTTTAATAAAATAATTATTTGAAAAAAAGATAATTTCTATAGTTATAAAAAAAAGGCATTTGACCAAAAAAAAATAAAAAGGGGGGGGGAATGGAATTCTTAGTAAGCTCAAGATAAAAAGGAACCTCTCAAATTGATTAAGATCATTCTGCAATACACTTACAGATAGCATCATACATAATGGTAAAAGACTAAATGTATTCACCCTAAGATGGGGACAAGGGAAGGATGTCTTCTGTCACTGATTGTTTTAAATACAGCACTAGAGGGTCCTCGCTACATGGCATGGCAGAAAAAAATGAAAGATATACATGTTGAAAGGAAGAAACATAATTGCTTTTATTCAGAGATGACACTATCATCTACATAGAAAGACCTAAGTAATATGAAAAAAACAACTAAAATGAATTTAGCAATGTCACAAGATTCGAAAAATCAATTGTATATTATATATGAGCCAGAAACAGAGCCAAGTTAAAATTAAAAAACTATTACATTTACAGTATCATTAAAAGTCTTAAAATACATTGGCCAAATTTAACAAAATTATGCAAAACTTGTTCACTGAACTCTACAAAACAACACTGAGGTAAATTAAAGAACAAAAATAAATTAAGAGATATACAATGCTCCTAAGTTGGAAAGCTTAATATTAAGATGTCAGTTCTTCATAATTTGGTCCATACACTCAACACCTTTTCTATCAAAATCCTAGCAGGTATCTTTGTAAAAATTGACAAAGTGATCCTAAGATTTGTATGGAAACACAAAAAGACCTAGAAAAGAAAAAATAATCTTTTTTTAAGAATTATTTTTGTTGGGACCAGCAGATGGCACCACGGTTGTGTCATTGGACTCCCATATAGTCAACTACTGTTCAAGTTCCATACCTGATGGCTCCAAACTCACATGGGACACATATACATGCATGCCCAAGATCCCAAGAAAAGAATGGAGAAGGGACTGAGGTGCAGCCATGCCCCTGGGGGTTATTTCTCACTTTCTGTCTCTCTCTTTCTCAGCCTCTCCAGCAAGCTCATGCGCCCTATAGCAAAAATCCCTCTTAAAAATAAATAAAAAAGAATTATTTTTGTTTGATTTTATTTATTATTATTTTTTAAATTTGGCCAGAGAGAGAAAGAGAGAGAGGGAAAGCAAGAAAGCAAGCTGCCAACCCAGGACTCAAATCACAGTTGGCCATGTGAGAGTCTAGCATCCCAACCACCACACCACCTGCTGGCCCCAAATGGAAGATTTACTGCTGAATGAAACAAGCCAGGCTATGAAGGAGAAACATTGTATGTCCCCACTTAATATATACTGAGTGTCTGCACTCTATGACTGAAAATGATTAACTAAAGGATGTACAAACACAAGAGATGGGTGTGAATGCCAGATGTGGTGTGTGTGGAGGAGTAGGGCCTAGAGAAGGACATTTGGAGGAGGGATATGGAGGCAGAGAATTAATGGAATGGGGAGGTGTAGTGTTATCTGTTGAAGATATTTTGATCAACTGGACTGGGGAGAAATGTTCACATATTGAAATGTTCATTTTGTAAGCTAAATAATGTGATTGAACATATAAAAAACATTTTTAAACTAAAAAAATCATAAAAGGAAAATGAAGTTGAAGAACTTGTAATAAATAATTTCAAGACAAATTAAAGAGCTACATGCTGGGCTAACCCAATAGTACAGTGGTTAAGCACAGTACAGAGGAAGCCAGATTCCACATGGCTGGCTGTGATTCAAATCCTGACCCAGTAGCAACACTCAAGGTATGCATACATGCACACATGCCCAGGATCCTGATAGGATGGAGAAATGCAGGTAAAGGGATTTTCGAGTTACCAGAGACTGGAGAAATGCTTAGACTCTCTTTCTATCTACCTCTCTCTCCCTCTGGCATTAAAACAAATTCTAAAAAGAAAAGAAAGAGAGCTATATACTATAAAGCTACAAACCAATGCGAAGCCACAGGTATAAATAAATTAATAAAGCCTAACAGAGAGTCCAGAAATAAACACACATGCATACAGTCTTTTATTTTTGTAATTCTTGTCATTTTACTGTTTTGTTTTATTTTATTTTATCTTACAATTCTTATTTACATTTCATTGTTGTATGGGAGGGCAAGTGTAGATACTAGTCACTTAATTCTTTACAAAGGTGCTAGTACCTTCAGTGGGGGGAGGAAACATTTATTCAACAAATTATGCTAGAGTAGTTAGATGTCTAAATGGAAAAAAATAATAATAAACCTTGACTTTATCTCACGATACCAAAAACTTAACTTAAAATGGATCTTAGTTAGGCCTAAACATAAAACTATGAAGCTTTTAGAAAAAAAATAGGAGATGATCTTGTGCCTTTCAGTAAGCATAAATTCTTAGATTAGACAAAAATAAACACTAGTCATAAGGAAAAATGATAAACTGGGCTTTATTAAAAAGTTTTAAATTATGTTCTTCAAAGTTATGTTAAGAAAGTGAAAGGGCAAGAAACATAGTAGGAGAAAAATGTACAATATCTACAACTTATAATAGTAACAAGAAGACAAACAACATAACAAAAAATAAGTAGTTCAGCTCCATGGCCTAGTGGTTAAGGCAACTGGATTCCACATGGCCAACCATGAGATTCAAGTTCCAGACCTAGTAGCTTAAAAAATTCACTGGATGTGTGTATGTATATGCCCAAAATCCTGAAAGGAGAGATGGAAGAGAAATAACTGCGGTATGACCATTCTCCATGGGCGGTACTTCCACACCACCTACCCCTCAACTTGTCTCTCTCTGATGAATGCACACACACACACAAAAAAGCAAAAACTTGAACAGTCACATCATAAAAGAAGATTTGCTACTGGCCAATAGTATATGAAAGGCTACTCAACATCATTAGTCGTCAGGGAAATAGAATTTTAAAATACAGTGAGATACTCTTTAACATCCAACAGGAGAATGGCTAAATTAAAAAGACTTAACAATAACCAAGAATTACCAAAGATATGTAAAAATTAGAATGCTAATACACTGTCGAGAGGTCCAATCACTTTGGAAAGCTACTCAGCAATTTCTTTCTAAATTAAATACACAACTACATTATGATTCACGAATTCTATTCCAAATATTTACTCAGGAAAAAATGAAGACATATATCTGCAAATAACTTGTCACAAATGCTAACAGTAGTATTCACAAGAGCCAAAACTAGGGAAAAAAAAAAAAAGAACCCTAAATTTCCACTAACGAGTAAAAGAATAAACAAGTGACTGCATATTTACACAATTAAATGCCCCCAGGATGAAAAAAATAAGTTACTGATAAACACAGCAACATGGACAATTTCACAAGACTTTAGAATGAGTAAAGAAAGCAAGAAACAAGAGTGGGATAGAGCATGAAGCCATTCATGTGAAGGGCAAGAACAGGCTAAACTCTCAATAGTGCTAGAAGTCAGACTAGGATTTATTTCTGCAGGTTAAAACAAAAGTTGAAGCTGCACACTTAAGATTTGTGCGTTTTAATGTATGTGAAACATCTCTCAATTACATTTCGTAATACAGTTTTTGAACCACCACATTATCACAAGACTTGGACACTTTATCGGTTCCCATTCTTCTGCTAGATAGCCTATTGCCCACAGGCACCCAGATATTTGGTCGACTTTTACACTACTCAAAATCCATTCAATGACAACCCCTGCTCCCTCCCTCATTTCCTAGCATTAAGTGCCCAGATAAAGCAAGATATGTAAAAATGTACTGTTAGAACACTTAGTTGGGGGATTTATGTTCATATTGTTCCAAATCAGTGAAGACTTCACCTCTGATCTCTTATCTGGTTGCATGAAAGATGACCAGAGACAGATGAATGAGCAAAATGCTACCTTCAAAGAGGCCCACAAAACCAGGTTATTCAAGAAACCATGATGGGGACAGCAGATGGTATAATAGTTATGTTACTGGACTTCCACATGACATATCGTTATTTGAGTCCCAGACCTGGAGGCTTGAAAGTCACACTAGGCACATGTGTGTGCATACTGAAGATCCCAGGAGGGATTGTCGTGTGGTCATCTCCTCTGCAGGATGATTTCTCACTTTCCCTCTCACTGTCTCTCTCTCTCTCCAGCAAGCACATGTGTCCTGTGTGTGTGTATGGGGGGGTGGGGGGGACAGAAAGAAAAAAAAAAGAATAAGAACACAGTGCCTGATGGTCATTGGGCTTTTTCAAAGACTTACATAATTCCTTGAGATCTGGAAGAAAGGCTGTATTGTCTGAAATACTAAAATAAAATGACAAAATTGCAATTATAAATGTTTAATTAAATGTTTAATTAAATGTCTACAAAATTTTGTATGGTCAATTGACCTACCTCAATGTATATATGTAAATTATCCATATGAAAATCACATGTATGTAAATTATATTAACTGTGATACTGGATGCACTGTACTATATTTGGTAATATTGGGTATGATGTAAGATGAGGCTTCCAAAAAAGATTTTCCTTAATAACACAAAAATGTAGTTAGAAAGATCAGAAAAATTGCCTTACTTACATGTCATAACGTTTCTGTTATAGCCAATGTAGCCTTCCTTTCTTTTTATTTTTTAAAGGTTTTTGCTGTAGGACACGTGCACTCACCAGAGAGAGACAGAGAGAAGGAAAGTGGGAAAGTGAGAAAGCATTCCCCAGGGGTACAACCACACCACAATCCCTTCTCCTCCATTCTCCTCCTAGAATTTCGGGCACATATGCACACTTATCTAGAGTGACTTTCAATCCGTCAGATCTGGACTTGAACTATAGTCAACCATGTAAGAGTCCAGTGTCTTAACTACCATGTCACCTGCTGACCCCCAGCCTTTGTTTCTGTTTGTGGATGTGGAGATTGCAGTTGCTTTTTTCATTTCTGGGACCACAAGGAAAGACAGTCTACAGGGTCTTGGAAACCAGGAGCCCATGCTCTTGAGCAAAGACTCTGGAATGACCAATAGACAAGAACCAGGCACCCAGGGACTCCGTCCCCTCATGAGGTCCCCTCAGCCCATGGCACATTTAGAGTGGCTCTGTTCTTTAGTCTGCTCCCCTGTGTGCGATCCCCAGATTTGTGAAGGCCTCCAACAGTTTTTTAGGTCACATTATCCGAGACCTTGCCATCAAGCAACTTCCTTCTATCCAGCGACTGAGATCCTGGAAAATTCCTAGGAAATAAGTCATCTCTATGTGTGCTAACTACATTTTTTGTTACCGCTGATCTTCACAGTGGAATGAGAAGCATACTCTTCCAGAATGGAAAGAAGATGTGCTTAGGAGTCTCTCAGACATACATCTTGGATCTTGGTCATCATTTAGCATGAACTGGACACAGTAGTGGGCTGGGATTTATGGTCCAGATTCTGGGCTGGGGGTTATAGTCCAAGTTCACAAAATTTTCAGTTTTTGTGACTTTACATAAATCTTCCCCCCTTAGGCCTCTGTTAACTCATCGGTGGAAAGAAAGGAAGAACCTCAATTTCACAGAGCTGTTTTCTTGAAAATTAATAGAGTGTGTATAACGAGATTAGCACAATGCCTGCCATGTAGGAATGCTCAGAACCTGTCAGAGGGTGCTAGATGGTGGCACAGTGGTACAACACAATGGGTGGCTGACCCACATGGAGACGTAGTGGGTTCATGTCTGGAGACCACCCTAATTACACCGGTGCACCCTGCGGCTGGTTAAGATTGGGGATGGATCATAGCATCAGTCCTTGCTGGGAGTGCTTTCTGTTTCTCTGTCTATTTTACTCCCAGAAGAAATAAATAAATAAACTTTAAAAAGAAGGGGAAAAAATAACACCATCAGACAAAGATTAATGAGTGCCAGGGCCAGGGGAGTAGGAAGTGGAGAATGACTACATATTTAGGACAGGGATTCCTTTCGGAATGGTAAGATGTTCTGGAAGTAGATACTGTGATGGTTGCACAACACTGAAAGGACTGAATTGAATTAAATCACGATTCGATTTCACAGTACGATGATTAAAAATGGCCGTTACGTCACATGTATTTTACCACAGTAAAGGGAAAACAACTGTTAGACTGCTTTCTCCACCCCATGGGGTGAGTGGAGAGAAGGAAACAAGGATCTGCCTTGAGTCCCTCCCATAGGGGCAAGACTGAGAACCAAGATGCGAACAGGAACTTGGTGGGAAGAAGGTTGAGCTCAGAGTTGGAGCATCCCTGTGTGTGACCAGAGGGAGGGAGAGAAGAACTGCTGAACAGCAGACAGGGAGGTAACAGTGCAGATTTTCTGATTTCAGGGAACCAGTTATGTGCAGCCAACGTCATCATGGTGTACAGAGTGCAAGTCATAGATCAGAAAGGAGACAGCAAGACCGGAAAAAAGTGAGTCATGGGGCGAGGGAAGAAATGTCACTCATCTGAAGAGGAAAAGGATGACCGCAAGGCCACAGGCTATGGGGCAGATGACTCCATATGAGGCTTATTGATAGAACATTTGGTAGTATGCCAACCTCACGCATGCCCACCACATTGCTGCATGCTCCACCCTCCGTCCCCTATCCCTACTGTGCGTCGGGATGTGGGCAAGTGGTTGGGGCATATGGTGGGAAAAGGACACACCATGGAATCTCAGCACTGCCTTCTAGCTCTTCATAGCTGTATAACTCTACATAAGTCATCTTGTCTTCTGTATCTGTTTCCTCCTTCGTGAAACAGGTAAACTCAGAGAACTGTTAGGAAGAGTTAATGAAATATGCAGGTAAAGTACACGGCACAGAGTAGGTTCCTAACAGCCATCTCTCCCCTTCTCCATTAAGGTGTGGTTGCAAGCAATAAACAGCCACTCTGAGTGAAGCAAAAGAGGAATTCAGAACAACCCACAGGAGTGAAAGAAAAGCTGAAATTTTAAGGACAGGTATACAGGCTGCCCTGGGGATCTTGGAAGAAGGAACAAATGGATGGTCTTTACAGAGCCCTACTGTGGGGATGAATCAGAGTCGGTCACCTCAGTTTCCATGACTCCATTTGAGGGCTGGTTTTCAAGGAGTCAGTGTCTGATGGGCCATAGAGGATCCATAAGCCCAGGAGATGCCCCTGATAGAACCACTGACAAAAATTAACTCCCAGGAGGGAAGGATTCCCAGGCAAAGCAGGAGCTATTAGCAGAAGACGGGAACTAGATACCTGGCCGGCAAGGACAATGTACAGCCTCTCTGGGCCCACTGCCGGCACCCAAAGGATCCTTCTGCATCCCAGCAATGGAGGGAGCAGGGCCAGAAAGGAACAATGGGAACAATCTCAGCCAACTAGGGAGAAACAAGGGCCGTCTGGGCTCCAAGACAGCAGGCCCAGCATGTCCCAAAACCATCAGCCTGACCCTCAATTTCCTTTGGTGTTTCTAGACAGTGGTTCTTTCTGAAGAACACTGAATCCACAGTGTGGAACCTGAAAGACCTTTTCTAAGGTCTTACGTCACCCTTCGTCCTCTCTCTCTGTCCTCTCTCTCTGCTGCCTACAAGGGTCTGTGTGACTGCAGAAACGGTCTCAAGCTGAGATGGAAGGGAGGGGGTGCTATCTGCCCTCAGATCACTCTTGCTCCATTGCTGAGCTCAAGAGTGAAGACAAGGGACCAGCAGTTAGGATAATGGCTATGTCGCGGGACTCCAATGTAGGCAACCGCAGTTTGAGTCCTGGATCCAGTGGCTTAAAACTCATGCCAGGCGCATGTGCATACATGCCCAAGATCCCGAGAGGAGAATGGAGGAGAAGGGATTGTGGCATGGGCATCCCCCCTAGGGGGTGATTTCTTGCTTTCTGTCTGTCAGTCTCTCTCTGTCTGTCTGGCGAGGGCACACGCCCTATAGCAAAAACCTCTCCAAAAAAAATGAGAGAAAGAGTGAAGACGAGAGGACAGAGGAGAAGCTGTGTTAGAATGGAAGTGATATTCTCTTTACATTTACCTAATTTTTTCCTAAAAAAAAATTTTTATTTAGTTTATTTGTTATTGTTATTTTATTTTTTTTAATTTGACCAGAGAGAAAGGGAAAGTAAGAAAGCACGCCATCAGGTCTAGGATTCAAACAGCAGTTGGTCATGTGGGTGTCCAGTGCCTCACCCACCAAGCCACTTCCAGCCCCACCTTGCTCTATCTTATTCCATTGCTTTCTCAGTTACTGCTTATTCTACCCCTGCTGGAATGTGAGCTCCATCAGGGCAAAGCCCTGTCTATGCTGATTGCTCTCCGCAGCATCCCCACATCTCTAACAGTAACTGGCATACAGAAAGCACTTGGCAAATAAATACCTGGTACTGAATGAGAAGCCCAGTCATGCACGGAGATGGAGGCTAAGACCCACCCTTCTGTCTTTGACCCTGAGGCACATCAACAGAGAGTCAGACCAGGAATCAAGAAGGGCACAAACCCTAGGCCCAGCCAGAGCTGGGCTCCAAGCCTGGCTCTGGCATCTGGGGGCTAAGTCACCTGACCACTCTGAGACTCAGTTTCCTCTGTTTTTAAATAGGGATATATCACCTACTTCATACTGTTGGTATCAAGATAAATGAGAATTAAATCTGCGAAATTGGCATATAGTGGGACAGCAGTTGGTCTGGTAGCTAAGGTGGCTAGATATTACATGGTCAACTGCACGGTTTGAATTCCAAACCCAGCAGGTTAAGAAACCCACCAGTCGTGTGTGTGTGTGTGTGTGTGTGTGTGTGTGTGTGTGTGTGTGTATACTCAAAATCCTAAGAGAAGAAAGGATGAGAAGACTGTGGCATGGCCATTCCCCTGGCCCCCCAGGAGGTTGGTGATTTATGGTGATTTAGCAGTTTTCTTCTCTCTCTCTGTGTCTCTCTTCCCGATTGCAAATTTTTAAAATAAATAAATAAGGGACCAGCAGATGGCATAATGGTTACATTGCTGGACTCACACATGGTCAACCATGGTTCAAGTCCTGGACCTAGAGGCTTGAAACTCATGGTAGGCATATGTGTGTGTGTGCCCAAAATTCTGAGAGGAGAATGGAGGAGAAGGTATTGCAGCATGGCCATCCCTTTCTCACTTTCTGTCTCTCTATCTCTCCAGCAAGCACATGTGCCCTATAACAAAAATCTCTCTAAAAAGATAATAATAATAATTAATAAAGTAAATCTGGCAAATAGGAAGTGCTCTCCTCCTCAGAAGCCTTTTACTTCTGCTGTATACTCTGCAGAGAAGAACTTTGTTTTTGTTTTGTTTTGTTTTGTTTTGTTTTGTTTGGGAGAGGTTTTCGCTATAGGGCGCGTGCGTTCACCAGACAGACAGAGAGAGACATAGAGACAGAAAGCGAGAAATCACCCCCCAG
>NW_006159774.1:357347-358289 GCF_000334495.1 Tupaia belangeri chinensis
TCACCAGACAGACAGAGAGAGACATAGAGACAGAAAGCGAGAAATCACCCCCCAGGGGGGATGGTCACGCCGCAATCCCTTCTCCTCCATTCTCCTCTCGGGATCTTGGGCATGCATGCACACACGCCCGGCGTGAGTTCTAAGCCACCGGGTCCGGGACGCGAACCGCGGTCAGCTACATGGGAGTTCAGTGACATAGCCATGACGCTAACTGCTGGTTCCCAAGAACCTTGTTTTAATCAGATGGTGGGAACTGAGTGTTGCTACCTGGGGCTGGGAAGTTGGGTATTTTAGGAGAACAGTCTGAAACAGGCAATGCCTGACTCACAGGAGACATTAAGTGCTAGTGGTAAAACATCTAAGTAATGACGGACCCCTGGGACCCCAGCAGAAAATCTTATGCTGTCACTTCTAGCACATATAAGTTGTTAACTAGAAGAAAAGCCATTTTGGGGTTGCCTCTGCTTTAGGGAATGGAACCAAAAGACATACATCACAGGCAACTTTGGAAAGAGAATTTTATTCACTTTATAAGAAACAGCTGCCACGACTCAAGACCTAGATAGGGACAGAGCTCTGGTGGCTTCCAATTAATTACGTGGAAAAGTCCACCTGTCCTCTCTAAATCTGTAGCTGTAGAGACCAGGTCTATGTGGGGGTCCCAAGAAGAGTACTCCATATCCTTGTCCCCTCAGTGCAGAAATAGATTCAGGCAATACATTCTTGTTGGACATTAGACTCTCCTGCTCTGTGGATAGCTCTCTGAACAGGAAAATAAATTCAATCAATGTTCTAGATGTTCAGATCAGGATTGACCTGGCAAATCAGCTACTATTCTGGACAATATTCTGGATCAGCAATCAGGATGTCGACATCCTGGGTGGGGACACCCAGATTCTAGAATGCAAAATAAGAACCCTTAACTTTCTAGATTTCAGCAGG
>NW_006159774.1:358996-366111 GCF_000334495.1 Tupaia belangeri chinensis
CCAAAGTCTAGAATGTCTATATTATAGATTTACAAGAAGTCTGACATTCTAAGATTCTAAGTTGTCAACTAGGAACCCCATTTTCTATCAGGCCAAATGAGAATCAAACCTTTCCTAACATGCCAAAGGGTTAACAAGGAATTCAGCATTCTAGAATGACACACAGAATTACAATTATTCCAAATAATGGACGAGACCCAAAGTTCCAAATGTCAACCCTAACACTCACAATGCCAAACCAGAAAGCCCACATGGAAGACTATCAACTTTGGCCTCAGCATTCTGTAATGGCAAGCACAAATCCTCCAGAATGCTACTTCCCTGGCCCCTCAGAGCTCTGTGGATGGCCGCTCTACAGCAGGCTCAGTGTTCTCATTGGATTCAGGTACTCGGAAGGAAACGTAGGGACAGGTCTTGGTGTTGAGGCAGACCAGCTTCTTCAGTGTGGCTGTATTGACAATGTTGAAGCCAACCTTGCCACCAAATGTGCTTGGCTTCCAGTACTCCGGAGAACAGATGGGATTTCCTAGAAGACCCTTAAGAGAAAAGGGAGCACCAATCTCGATCATACTCTCCCCAAAGATAGAGTTTGGTTGGCACTTTTCGAGAAGCAACCCTGGGTAGAACTCCAAGGCATCGATGTCTCCATATAACTCCTCCAACTCAGCTGCCATCTCTTTCTCTCCTATAAGAGGGAGAAGCTAGAGTCAGAGCCATGGAACCACCAAGGTCAGTCCTTGGAGGAAATCTTCTAGCTCTACCTTCTTCTGGTAATAACAGTGACTCCAAAAGAACAATTAGAACAACTGGGCAAATATCTATGGGGATGGATACTTGGGTCATGTCACGCTCTGCTTCAGTAGCTCACACTATCTGTGACAAGGGTTCCCAAGTTGACTGCCCAACATCTGAGGATTTGGTATTTTAATCAGCTTCCTAAGTGATTCTTATGCAGTTGGCCTACAAATGGGCCCTTAGGAGCCACTAGATAGAATACACCCCCAAATCTTTAGCAGGAAATACAAGACTTTACTTAGTTTTGTTCCAATCTCCCACTAGTTTATCTTCCCAAATAGACACATACTTGCCAAACGCTGTGCTTTAGTATTTTATGTTTCTCTACTTAAAATACTATCCCCCTCTATTCTCCCACTGGGAAATTCCTATTGATCCTTCAAGCCTAGAGGAAAAATCATCTTCTCTCCCCAAGCAGTGATATTTGCCGTCTCTCACCATCCATGTAGAAGCATGGTGCTCCCACACCCATTACAACGCTCACAGCCATGGTGCTTCCATGGGCTTTGTCCCATCCTGTCTCCTTGATGTGTCCCTCACTTTACTGTGAGCCCCTCAAGGCAGGGACTATGTCTAGGCAACACCTCTCACCTGTGAGTTCCTGGAAGGAGGTGTAGGGCTTCATGCCAAACCTCTTACGGTATTCATTGAAAGGCTGCAGTCGCAACTCTCGAGACTCCTTGATGGTCTCCACAGCCACATGCAGGACATGGTGGTCCATGTTCCTACCCCCACCAATCTGCCAAGAGATAAACACAGCTGTGGTTTGAGGACCAGGCCAGACTACCCTGGACACTATACAAGGTCCTAGCAAAGAACATCAAACCAGGAGACGTTTCTGAGCTAGGACTGAGAGTATGGTGCAGCTGAGCAGACATGATACTGGGAATCTGGCCCTAGGTCTGTCACTGTCATGCTGTCTCAGGGACCCTATCTGAGTCTCAGCTTTCTCATCTTTGAAGTATAGAGTGAGCTAGGAGGTCCTCTTTAGTGGTTCATCAGCTCTCACCATTCCCTAGTCCTTTGAATTGCACCAATGGGTATAATTCTCTGTGAAGGAAGAAAATAATAATAATAAGGTTCAAGGACCAGCATGTGGCATGGTGGTTAAGGTGCTAGATCCCGCATGGCCAACTGTAAAGTTCAAGTACCAGACCCCATGGCTTAAAAAACACACCAGGAACATGTGCATGCATACCAAAATACTGAGAGATAAATGGAGAAGGGATTGTGGCATGGCCATCCCCCCAAGGGGTAATTTATCACTCTTCTTCCCTCACTGTCTCTCTATGGCAAGTGCACATGTCCTATGGCAAAAATCTAAAAAATAGAAATTAATATCTTAGAATAAAAAGAATAGAAATTAATAAAATAGGTTCAAAACCCAGGTAACCTAGTGAGATAAAATAATCCAGAAAAATATATTGATTCATAACAGATCAGGAGCATTGACCTAAAGAAAGTTCTATTGCTCAGGGGGAAATAATAAAGTTAAAGCTTAAACAAGAGTTCTATTTCTACAGAACAAGTAAATTGGGTAGGAAAAAAGAAAAAAATATAGTTGGATAAAATCAGATACCTTTGAGTAAAGTAAGCAGAAACTGGTGACAATCCCAGCTCAACCATTTACAACCCATGAGGCTATGGTAGGCTGAATTAGATCTGTTCCCATCACCCTCCTTTCCTACACACTCCCTCCAAGAAAAAGATGTATTGAAGTTCCAGCCCCTGACACCCTAAAATGTGACCGTATTTGGAAACAGGGCCTTTGAAGTTGTAATCAAGTTAAGATGAGGTCATACTCTATTAGGGCGGTCCTAATCCAATAACTGGTGTCCTTAAAAGATGAGAAATCAGGGCCAGCCCTGTAGCCTAGTGGTTAAGGGAGCTGGATCCCATATGGCTGATTGTGGTTAGAATCTCAGCCCTGGCAGCTTAAAAACATGCTATGCACATGTGCATCTATGTCTCAAATCCCAACAGGACTGAGAAATGGAGGAGAAGGGATTGTGACATGACCACACTTCATCAGGGGGTGCCTTTCTTATACCTGCCAACCTCTCACTCACTCCCATCTCTCCCTCTGGCAAGGACGTACGCCCTTTGGCAATTAAAAAGGAAAAAGAAAATAAAGATATGAAATAGAGACATAGGGACGACATCTCGTTCCAATGGAGGCAGAGCTGGAGTGAGGCATCTATGAGCCAAGAAGAGCCGAGGATTGGCAGCAACACCAGCTCAGAGAAGGCAAGGAACAGGCTATCCCCTACAGTCTGCAGAGAGAGCACAGCCCTGTGGATGCCTTGATTTCAGATGGCAGTCCCCTAGAACTGTGAAAGAGTACATGTCTGGGGTTAGTTTGTTTGTTTATTTTTGCTGGAGGTCATGTGTGCTCGCCAGAGAGAGACAGAGAGAGAAAGAGAATGAGAAAATACCTCCCATGGGGGACAGTCACACTGCAATGCCTCCTCTCTAGTCTTTTCTTGGGATTTTAGGCATGCATGCACATGTGCCTGGCATGATTTTCAAGCCACTGAGTCCAGGACTCAAGCTATGTAGTTGGTCATGTGGGATCTGGTCACCTTAGCCATCATATCACCAGCTGGCCTCGTACCTGTTATTTTAAGCCATCCAGTTTGTAGTACTTTATCGGCAGGTTCATGCAGGGGCCTTGGACAGTCACTTGAGCTAAGTCTGGGTCCTTATATGTAAAAATAGGGAAGGTAAGAGCATCCACCTGATATGGTTGTGATGAGATACCGTATGCAAATTTACCACAGCATCGGTCACATAGTCACCCCCGAGAGGGCAGTTACGCATGATGATTAGTGGGGAAACCCTGTGTTATCACTGCTCACATCCTTTTTAATATCCTGAGAGTCAGGCCGGCAGGTGGTATAGTTTTTAAAGCACTGGACTCCCATGTGGCCAACTGTAGTTCGAGTCTTGGATAAGGCAGCTTGAAAGTCACACTGGGAGTATGTGTGTACGTGCCCAAAATCCCAAGAGGAGAACAAAGAAGAAGGGATTGTGGTATGGTCATCCCTGGGGGAGTAAGTGGGGGATTATTTCTCTCTCTCTCTCTCTCTGGAGAGTGCACCTCTCTATGGCAAAAATCTCTCTCTAAAAAAAAAAAATTTAAAGGACCAGCAAATGACTTAATGGTTACAACGCTGGACTACCACATAGTCAACTGCAGTTCGAGTCCTAGACCTGGAGGCTTAAAACTCACACTGTGCACTTTTGAGTATGTTCTCAAAATCTGGAGAGGAGAATAGAGGAGGACTGTGGTGTGGCTATCCCCATTTCTCACTTTCTGTCTCTCTATCTCTCTCTGTCTCTGTGGTAAGTGCATGCACCCTATAGCAAAAATCTCCCTCTAAAAAATTAAAAAAAAAAAAATCCCGAATCAACACCCTTCTGTCACCCCTCTGCCCTGTGCCAGGTGCAGCCATGACGCTTTTCACACACATCATTGTGGCCCTCTTTGGCAATGTTCTGGAAACCACACTGCTCCACACAAAGGCTAGTGTCTGTTTATGCCTGTGCCCTGCAGAAAACAGAGGCCACAAACCAGACAGCAGCTGCCCACTAGTGACAGCTTATGCTAATTTCAGTCAAATTACCAGAAGGAACCCTAAATCCAACTTCATGATGGGGCAGAGGAACAAAGATAAGAGCAAAGCAGAGGGTTGGGGATAGGAACGTGGGAGTCAGAGAGCAAAGGTCAAAGAACCAGGAGCTTCCAGATCTGGGGAAGGGCAGATTGAAGAGAGGGTTGGGTAGGAATCACAGGGAAGAGGGTGGATCCATTTGCTAGGGCTGCCATGACAAAATATACAGACTGGGTGGCTTACCCTACAGAAATCTACCTCCTCACAGCTCTGGAGGCTGCCAGTCCCAGATCTAGCTGTCTGTAGGGCTGGTCCTCCTGAGGCTTCTCTTCTCAGCTTGCAATTGGCTGCCTTCCCCCGTGTCTTTGTCTCACCTTCCCTCTGTGCATGCCCCCTAATCTCCTCTTAAGTATAAGGACACCACCCATGTTAGGTTAGGGCCTTCAGCCTCAATTCTCTTTCTAATGACCTTATCTCCAAGGGCAGTCACATTCTGAGGAAGCGGGGATTAGGACTCCAACACATGAACTCTGCAGGAGAGGATCACAGAGGCTTGTGCAGGCATGCTCTCACACATGCCATGCCCTTAATGTCCTCCTATTGCTCAGATTGTATGCCAGGTGACACCCAGGCATTTTGTCCATGTGGTCCCCTCTACTCGAACACAATCATCCCCTGCCACTAACATCACCTCTTCCCTGGGAAATCCCCATCCATCCTTCGGATCTCTTCTCGGACCTTACTGCCTTATCCCTAACCCCCAATTCTGGGTCAGAAGCCCCTTTCTGACTTTCCTGAGTACTGTGGTTCTTAACATGGTATTATCATTCTAATAACATCAGAAAAGCACTTAGCATGGTGCCTAACACATAGTAAGCATTCGAATGATGTTAGCTGTCAGATGACTGTTATCTAGGCGTGTAAGCTCCAAAAGGTCAGGGACCCCGAGCCCGCATCAGTCTTGTTCACCACTCTAGCCCCAGCACATGGAGTAATGCCTGGAATTGTTGAATGAGCAAACAGACCAGAGAATTTACAAATAATGCTCACAGCCACCCTGTAGGAGCAGAAGAAGAAGAAGCCAGAATTCGTACCTAGGTCTGTTAGCTCCCAAAGCCCAACTGCCCTCACCCACAATCATCCGAGGCTTACCCGGCCAGCAATCTGGCGAGAAAAGGCATCCACCAGGGCCTCGACCCCATAGTCCACAAGCATGGAGGTGTTGAACAAGAACTGCTCGTAGCTGTACTCTTGGGAGCCCACCTTGAAGGAGTCGGGCATGAGCGGGTGCCAGTGGTAGAGCTGATTGAACTCCATGGCAATGCGGTTGCGGTATTGGAATTGGACCCTGAAGAGCAGCTCAGGGTCGAACTTCAGCTGTAAGAAGTAGCCACTCAGCTGCTGCACATACTCCTCGATTACAATCTTGATGGTCTCCCCTGGGTGGGCAGAGTAGAAAAGGATCAGTAGAGACACATGGCTTGGAACACAGGCTAGCCCGTGAAACGTGCTTGCCCTCTGGCTCTCCATTATTGTTTCATTTTACTGGGCCACATCCACCTTGGCTCTTTATAATGGGGTGTGAAAATAGAACCCTCTGTCTCAGGTGTGGTGACTGAGGTCTCTCGTCATGCCACCATTTCCTGCACCTTCCAAAGGGAGGGTCTAAACCCAGCTAAGCAGAACCCACAAAGGAGGTGGCCAAGAATTACCTTTGTGACCCTTGAGTGACTTCTTTTCCACAGCCCATTAAAAAGGCTACAAGAGGTCAGCCAGTGGCACGGTGGTTAAGGCACTAGATTCCCACATGGCCAACCATGGTTCGAGTTTCAGACTTGGCAGCTTGAAACTCAAGCGGGGCGTGTGTGTGGAGTGCCTAAAATCCCAGAATCCCAGGAAAAGAATGGAGAAGAAGGGATTATGGCATGGTCTTTCCCCTGGGGGGCAATTTCTCACTTTCTCCCTCTCTGTCTCTCTCTGGCAAGCACACACACCCTATGGCAAAAACATTGGGGAAAAAAATAAAATGGCTAAAGACCACAAAAGATGGGTGAGTGGAGGATTTACTCAGTGAGGGCTGTCATGGTGTTGGTGCCCTCAGTGTATGAAGGGGGCTCCAAAGAGATCATTCTGAATGTTGCTGCAACAGCAAAAGAAAGACTCAGAGGATAGAAAGTTAATTTAGTCCTAAACATAGTTCAAAAAATATATTTTCATACATTCTGACATATTAGAGTTCTTATAAATAGATTTTTTCCTCTGCCCCCTCAATAGCCAGCTACCAAGCGAAAGTCAGGGGAAAAACAAATTGAACTTTCTATAACAAAATGAAAACTAGTCAAGTACTGAAAAGAAGCTGAGATTTTTGACCCATCAGTCATTAGACCAACTGGCTTTTAGAAACTGACCTGAAGCCACAGAAAATGGAATTAGCAGATTTGGACCTAGGACCAAATCTTGGCTTCACCATTTCTAACCACTCAAGCTTGGGCCAAGTTGCTTAATCTCTCTGAACTTCATGTTCCTTAACCGTAAAATGTTTATTATAATAATATCAGTATAATAATATCTATAGGGTTGCATTATGATCCTTAACATGTTCTTATCATTCTGATAACATCAGAAAAGCATTTCACATGTGTGCACTGCTGGCTCACAGCCTGGCATTCTAGGGAGTGTCAGCACATGTCAGCTAGAGGCAAGATT
>NW_006159774.1:366142-379829 GCF_000334495.1 Tupaia belangeri chinensis
TGCAGAGAACCCCCACCCCATACTCACCCATCACAGAACAGACTGTGACTATAATTGCTCTTCACTCAGAAAAGAGTCCCCCTCATGATGGGAGTAGAGGCAGCCTGAATTTTGGTGGCAGCCAAACCTAATTCAAGTTCTCCTTCTGCTGAGTGACCTCATTACTTAACCTCTCTGATTCTTCTTTCCCACAAGGGTAATCATATCTGGTTCATAGACTGTCAAGAAGTTAAATGTAGCACTAGAGGTACAATGCTATAAGACCTGCCTCTAGTCACAGCTTGGTCACCGATCACTGTGCTGGGCAGCCTCTAGTCAGAGATTTGCCCTCTCTGGTCAAGGTCTCTGCAGTGCTGAGACTTCAGAGTCACCTCTTTCTTCCTCTTCAGGCTGCTCCTATCCCTGGTGCCTGACTTTTCCAGACTCCAGTGAATCAGGCACTATAATTGGGACCAGCCGTGCCCAGTGGTGCCCAGAGGTGGGGGAGGGATGATTGTTGACTCAGAGAGAACACTGGACAGGAGTGTCATGGGCTAAGCTTCCAGGCAGGAAACCAGCTGACATTTTAGGTTGCAGACTCGCCCCCGTAGGGGACATGAAAATATCCTGTCCCTGAGTCACCTAGAAGCTACCAAACTCCAGAAAGGCAGATACACGCAGGGCAGGAGACGTGAAGATTCCCAAAGGCTGGGCAAGATGGGGTTTGACCTTGCGCACGTTTAGGGGGTCAGGTGTGCATCTGGGCACAGTATAATGGGGAAACTGAGGTTTGGAGTGGCCAATAATCAAATGTGCTATGAGTCTCCCAGCTAGTAATTCAATGTCACAGCCATCTGGTGGGTCATCAGAACAGTCATAATGCAGTTACATAAAAAATGCATCATGACTTTTCCAATGACCCAATGGTTTCTGAAGGCCTACTATGTTTTAGGTGTCTTCCCATTCATCATTATAAGAAATCCATACAACATCACATGCTTCCCTCCAGGTCTATGCCCACATTTGCATAGCTAGATAGCAGAAGAGTGAGGATTCCAGCCCCAGCTCTTTGTCTCCAAGACCCCAAACTCCTGCTTCTCAGAATGGAAGATGTACGCATCCGGGGCAGGGCTGGCTTAGAGTCCTCACCTATGAGGATGAGGCGGGTCGTCTGGAAGAGCTGCTCGTCATCCCAGGTGGGGTGCTCAGCCTTCAGCAGGTCACACACGCGGTTGTGCTCGCGCAGCCAGAGTGTGGCATAGAGCATGAGCCCAGGAAGTAGCCCAAACACCTCCTGGCCCACAGCCATCTGGCTCTGGCGTGGGATGCCCCGTGGATAGTGCATCAATACAGGTGCCTCTTCAACTGATGGTGGGAATATCTCTCCATCCAGCACCTGTGGGATGGGGCCGCCTGGCAACCTAGGGATGGGGCAGGGCACCCACAGCTGCCCACCACTGACTCCCTCCTGTTCTTGATTCCAGCTGTATATTCTCCTCAACCAAGGCTATTGATTCTATCTCCTAGAACTCACTTAAAATCAGACCCCTGCTCTACCACCACCATCACCCAACCTACCCTCCTCTCCCAGCCAGACTCCTTTCCCTAAGCAGGCTTTTACATCCACTTCTGCCCCCCAGATGGTCCACAGTCTACGCTGCAACCAGAGCAATCCTTCGAAACTCCAAATCTAGTATCACATGTGGGCTTTAAATCGTTCCAGGTCTTCTCTCTACTCTAGCCAGAAATCAGAAATCCTTAACACAGCCTCCTGAAATCATCACCACCCTTCCCTAGGTTCAGCAAACACTCCCATTCTTTTTGTTTTATGTGTGTGTGTGTGTGTGTTTTGTTTTGTTTTGTTTTGTTTTGTTTTGAGAAGTTTTTGCTATAGAGCGTGTGTGCTCACCAGAAAGACAGAGTGAGACAGAGAGACAGAGTGAGACAGAGAGACAGAAAGTGAGAAATCACCCCCAGGGGGGATGGCCATGCCACAATCCCTTCTCCTCCATTCTCCTCTCGGGATCTTGGGCACACACACACTTGCACCTGGTGTGAGCTTAAGCCATCAGGTCTGGGATTCAAACCTCAGTTGACTACATGGAAGTCCAGCAACATAGCCATTATGCCAACTGCTGGTCCCCACTCCCATTCTTTTATACCCTCCAAATTACCCACCTTCACACATGCTAACTCCTTTTTTGGAAAGCCTTTACCTCTCTTTAGCCTCCCTAATTCCTCCTTATCCTTCATGCAACTCTCAGTTTATTCACACCTTTCCTAGGGAAGCCTTCCCCATCCTCTGAACACTCTAGTCATACCCGCGGCTTTTCCAGGGTGGCATTCACTACAAATGGAACTCATCATATGTTTAGTAAATAACGCACTGAGGAACTATTATACACCAAGCACTGCTGATGGCCTTAAAGATTCTGTAGTAAATTTTGTTTTGGGTTTTGTTTGCTTCGATTTGTTCAATCCAATATGGTAGCCACAACCACACATGGCTACTGAGCCCTAGAACTTTGGCTACTGTGAACGAAAAACTGAATCTTGCTAGATTTAATTTAATTTATTTTATTTAGATTAGATTTTAGTTAATTTAGATTTAAATATTGAAATGGATACTTCCATTACTGAAAAACCTTCAAAGATGCTTAGACCAATTTGGGCCTATGACTGCTTGTTCAGCCATAAATGTGATGAATTCTAAATACAGATCAGCACTCTCTTTAAGGAAAATTTAGCATTCAAATTGAGATGTTCTATTAGTATAAAATATACACCAGATTTTGAAGATATAGTATGAAAAAAGTGAGGTATTTTATTAGTAGATTTTGCAGTGACTGCATGTTGAGATGACAATATTTTGGACATATTGCATTAAATAAATATATATTACTAAAATCCATTTCACCAGTTTCATTTTACCATTTCTAATGTGGTCATTAGAAAATTTTAATTACAGGGACCAGCAGGTGGCATAATGGTTACATCGCTGGACTCCGATGTAGTTAGCAGGGGTTTGAATCCCATACCCAACAACTTGAAACTCATACCAGGCGTGTGTGTGTGTGTGTGTGTGTGTGTGTGTATGTGTGTGTTTGTGTATGCCCAAGATTCTGAGCAAAAAACAGAGGAGAAGGGATTGCAGCACAGCCATCTCCCCCAAGGGATGATTTCTCGTTTTCTGTCTCTGTTTCTCTCTGTCTCTCCAGTGAACTCACGCACCCTATAGCAAAAATCTCTCTAAAAAAAGAGAAAATTTTAATTACATATGTGGCTCATATTCTATTTCTATTGGACAGTGCTGGTTTAGACAAAAAGTTCTCATAGAACTACAGCCTAATAGCAAAAATCTCTCTAAAAAAAGAGAAAATTTTAATTACATATGTGGCTCATATTCTATTTCTATTGGACGGTGCTGGTTTAGACAAAAAAGTTCTCATGGAACTGCAGCCTAATGATTATCTCTGTGGCTTCTCATGGACTATGGCTCATGGGGGGGTAGGGCCCATAACTGTGATGGTCACTGCTCAGTCACCTGTGCCAGGCACATTATAGTGCTCACTTAATATTGTGGACTAATTAAATGAAAAAAATGCACACTGCAAATGCCTATCTCCTACTGAGCTCCAAAATCCACCTCCCAGGAGGCCATGTTTGCTCTTCATTTGCTCCCTAGACCTGGCACCATCCCCCAGAGTTTACCAGCCTCTCCTCCCACACATACTTCCAGCCCTCGGGATATGACCCTTCATCGCCCCTCCCCATGAGCCTTTGCCTGAAAGACCATATGGGGCCCTTCCCACTGCTCCATCCCCAGGTCCAGGACTACCTGATACTTGAGTTTCCCATCCTTAAAGAGTCGCAGCTGATACTGACGTTCCAGACTGTCTCCATAAATGTGGCCAAGGTCTACCTGAGGACAGAGGACAGAGAGAGGTCCACTCGGTTCATGTGGATTCCACCCCAAGAGCCATAACCTGTATGTTAGGTCCAGAGCAGTCGTGAGCCCCTCCTAGTTACTCACGCCATGGCCCAAGGCCTTGGTGAAGCCAGGACCCATCTTGCCAGAAGTTTTGAAGAACTGGTGGGTGAAGTGTTGTGCAAAGAAGGCAAACATGAGGTTGGTGCCCTGGGGGTCGGGTATGAACTTCCTCCTGAGCAGGAAGCGTTGGCCCAGCAGCTGGGCATCTGGCAACTGCTTCTTCCCTAGTTGGAGAGGGAGGAAAGAGAAATGGCTGCCTCCCATCTGGATCTTGCCACTCTGGGAACTTCTGGGCCCAGCAGGCAAACCAGCCCAGTAGGGAGCTCACAGCAGCCTCCTCAGGGCTACCTCCCCCAAGCCCACCCTGACCATCTCTACCAAAGATCTTAGAAGCATTTATGGGTGAAATACATAATATTTGGAATCTGCTTTAAAATACTCCATTAAAAAAGAAAAGTGGATAGATGAAATAAGATTGGCAAATTGTGGTCAGTGTTGGAACTGGGAGATGGGAACATAGCTCATTACACTTTTCTCTCAACTTCTATGTATACTGACAATTTTCCATAATCAAAGTATTAACTGAAAAGGAAAAAACTATATACCATAGCCCAGAGGCAAGGTAGCCTGTATCTGCTGCTGGTTATGCCATTTTGTAACAGTGTGACACAGATAAGCCATCTCTCTCTGACTCTCGCTTTCTTCATTTTGAAAATAGGGGAAATGACACCTATTTTATCGGGTGTATTTGACAACTGCATGAGATATTGTAAGTATGACAGAAAACTGATGAGGTAGACCCTTCTAAATCAAGGGTAAATGAACCTCTTTTGGGAAAAGGCAGATGGCAAATATTTTAGGCTTTCAGGTCACATGGCCTCTGTTGCATCCATCCAGTTTTGCTGCTACAACAGGAAAACAGCACAGACAATGCATGAACAAGTGAGTATGCTTGTGTTCCAACAAGACTTCACTTACAGAAACAGGATGGGGCTGGATTTGGCCTGTGGGGAGCAGTTTGCCAACCTATTTTAAATGGTGTTAGTCTTTCTATGTCTAGGGTAGAGATAAATCATCATTACAAGAAGGCCTTCCACCCTAAGTCAGTGTCAGTTACATTGGCACCCAATACCCTCAAAGAAAGGAATAATAGAATATTTCTGTGTTCGGGGCCAGCAGGTGCTATGGTGGTTAATGCACTGGACTCCTACATGGCCAACTCCACTGTTCGAGTCCTAGACCTGGAGGCCTATGCCAGGTGAATGTGAAGAAAATCCTGAGAGGAGAATGAAGGAGAAAGGATTACAGTATGACCATTCCCCCTAGGAGGTGATTTCTTACTTGATGGCTCTCTGTCTCTTTCCAACAAACACACATTTCCCATAGCAAGAAAAAAAATAAGAGAAAGAAAAAAGAAAGAGACAGAAAGAGAGAGAGAGGGAGAAAAGAAAGAAGGAAAGAAAGAAGGAAAGAAGGAAGGAAGGAAGGAAAAAAGCAAAACAATTAAAGGACACAAAAATGGAAGTTATCTGTTGATGATAACGTGTATGAAAATATCTTTAACTGTACTAAAATACAGTATTATGCTGAGAAGATTCATTTTATAAGTTGTAATGTACAGTGATTGAATGTATAAAATAAATAGATAAACTAAAAAAAATCTAAAAAATAAAAAATAAAAAATATTATTTCTGTGTTCTGGCAAAAGCATCCCTCACAATACCTCATGTAAAGCCTAATGTTGAAGGTTCAAGATCAATAGAAACTCTTTGGATTGACAGCCACTTGGATTCCTGTGACAGGAAAAGATATCAAGTGCTCCTAAGGGAACTCGTCAATGAGAAGTTAAAGGGACTGGCCTGTACCCCATGGTTTGGAATCATCACTCATTGACATTGAACAAGGATTAATTCCAGCCAAATACCGACAAGACCCAGGCCAGTTATCCTGGAAGAATGGTCACGCTTTGGGGACTAGTATCTAATTGTAGTGAAACCTTCAGAGTGCCCTATAGACCCAAGCAGGGACACCAAAGCACACACCACCATGGCGCTGCACGGGGCCACTGCTCAACAGCGACATCATGTGGCAGGAACAAAGTAAGGGACAAAGTGATGGACTGAGGGGCAGCTCTTGTCCTTTCTGTACTTGAGGATGAGTTAATGTTTCTGGACTAAGACTTTTGAACAATAAGGGGTGGAGCAGGAAGGCCTCCGGAGGAAGAATCCTGCCACTGAGAGCAAATAAGTTCTCAGGTAATCAAAGAAAAACTGTATACCCTAAATTAGAGAAGCATGTAAAACTACTTATATTAGTAAACAACCAGAGTTAACCTTCAACAAATAGTACACTATTCCTTCCTTCTTATGCTTCAAGTTTTAAAGCCCTTCCACCCTAGCAGGGTCCCATTCATCAGTATACAAGCAGAGGTACCCCAAGAGTATGAAACCACTAGTCCCGCTCTGCCATTGTTTTTCCAGGGGACCTCAGACAACATCCTTTGCTGCCCTTTCCTGTCAGATCCCTGGTTCTACAAATCTTGCCTTGGCCCACACATCCATGAAATGGGTTAACAATTGCTCTTCTGCCTATTTTTTTCCCAAAGAGGAGATCCGAACACTTCCTGTGATCCCCAAGCCCGGCTCCTCACCACATCTCCAATACCTTTGGTTCCCATGGGCGTGGGGCAGTCTTTGGGCACGGAGGGCAGAATCCGAGTGTAGTAGCTCACGTTGGAGAAGGCCTCCCAGCTGATGTAGTCGTGTGCTGAGTTGTAGGTGGGGGGACTGGGGATGAGGTTGGAGCGTACTGCAGAGAGCAGAAACAATGGTGACGAGGGTGTATGTACCCCCAGTTAAATCCACAAACTCTTCTTGGGTTGGGGCTTGTTTAATCTGCCTTTACCAGATGCCAAGAATCCCAAGAATTGGCATAATTCCTTGCTCCCCCAGATGAGGGAGGCCTTGCCCCACACCTACCTGTGAGGACCAGGCGCATGAGCATGTCTCTGATGAAGCTGGCATTGACGAACTCCCAGAACCAGCGCCCGTGTGTGAGCAGGAAGTGGAAGAAAGAGGGGCTGGGCCGCAGGGAATTCCGGAGCCAGGTCCACAGCTCCGCTGCAGGGGCAGGGAGACACACTCAGCTGGGCTCTCCTGACGAGTCCAGCAGTAGCCAGGGTAAATGTGGATGGGACAAGGGCCAGGATGGAACAGGGTAGTACCTATGCACAGGGGTAAAGGTGGACCCTGGGGAATGATGACACATGACAGAGCTAGAACCAGATGTGAGGATGGGGGCCAGAGTCAGGGAATATGGGGGCCACAGATCACAGAGCTCGGGGCCAAAAAGTGAGGGTGGACCAGGAACAAGAACTCATGGTGGAGCCAGGTCAGGGCAGGCATCAGAGCCCTGCAAGGCATAAGAATGGGGCCATGGCCTGAGACATGGGCTGGAGTGGGGGTCTGGAAGAAGGAGCCCCAGAGAGCAGGCAGGCCCAGGAGGGAAGGAGTAGGGCTGAAGGTGGGCTCACGGACGGTGCAGTTGGGGCCGGAATAGCCCGTGCGGGTGCAGTCACACTGGTAGCGGTCAAGGCCGAAGCGGACACAGACACCCTGGTGCTGGCAGGGATAGTAACAGCATGGGTTCACTGTGGGTGAGAAACGGGGGGTCAGAGACCATACTGCTAGTGTCACCTCCTGACCCTCATCCAATTCCTGATTGGGGAGTGAGAGACGAGTTCTCAAGTCGCAGGTCTATCCTAAGTCACTGGGTTACCCCTCTCTGGATTTTGGAGTCCCTTTAAGGGCCCTTCCTGTTCACTCAATTATGGACATAAATCCCCCCGTCTTGCTGTTTTCTGGCCTGGATCTCCCGCCTAGTCTACATCAGCCCCACAAGGGAAGTCCCCCTCCCTCCCCGCTGCCACCAAACAGGGACGGGGGAAGAGTCCAGACCCCAGGCTGTGACACTGAAGGCTAGAAACCACTGATAAGACACTGCAGCCACAGGCTTCTAGAGCGCTCACTTCCTGCCTCAGCAGAGCCCAGTGTGGAGTTCAAAAAAGGGACAAGGATGGTGAGGGCTTTCTCACAGGTCAGCCCCCTGGCTCTGAGCACCTAGATATTAAGAAAATGAGATCTCCCACCATCCCTCTACTTCTGCAGAAGAGAAGGAAGCGCAGGTATCACAACATTCACTTTGCAGATGGGGAAACTGAGGTAAGAGAAAGGAAAAACCAGACAGGTCACGCATCGAGTCACAGCAGACCAAATGCCCATTCCTTCACTTCTACTCCATCCTCACTGACTCAGCAATCAAATTCCAGGAGGAGGTTTTCCAGAACCCTGGGGACAAAGTGTGGATTTGAGAGAGGAGGGGGGCCTCTGGACTCTCAACTGCCTCATCCCCCCTCCCTGGTTCCTGGTACTTGGCCAAGTCCAGTAGTTCCTGGACCAGAGTTGGCCAAGTCAGGTGGGATCTGGGCTCTAAGATGCTGGGGCAGCTCAGGGACCAAGAAGACAGCAGAGAGTGGCTGGAATAATCTCCTGAGGAATGAGCAGACTCTGGCTTCCACCTTCTGGCCTCCTGGAGAATCCCCACAGGAAGACCCTCTGTGCATCTAATTCAGATCCCTCTGACCATTCCTTCCTTGCTCAGATCTGCCCTGCCTCAGTGTTTCAACAGCAGAGTTGGAGACTCTGGAGTTCATTTCAGGCCCGCGTCGCAACTCTCCTGTACAGTCTCCCCCAGGCTCAGGGAGAAGTGGCAACTTGGCCAAGGGCACAGAACAGAGCTGGGCAGACCCAGGACTCCTGGCTCCCAGCAGAAGGCTCCTTCTCTGCTGTGCACAGAACATGCCAGGCTCCCTTCTGCAAACATTTCCTTATCTGGGCTCACAGCCAACATCACAGGGAACAACATCTTTGTACAACAGATTATTGGGGGTCAAGAGGGTAGCAGAAAGCGAGAGCAGCCTGGTTGAATCATTTGGTGATATCTGAGTTCTCTAACCAGAGGGCATGCCCTGGACAAGGTCTGGCCCCCCAGTCTGCATCCTCACTTCATAGCATTGGGTTTGGCCTGGGAGCAGGAGAGGGACCCCGGTACCAGCACCACCCCCAACACAACAGATGTGCAAGCAAGAATTGCAAGAATTATGCAAATAGTTTTGCTTAAGCCGTGGCAACACCCCACAACCCCACAATGGCATCTGTGTGCAACAACCAGGGTGTAGGGGGGAAAGTTCAATGGGGAAAAGGCTGGACAAAAAGACCCTGTGGAGGGTGCACCTCTCTGTCTTTCTTCCTCTCACTGTCCCTCTCTCATGTGCACATTTATGTTGTATCATGAATAAGAAAATAATTTAATTCCATGGCAGCTCCTCTCTTGGCCCTAAAGCTGGCAGCACTTCATCCTTTACCCAGGCTGCTGCTGCCCCTCCCCAGCAAATGTCCTCCAAAACCACCTAGCCCTTCCAGCTGAGCCCACTCCTTGCCTCCCCAGGAAAGAGTCCCCTGAAAGGCCACTCTTGCTCCCCCTGGCCTGGCTCCAGGCCTTTTCCATGATAAGCATCCATGAGAAGGGGCCACGGCTTCTCTGACTCGCCACATGGGCTATGCACACTGCAGGGCTCAGTCTAGGTCCTGGAGACATCCAGACACTAGGGGCATCCAGATTTGGATCTAGAGCTTAACAAGTGTTTGTGGAATTAATAAAATGATGTGAGGAGGTGAACCACTCCGGCTAGGCCAGAGAACCCTTGTCATCCCAGGCCTCATCAATGTGCTCTGAGGTCTAGCTGGAAGGCCCCCTGCTATAGCCCTGGAGTTCTGCTCCAGCAGACGGAAGAGCTGTATCCCTAGACGCTGCCACAGCTGCCCATATCCCTCTGCTGCCAATGAAGGTTGGATGTGGAGCTGAGCCTCCTCCTCCCATCCCAGCTGTCCAGGCTTCCCTCCCTCCTCCATGTTCTTTCCATAAACACCAGCTGCCCCAGGGTAGGAAAACTTCTCCCCAACAAGGACAGCAGCTGCCACTGGGGCCCCAGGTATGAGGCTGGTTGGAGAGGAGACGAGGTGCTGCCTGCCCATGGCTGGACTGTCACCGTCAGGTCAAGAAAGCCAGGGCTCTAGCCCACCAAGTCTGTGACCTTACATATTACCCCTTGTTCACAGTCCCACAGTCCACAGGAGGGGCAGCAGCCTCCCTACGGTACAATGCGAACACAAGGTGCAGAGGCCAGAGATGGCAGAAGACTCACCCAAGCCCTACTGCTTTCAGGTTGCAGAGCCTCCTCCCCCTCTCTTCCCCTGCCTCCCCAGGTGAGGCAGATTCCTCGCTGTTCCTTCAAGATGAACCTTGAAAATCTTGAATAAACAAAACTAGGACTCCAGAGGGATCACCATTCCCCACTACAGCCAGACCTCTGAAAACGACTCAAACAGGAAGGTTTTTCTTTGGTCTACAATCTCACATGCTTTCGCCCCAGCCCAGTTCTGTGCTCAGTGGAGGACACCTCTGTGAACTAAAACATTAAGAGAACTGGGGAGACGCAGACACCGAGTCTAATTCACTGGGAGCCCTTCACAACCTGCACAGGGCAGGCACCAAGGGGACGCTCTGGAAATACAAAGGAGGGAGTGACTCCCTTACTGACTGTGCGTCCTTGGGCAAGTCCTTTCCACCCTTGGCCCCATTTTCTTGTATATCCCATTGAGGGGAAGGAGCAAGCAGGCTGAAAGGAGGCCTTCCATTCTGACATCTTGCTTCCATCCTTCCATACTCTGGGAGAAGCCAACCTACCCCTCCCCGTTACTGGTATTAGGATGAGCCCTCGAGACCCCCAGATGCAGGGATGATCTGCATCTCTGCTGCACATGAGATTCAGGAGCCCTGCAGGTCCAAGAGCCAGTCCACATGCCTGCAAAAAGGGACTGTCCAGGACTGCCTGGCTCCAGAACCTTCCCAAGGATTTGGTAAAGGAATCGTCCCCCTCCCCAGAGTCAGGACCCCAGGTTCAGTGCTGAGCGTGACTAGGGGAAGGGCACAGCAAGAACGCCAAGTCTTCCAGGATGTGGAGGCCGCAGCCTGCAAGAGGCTGGACCCAAATCCCCTAAGAATAATATTTAGAGAAGCTCCAGGGGCCTGGCAGCCAATGAGAAAAAACGGGCCTAAGGAGCCATTCCTGAGCTCAGTCCCTGCACCGAGCTGGGTAGGCAGCTGGAGGCCAGGCGAGTCACACCAGGCCCAGCAGCTGGCCCAGCAGCTGGAAGTGCCCAGCTGAGGAGGAAGCCCCTCCTGGCCCTTAGCCCCAGCTGGTGCTGCAGATAGGAGGCAGCAGTGGCTGGGAGGCAGAGAGGCTTGGCACAGGCTGGGCTCCCTACTGTTTGCCAGAGCTAGCTGGCCTCAGGCTTCTCTGCCTGGCATGCAGCTGTGGTTGCTAGGTCATGCCCTATCCCTGCTTAGGGAGGGGGCACTAAGCCAAAGTCAGGGGCTGGAGGGACAAACTTAGGCACTAATGATCCCTGACATAGCTCTGCCCTCCAAGCAGGGTCTGTCTCCTCTACCTGCCTTCTCGAGTCAGTCTGCAGCCCTCTCATTTCCTCATTTCCTTCACTCCCCTTTTGGAGGCACGACACAGGCTTCGGTTTCCTGGGGAGATGCCCAAGCCACTTGCGCCTCCATTTACCCACAGCCTTGGAAGGACCAAGCAGCCCTGTATCCCGCGTGCCCTCCGTTCTCTCCTGGATCCTTGCAGGAGCCTTCTTACTGGTTTCCCAGCCTCCAGCCTATCCCCCAAGTCATCCACCATCCTCATCCTCCTGCTCCCAAGTACTCTGTGCCCAAGTCCCAGCTCCTCACCCAGCACTCACAGGCCTTCGTCATCAGCAGCCAGCTCATGTCCTACTGCTCCTGATCCTACCACAGCCTCTTGCTGTTCAGGCCTCTGCACCTTGGTTCATGCCTTTGACCAGGGAGACCCTCACAGTATTCTACAATAAAGTCATCTAGGGTCTCTCCTGTGTGCCCCCTCCTTCATGGTCCACCTCAAAGTCATTACCTCCAATAACCTTCCTCAATTCCTGAGGTGAAAGGAAGGCAGAGAGGTGCTGCTCCCTCCCTGGAGCTCTGCACACCGTGTGTGTCCCTCAGCCATGATCCTGAGGCCCTGGGTGACTGTCAGCATTTCTGTCTCCATCAGACCATCAGCTCTTTCCAGCTCTGGGTCTCAAGGCCAAGACTGGCTTTGTAAAGAAAGCCCATGAGGATGAAAAAAATGGCAATTTTACTTTTGTTTAAATACTTACAATAGAAAAGAAAGTAGAAAAGGTGAAAACCAAAAGCACACCCCATGGCCATCATGCATTAATGAATGGTGGAAGGAAGACAGGCCAGTCTGGCCCTGTCACCCAGGGGGCCTGGATGGGGCCCGATGGGGCCTCAGAGGAAGTGCAGGGTTGATCTGGAGACAAGATAGGTCACTGAGGCACCCCGATCAGCCCCAAGTCTGTCACCTGCTCACTGCAGGGTTTCAGACCAGCAAGTTCACCCCCATCTGGGGCTCAGAGTCCCCGCCTGTAGAATGGGTCTAACACATCTCCTTGGCAGGGCTGTCATGAGCGCCAAAGAAGTGGATGCCCACAGTGAATCTTCGTGAAATACTGGCCACATGAGTCTTTCTCTTCTTTCTACAAGCTAGGCTCTGGTTCAGCCAAACCCTTTCTGAGAGTACCCTCTGTCTTCCCCTTGGCGGTCCCAAATGCCACCTGCTCAAACCCTCTTCTCCAATAGCACGGTCTGATCTGCAGCCCACATAGATATCTTCCTCCCCCTCAGAGCATGAATTCCTACAGCATCCGGGCAGAAAGCCTAGGCTCCCTCTCCCTGCTCCTCTCCTCTCTTGGCCCCATTTTACAGATAGGACCACCCTCTTTGGGGTGGGTCACACAGCTCTGGGGGGGTAAGTGGGGGTGGAGGAAGCTCTCTGCAGGCACAAACAGCAAGCTGAGGGAGGAGGGCTGGCTGAGCCTGGAGCTGAATTCCTTCACCTGGAACCTGGTTCATGCAAGAGGGAGGGGGTGGAATTTTACCAGAGCTGACTTTCCTCCAGTGATGAAACCTAAAGGGGCCCAGGCTCCATTGTGGGTAGGAGCAGAGGAAGCTTTCTGTGGAAAAACGTCGCCTGGAGCCAGAGAGCCCTGAGTTCAATCCCTGAGCACACCAGGCACTACTGCACCTACTGAGCCTCCGTGTCCACGGTGCTCAGTAGGCACCTTACAAGTGAGGATTAAACTCCAGGGAAGCAGTCCCGCTCTGTAATTGTACTCCCATCCTCCCACCCCCACCCCCATTTCCATAGTCTCAGAATGGCTGGTGTCCCAGGGTCCTCACCACCGGGAAGACCTACTACGTTGCCGTTGGGAGTCAGGGTGGATCCCCAGAAAGCTAAAGCTGGAGAAAGGGAACTCGTCCGCCTGCCAGGCAGCTTTCCCTTGGCGCCTGCTGCTTCCTCCCTAAGAGGCCCCCACAGGAAACTGGCTTTGTAGGGGGCGGAGGCTGCTGGGATGGAGGGGGCCCAGACAGGTGAAGGGGTAGGGAAGGGGCTGTCCTTTCGCTGCGTGCGGAAGGCAGATACGTCTGTCTTTCCCCCAAAAAACATAAGTCCCAATAATCTCCTACCCAATGCCCCACAGCGGGGGGGGGGGGGTCTGAACG
>NW_006159774.1:381297-385597 GCF_000334495.1 Tupaia belangeri chinensis
GGGAAATGGCCCCCTACAAGGCGCATCCGCCTCGGGGCCCCCCGGCAGAATTCCGGGCGGCAGCAGCAGCAGCAGCAGCAAGAACAGCAGAAATCGGAGCGACAGTCTCCTCCCTGCGGAGTAGAGAGACCAAGGGCTGAACCTGGCATTCAAGGCTCCGCTAAGAGGCCAAGAGGATTTCTGGGCGCGTGGGGACACCAGGATCGGACTCACGGCTCATAGCGCGGGTGGGTGCGGGACGCAGACAGCAGGCTCCTCTGGCGCGCCCCTATACTGCCCGGGAGCTCTGGCTCGCCTGGCCCGCCCCCTCGACACCCATGCCCGGCTCCACCCCCACCCCTCCCTCCAGCTGTCACCGTGGGCGCCGCCCGCCTCCTTCCTCTGCTCCGGCCCCCAGCCGAGACACTTTATTAATTATTGTATGATTGCCACTAAGGCGGTTTCCAGCCCAGATCCCTGAGGTACTTGAGCTTGAAAAGTCCGGTGGCACCAGAAAGGCGTCCGTTTGGTAGATAGGAAAGGGAGGCTCAGAGACACGTGCAATGCTGAGGTTCCCCAGGGCACTGAGTGCTGGGACAGAACTGAGGATGATGGGAAACGTATCCGGACCTCGCGCGCTGCAGAAGAGAAAGGGCTGGGACGGAGCAGTCCCGCCTGGCCTGCACGTGGCTTCCTGGATGGGAAACTCACTACCCTTCAGAGAAGTCCAACAGGGAGGACCTACTTCCCACCCGGGCTACTCTGTCCTCTGAGGCCAGAGGTCTGTGCCAGAAAAGAAGGGCACAGGCTCAGAATCCAGGAGGCTTGAGTTCAAATCCACACTCTATAGCTTACTAGCTGTGTCTCATCGGCAAGGTGCTTATCCTCTTCGGTTCTCAGTCCTCTCATCTATAAAATGGGCACAATAACAGGCCCTGTAGCCAAGTGGTTAAAGGAACCAGATCCCACATGGCTGACTATGGTTCCAGCCCAGTCCCAAGTAGCTTGGAAACACGCCAGATGCCTGTATATCCCAACAGATTGGAGAAATGAAGGACAAAGGGGCCACAGTGCAATCATGCCCTATGGGGTTCTCTCTCTCTCTCTCTCCAGTGAGTGTACATGCCCTCTGGCAATTGAAAAAATTTCAGAGGCTTGGGACCAGCAGTTAGCGTAATGGCTATATTGCTGAACTCCCATGTAGTCGACCACGGTTCAAGTCCTAGACCCAGTGGCTTAAACTCACACCGGGCATGTGTGCATGCGTGCCCAAGATCCCAAGAAGAGAATGGAGGAGAAGGGATTGTGGCATGCCCATCCCCCCTAGAAGGCGATTTCCCACTTTCTGTCTCTCTCTGTCTCTCTGGCGAGTGCACACACTCTGAAGCAAAAACCTCTCAAAAAAAAAAAAAAAAATCCAAAGGCTTGTTCTAAGATTCAATGAGGTGATGCACATAAGTCTCTTGGTGCATGCTTTGCCAACAGGAGATGCTCTGTTACCAGGAGAGATTTTTCTCAAAAAGACCTCCTAACTTGGATTCCAGAGTCGATGCTGCAATTGACCAATGATCCACCTGCCAACTCTATGGAATCCCAACATCCAGCTCTGTTTCACAACTGGGGAAACTAAGCCTATAAAGAGGAAAGGACAAGCCGCACAGAGCCTCCTGGCTCCCATACCCACGGTCTTCTCCTTCAGTTTCCCCAGCACACCTGGTCATCCTGCAGGCCCTACTTGGGGAAATCCTGGCAGGAGGGCTCAGTGGTCTTTATGCCAGCTCGCATGCATCTCTGGGTGCAGAGTAAGAGCCATGCCATGTGGGGAGGGAGACCTGCTGGGAAGCCCCTCCTTCTTCACTGCCTGAGCTGTTCCCATGCTCCACTGGGACAAAAGCCAGCTGCCCTAGGGAGATAGAGCAAGCCAGGGCAGACCCAGGGAGGGAGTGAACAGGTGGAGGGCTTGGGGCCCTGGGAGTGCTGAGACAGCCGTTAGTCTTTCCCACCACCCCAGATCAGGGACCTCCTGGTACCTGCCCAGCCAGGGTTAGAAGGTGTGAGTCATGGGATTATCAGCAAAGAGAGAGGGAGTCAGGATGGAGATTGGGGGTCCCATTGCAATAAGGAAAGAGGACTTTGGGATGATAAAGACAGGAGAGAAGACTTGGAATGAGGTTCCACTTTCCATTCCCAGCCCTCCCTCCCTTTGGGCCCTAGGCCCATCAGGTGGCCACACCTGCATGTCCCGTCAACTCCTCTCTCTCAAGTCACCCACCCATACTCACAAAAAACACTGCGTCCCAAGCCTTCACCTGAGAGTCGAGAAAACTGAGTTCAACTCTCATTTCCTCCATGGCAGAAACTCGAATACGTCTCTTAGCCTCTGTTTTCCCATTTGAACAATAGAATGTTCAGATTAAATGGTCTCTGAGACTTAGTCCCATCCAGGATGGAGTGATGGAGTCTACCCTGTGGCCCAGCTCTGACCAGCTCTGCAGATGGAGGCAGTGAAGGAGAGGCCAGAGGCTGAGAAAGCACACAGGGTGCCAGTGCAGTCCTCCAGGACCAAGAAAGGAGAGTTGGGGGAGAAACAGACAAGAGGCATGGTGGTAGAAGTGTCAAGGGTTGATGACTGACTGGCACTAATATGGAAGAAGGGTATTGGGGACACCAAGGCTCCTGGCTTGATTCTGAAAGGAGAACAGGTGAGGTAGGTAGAGTTCAGATTTGGACTTATTGGGTTTGGTCCATCTCAGGGGAAGAGTCCAATGCACAACCAGATTCTCAGAGAGGGCCAGGTTAACTCTTACTCAGCCCTGGAAGAGGTTTCACAGCACAAGGTCACCTCTCCCAGCCCCTTCACTGCAAAGTCTATGGCCTGAATGGCTAGGGAAATTTCCCAATCCTCAGGATAGTGAACTGCCACCTAATGGGCAAGGCCAGCTCCAGTGTCCCCTGCGAAGCCTCCTCCCTTTCTCTCCTCTAGGAAGACCATAGCAGTAGGACAACTATATCATGCTGTCCCTCTCTTACCCTCACTGGGCTATGAGCATCTTGGTCACTTCAGTATCCCCAAGGCCAAGCACAGGACTTGGCAGAAAAGAGATATCCGGTGAATGTTGATTGCTTAAATAAATAAACGAATAATAGGGCTGGTCCCTAGGGCAATGGCTAAGTGCCATGCATGAGGAGCCAGATCCTACAGTGTCAACCAAGGTTCAAATCTCATCCCTGGTGGCTGGAAAAATATGCTGGGCACGTGTGTGCATGCCCCAAATCCCTACAGGATGGAGAAATGTATGGAAAAGGATTATGGTGTGACCATGCCCTCTTGGGGGTTTTCTCTCTCTTCTCTCTTTCTCTCTCTCTCTCTCTCTCTCTCTCATCCTCTCTCAAGAGTATACTTGCCCTCTGGTAATTTTTTTTTTTTAAAAAAAGGCTTTAAAAAAAAAATAGAAGGGGCAGCAGGTGGCATGGTCGTTACGGTGCTGGACTCCACATGACTGATTGTGGTTGAGTCCCAGACCTGGTGGCTTTCTCATTTCCCCTCTCTCTGTCTCTCTCCAGCAAACACACGTGCCCTATGGCAAAAACATAAAAAAGAAAAAAAAGAAGAAGAAATGAATGATAGTCTGCATGAGAGATCAAAGATCAAATACAAATATATATATATATATCCTGGCTAGAAATGAGCTAGGGTCCAGGATCAGTCTTGTCAAAGTAACTGCCAACCTACTCCTCTGCTATGACAACTAAAAATGTCAGTGTTTGCCTCAGTTTCTCTGCCTTCCCCAGCTGGGCTTATCGGGCAACACTCCAACAGTCCCACAATTCTACTCCACCCCAGGGTCTAAACCCCTCCCAGCTAAGGCACCAAGGGACCCCTTCCCCATACCCCCCTGATGATAAGGGTTTCACTTTCTGCATACCCCTCACCCCCTGCCCACAGCAATTATGTGTCCTTCTGCCATCCTAGCTAAGGCCTAGATTTTAAAACCCCTGAGAGGTCTCACCCTGGCTGGGTCCCACCCACTATTTGGAAATCCAGAGCTGACTCTTACCTGAATCACTCAGAGACCAGCCCTACCCTGCCCCACCCCTGCAGGCAGAATTACAACTAGTCAGGAAAGCTCTGGAATCAACCCAACATCTCTTCCCATCCCAGTCCCCTACCCACAGCCCCAGATTTCAGTGCAATGTTATGCCCCTCTTGGACCTCAGTTTCTCCATCTGTAAAATGAAAAAAGAAGATGATCTATGTGAGCAACCCCAGACTCTGGTGAGAACTGAGTGTTGGTTTACCTGCTCTCCCTTCCTTTCCCTA
>NW_006159774.1:385613-386668 GCF_000334495.1 Tupaia belangeri chinensis
CTCTTCCTCCTCTTTACTGATTCAGTGCCAGGTTAGAGGTAATAGAATATTTTACCCAACAACTATAGACGACACATTTTTCTCACCCTCACATGGAACATTTTTGAAGACTGACCATGCAACAGAACACAAAACAAACCTTTACAAACATAAAAGTATGGAAAACATATCTAGCATCTTTTCCAACCACAATGGAATTAAACTTGAAATCAATAACAGAAAGACCCCTTAAAATACAAAAGCATGAAAATTAAACAATCCACTCCTGAACAACTTCAAAACTACTGAAAAAATTACCAAAAGATTCATTGAAACCAAAAATAATGAACATATGATTTTCCACAATCTTTGGGACACTGTGAACAGTTATAAGAGGGAAGTTTTTAGCAATTAATGCTCACCAGAAAAAAATAGAAAGCTGGCAAGGGGAAAACCTAACAATGCATCTCAAGGAAGTGGAAGAGCAGCAATAAAAAGTTCCAAAACACCAGAAGAAAAGAAATAATAAAGATTAGAGCAGAAATAAATAATATTGACAATAAGAGAACAATACCAAAAAAATCGAGGAAACAAAAAGCTGGCGTTTTGAGAGGATAAACAAAATTGACAAACTATTAGCTACACTAATCAGGAAAATTAGAGAAAGGAACTAGATAAATAAAATCAGTAATGAAACTGGAAATATTACAACAGATATAATAGAAATACAAAAACAATGAATAATACTATGAGTGACTATATGCCAACCTCCTAGAAGACCTAGATGAAATGGACAAATTTCTGAACTTACAATATACACAGAATGAACCAGGAAGAAACTGAAAGCCTGACTAGGCCAATAACAAGCAATGAGATTGAGTCAATAATAATCTCCCAATGAGGAAAAATCCAAGCCTCAAAGGCTTCACTTCTGGATTCTACAAAACTTTTTTTTTTTTTTTGGAGAGGTTTTCGCTATAGGGCGCGTGCGCTCGCCAGACAGAGAGAGACATAGAGACAGAAAACGAGAAATCACCCCCCAGGGGGGATGGTCACATCGCAATCCCTTCTCCTCC
>NW_006159774.1:386859-388485 GCF_000334495.1 Tupaia belangeri chinensis
CTCCATTCTCCTCTCGGGAGCTTGTGCACACACGCACATGCGCCCGGCATGAGTTCTAAGCCACCGGGTCCGGGACGTGAACCACGGTTGACTACATGGGAGTCCAGCGACATAGCCATTACACTAACTGCTGGCTCCCTGGATTCTACAAAACTTTTAAGATGTAGTTAACCCCATTCTCAAGCTATTTCTAAAGATCCAAAAGGAAGGAACTCTTCTAACCTTATTCTGTGAAGTTCCCATCACTTTGATACCAAAATTAAACAAGGTAATAATAATAATCATTAACATTTCTTTAACATTTACTATAGGCAGGGCAGAGTAACCACTTCTGGAGGACATTATATTATGAGTTTCAGGTACATCTTCTCATAATATAGCAGCCCTGTGGGGTAGATTTTCTTTTTGTCCCTAATTTCTAGGCAGGAAAATGAAGTGACTTGTTAAAGGCCACAGGCTATATAGTTCATAGAGCTGGGATTTGAGTCCTGAACTGTTTGATTTCAACATTTACAAACTTAATTCCCTGCTACATCCCATAGCTGGCTCCCTTAGATCCCAAACCATGAATCTTTAAAACAAACACCCGAATCCTGGCAGGATCAGGCCAAGAAGAAAGATAAACAAGCATGAGATTGGTAAGTGGAGAGTCCCCAAGTTCATCTGGGGAGTTTCCACTGCAGGGTCCCCTGTCCTACAGACCTCACCACTAGGCAGCTGGAGCCATCTGATTGGCACAGGGTGACTGAATGGTCACACCACTGGGACTCTCCCCAGCCCTCCTCCACCATCTAATGCAGAGCATCAGACATCAGCTCCAGGGATCAGCAGGGCCAGCTGCCAGTGACAGAGGGGATAAGGAGGGGAGAGCCCTTGTTGGCTAAGGGACAGCAGATGCTCACGAGGTCACTAAGGCTATAAAATATCAGTCTCCTCATCTCCCCCTTCCTCCACCATACGTAAAGGAAGAGGAGCTATTTCTACCACCCTTCTTTGGCATGTGAACCACTCTCCCAGCTCTGCTGAGAACCTTCAATAGCCTCCAGTGCCCCCAAATCTTAGCTGGGGTTTCAAGCCTGTCCTTTGCTAAGAAGCAGGATACCACAGAACAAGCCCTGAATGGGGACCCAAAAGATCTGATTTTTTGTAACATGGCCCCCTGAAGTCACTGTGCAACCTTGGACAAGTCACTCTCCTCTTCAGACCTTGGTTTCCCTACCCACTGAGCAAGATGTTCTAAAGGTGGAGAGCAGGAGTACTAGAGTCAGATGGGCCTGGGTTCAGGGTCCAGTTTCCATATTCTAGCTGTGTGACTTTGAGCCAGTCATTTGTCATCTCAGTGCCTCAGTTTCCTCATTTGAAAATAAGGATAATAATAGTAACTATTCTCTGGGACCCCTATAAGGATAAGGTCACTTATCTTAAATCCTAGTACTCAAGAGACACTCAGGAGATGTCATTACTGCTAGAATTATTCTAATTAATAATTACATAATTAATCCAGTTCTGTCATTGTGATCCTAGATGTGGAAAGAAAGAAAAAGAGAGAAAGAGAGGAGAGAAAGGAAATAAGAAAGAAGGAAGGAAGGAAGGAAGGAAGGAAGGAAGGAAGGAAGGAAGGGAGGG
>NW_006159774.1:388517-396253 GCF_000334495.1 Tupaia belangeri chinensis
AAGAAAGAAAGAAAGAAAGAAAGAAAGAAAGAAAGAAAGAAAGAAAGAAAGAAAGAAAGAAAAGAAAAGAAAAGAAAAGAAAAGAAAGAGAGAGAAAGAAAAAAAGAAAGAGAAGAGAAAACAAGAAAGGAAGGAAGGAAGGAAGGAAGAAGGAAGAAAAGACAAATGCCTCATACTAGACACCTAGAATTTAAAAGAGAATGACTCTTGGGGCCAGCAGGTAGCATAGCAGTTACGTTGCTGGATTCCCACATGGCCGACCATGGTTTGAGTCCTGGACACAGTGGCTTGGAAATCATGCCAGGCACATGTGCGTGCGTGCCCAAGGTCCCAGGAGGAGAATGGAAGATGAGGGATTGCATCATGGCCATCCCCACTGGGGGGTGATTTCTCACTTTCCCTCTCACTGTCTCTGTTTCTGTCTCTCTCTGGTGAGTATATGCACCCTATGGCAAAAACCTCTTTAAAAAAAAAAAAGAAGAATGACTCCTTAGTATATTAGGAATGTATTTGATCACACAGAACAAAAGTCCCAACATGGTGGCTTGAACCATAAAAAGGAAGGGGCATTCTTTTTCTCAAATGACAAGAAGTCCAGAGGTAAGCAGGCCAGACCTGCTATAGCTCCTCAGGAATGTCATCGGGAGTCCCAGAGCTTTCCATCTCTCCATCTGTCATCTTCAGAACACGTCACATCCTAGCACCTCATGCCCATGTTCCAAGCAGAAGTCTGGAAAGGGAAGAGCCGCCCCAGCAGATTTCCACTTACATCTCTTTCAGCACAGTGTGCCCTGTGACCTCACTTGGCTGTAAAATGAGGCTAAGAAATTAAATTTCTGGAGTGGGCAGACAAGGGACAACAACTTGGAAACAGAAAGGGCCAGCCAAGCCTTAGTGTCAGCCAGATTCTCGACAGTCTCTTTCTGATGTGGGCTGTGGTTCTCTAAAGAATCCAGAAGCTGGGACCAGCAGATGGCATAATGGTTACATTGCTGGAAGCCCACAGTTGACTGTGGTTTGGAGTCCCAGACCCAACAGCTTAAAACTCAAGCCAGGCACATGTGCATGTGTGCCCAAACTCCCGAGAGGAGAATGGAAGAGAAAGGATTGTAACGTGGGCAACACCCCGGGGGTGGGTGGGAGGGGAGGAGGCAGTGATTTGGCAACACCCCTAGCAGGGGTGGTGATTTGTCACTTTCTGTCTCTGTCTCTCCAGCGAGCACATGTGCCCTATAGCAAAAATGTCTCTTTAAAAAAAAAATCCAGGAACTAGTATATGCCACAGAGCCCAGAGGTAAGCACACTTTCCTTATCCCCAGGTGAGGTCTGGGGATAGCAGGAGCCAAGTGAGTGAAAGCCAGGTAACCTTCCAAGCAAAGCTCTAATCTGGTCCACTCAGCTGACTCAGAGTAAGGCCGGGACCTGCCCAAATAGGCCAGATGCCTTTCTTGTGTCCTGTGGCCTCTCGTAAAATGACCAGCCTTGGAACAAATCACGTAGGAAATGCTGGTGTCCCAATGCAGGGACTTCTTTGAAAACCTGCACTCAGAGAACTGAGAGCTTAGGAGACAAGAATCCATACTTTAAACAACTCTGCAGTGCTCGGGCAAGAGCCATAAAAGCCTATTTCCTTGAGACTTTCAGCAAGAACAGGACTGACTCACCACTCACATGGAATGTGTGCTCCAGTAAGTTATTAACTTACTGTCATTTGGCCGTATACAGTTTAGAAAAACATTTTCACTTACATCATCTTCTTTGATCCACACAGCAACCATTTGACGTAGGTGTTTTTAGCCCCTGAGTAAGTGAGGATTATTTCCATTATTACAAGTGACAGACACCCGATTTCAACTGATTTTGGCAAAAGAAGAACAAGTATTGTCTTCCAACCAAAGACGCTAGGGTCAGGTCTAGCTGCATCCAGGGAGCATCAAGTCGTTCCTCTCTCCTCTCTTGTCTCTTTTCTCTACTTGTCGGCTTCCCTCGCAGGCAGATGTTCACAGAGTGACTCTCAGGCAGCCCCACGCTAATGCTATCCTTGGCCCCAGTCTCTTTCGAAAAGAGGATGCCTTCCAGCAGCCCCAAGAAGAGTTGCTCTGACTTAGCTCAGATGCTTACCAGAAAGATGGGAATGTCCTGATCCTGACCATCCATCCTAGACCATGTACCTCCATGACTGAGAATGGGGCCAGGATGGTCCCCAAAAGAAAGCTGTATGTTGTTATCAAAAGAAGACGGAAGGGCTACAGGGTGGGCAGGAATGACGTGCCCACCAGTGTTCTGTCTCTCCACTGGGTGGAGAAGGACTCCACGGAATGACTTTGACTGCGGCCTGGAGCTAGTGGGTAAGGGGCTTACTGGCCTTTGGCCCTGGGACTGGATGGAGAAAGGAGAGAAGGGTCGCGTGGTTGAGAGTCCCCCAGCAGGTCCCAAAAGAGCCTACATCAGCCCTCCTGGGACATTTTCCTCAGCGTATCCCCACGTGATATGGAAAGATTTGCAAGGACGCTGGAAGCCAAAGCTGTTTCTCTGCACTACTTTCTGGTATCTGCTGTAAGCAGGAAGAGATACTCACTCTGGTTGAGTAACCAAAGCACGCCAGAAACTCCTGGGTACTTGACATATGTAAGGTCTCAAACCATGTTTTTCAGACGTGGGAGGATGTGATGAAGCGACTCATTCCAGTTGTACAGTCTCAGAATGGCAGGACTGGGACCCGAACCCCGTCTGGAATGAATATGCAGTCTGCACTCTTTTTGCAAACAGTTTCTTAAAAAGCACTACTGACGTCTTGTGTGGCATTGGCTTTGCTGGCTTAGCTGGCTAATAGTAAGCTCAGTCATGGCAATAACTAAAAATTGCTCCCTACATATCCAACCTCAACCCCTGGATAAGAACCACAACCATCTGACCATGAATGGCTCCTTTCTGTGGACCCAGGGCACAACCTAGAGAAAGCACTTAGTAATGCCTGTTGATTGAATGAAATACTCTGGAGTCAAAGGTCTTGGTGTGAATTCCAATTCCGTGCTCACTAGCTACATGGCATTGAGCAAGTTACTTAACCACTCTGTGCCTATATTTCCTCCTCTGTAAAGTGGGGCCAATACTAGTACCATTCTCCCAGGGTTGTTGTGAGAATTAAATGAGTCAATTCTAGTAAAATACTTAGGATTCTGCCTGATGCCTAGGACAGTCCTGCATCAGTGAAATCAATGAGCAATTGAATGAATTCATTCATTCATTAATGTCTTACATATACATATGTAGGTTCTCCTATATGTGCATACATAGTATACATGAGCTGGAAAACTGTCAACTCCTCATTGCACTTCACATACACTCCTGTATCTCTTATCTCCCTTAATCATCTCCATCATGCTGTATGAGAACTTTGTACATTTCAGATGAGGAAACACAGGCAAAGAGAGGAGGGGTGACTTGGCTAGGGTCTTCCGATTATTCAGTTACAGTTCCAGAATTTCACACTCTAGCTTCTCTGCATCTTTCCATTCCTCATGAATATACATTTTTAAGCCAACAGCAGCAAGTGAATGAAGACACTGCAGGATCTGAACCTTTTGGAGCCCCGGACAGGAAGGAACTGTCCTGACTCTGCAGCTGGGAGTAGTCCGTCTCTCTTCATCCAACCTTTGAACAGTGGGGTTGTCCAGTGTTGGGAGGAGGGGTTGTGCATGCGCATGTGTGTGTATGTGAGTCACAGAGGGGAAGGAGAAGGTCCAGTCATCTGGCCGGGACCACAGGACTGCAAAAAAACCTGGTGGTAAGTGATGTCTGATAAGCTGCCGGCCCACAGTCACCCACTCCCTGCGGCCAAGAGGGCTAGCTCTGTGGGTGTCCCAGAGCCCACAAACCTAAACCTCTCCCTGAGGCAGCCCTCAACTAAGGAACTGGATTTCTCCTCGGGGCACCCCCTACACAGAAGCAACCACACTGCTCTACAAGTCCTTCCAGCTCCACCCACCCATCCTACAAATAGAAGGCACCTTGGCCACTGCAGAGGAGCCCTCAGACAATAGGGAGTTCCGGGAACAGAAGACCAATGATGAAAGAGGAGCACTGGGCACCTCCTGGACTCAGCTGCCCAGATCCCTACGGAGATCCTAGTTCCCCATTTTCGAAGGTCCAGAGACCACTACCTGGCCCAAGCTGCTTCCCAGCTGAAGTGACAGGGGCCATGATTAGGCTTCAATTAACATGGCACCTTGAGGCTGCCCACCACCTCATCTTCTCACCTTTCTCCAACCATTTAACCCACTGCACCCTGTCTTCTCACCCCTCACACTCTCTCCTCCACGGCTGCTCTAGTTCTTCTCTCCCTTTCACCTGCTTGACCCATCCAAACTCTTTTGGTTTCCTCTCACTCTCTTGGCATAAACGCACATAGTGACCTGGGTTCACATCACACCAGCTGTCTAATCTTGGTCTTGTTGCTTACATTCCAGGGCCCTAGTTTCTCTATTGTAAGGTAGAAATATTTTGTGAGGATTTAATACAGTGATTAATACAGTGATTAAGTACAAAATACTTAATACAGAGTAGATACTCAGTAAATACTCCATTTCCTTTCCTCCCAATGCAGCCACCCAAGAGCTAGGCTAAGAGACAGAGAAGAGAAATTTAGTCTTTGCTCTTCTCTTCATTCTTAAAATTGTCCAGCCAGGAATAATGTGTTTCTTTCTCTCTCTCTCTATCTCTCTCTATCTCTCCCCATCCCTTCCTCACATACACATACCTGCAATGAAATTCTGATATTCCCTTCCTCCCATGCCAAGATGCAAACCATAGCCATTGTAAACTTCATTACTAATGAAAGTATAGAGTGGTTAAAAAAAAAATGGAGGGGGTCAGTAAATGACATAGCAGTTCCTTCACTGGACTCCCACATGGCCAACAGCAATGGTTCGAGTCCCAGACCTGGTAGCTTGAAACTCACACAGTGAAGCATATGCGTGGGTACCCAAGATCTCTGGAAGAGAATGAAGATGGGACTGCAGTGTGGCTATCCCCCCAGAGGGTGATTTCTCACTTTACCTGTCATACTATTTTCCTCTTTCTCTCTCTCTCTGGCCAGTGTATGCAAAACTTACTCTGTGCCAAGTATTTTTTGCATCCATTTTGCCCTAAGGCAAAAACCTCTACCAAAAAATAAAGGGAAAACCCTGAGACATATCATTTATATGTCAAACCATCTCACACTTTCAGATCTTCTCACATCTTAGTTGTGGACATCTTCCCTTACTGGACCTCTCCTAGTTGAGCTCTCACTCCACCTTCCTGAGGTACTATTCCCCTGGATCTGGGTTCCTGCTTATTCCTGTCTGCTTAGAGCCATTTCATTTTTGTATCCCTATCAATCCAACCTAATTAAATTCAACTCTTGTCAACCCAGTTCAACTTATTTCCACTCAACCCATCCAAACTCAAACTAAGACAATTCACTCAAACTCAACTACACTAAACTCAAACCAACCCATGCCAACACAACTCAATTCATCTTAACTCTATGAAATTCAATTCAACTCACACCAACTCAACTCATCTCCACTCAGCCAAACCCAAATCCAAATCCAATTCCATTCATTCAATCAAACTAAACTTAATTCAACCCAAGCTATCTCAACATGTTACAGTAAAACTCGACTCTACCCAAACCAAACCAACTTCATTCAACCTAATTCAATGTAATTCAGCTCAACTAAACCCATCCCTGCCCCAGCTCTATACTTCTCCCTTTGTATCTCTTCCTTCCTGTAAATGTTAAACACCTTCCTTCCACCCTCCAGATCCTAGTACCAGCTTTCCTATCATTTTCTAGACAGTGAGACACATAGTTAATACATGATCTAAAGACAGAGGGCAATTTTTTTCTTTGGATTTTCCACTTCCTTGTTTTTCCCCCAACCCAGACCACATCCTTAGAGGTAACAACTTTTCTTCATCCTGATGTCACCAATTACCCCTCCTCTTTTAATGAATCTCCAAGGCCATGATGCCTCAGACCTGTCAGGACTCTCACCTCTGCACAGGCTTTTATATTGAGGTAGGGGAGCAGTCTCAAGAGTTCAAGTCTCAAAAGAAATTTGATGAGCAGAAGAGAGCCAACCAGACCTAGGCACCTTGCAGGGAAAAGCAAGCTTGACCTCGGGGAGCAGAACACCACCCCTGGTTCTGCCTTCCCCCTCCATTATGGTTCTGTCTTTCGTGTTCTGCCTTTATCTCTCAGCTTCGTGCCCTCTGGCTCTCTGTCTTGCTCTCTCTCTCTCTCATTATCTCTGTTTCTGTCTGTGTGTGACCCTATCTCTTCATCTCTGTTTTGGACTTTCTCTTCCTTTTTTGGTATCTCTGTTGCCATCTTCCTCTCACTGACTCTTCCCTAACCATCTCTATCTCTGACATGATTCATTTCATGTTCCAAGCACTGACTGGGGACTTTCTCTTTTATCCCCTTGACTCTCTCTCTGCTGGGAGAGCAATAGGTCACCCCAAGCGGCCTGAGAATGGCTTTGAGGCTGCTGAGCTGGGTCCCGGGCCTCCTGAGCCTAGGAGCTAAAATTACTTCCCAGCCAGGAAATTAGCATTAGGTATATCGGAGTGGAGAGGGAATGTAAACCAATCTTCGTATTTTATACGTGGAGAAACTGAGACCCAGAGGCTAGAGGGGGCTTTCCTAAGATCATTTGGAGTTCACAGGAGGAGAATCAGGCCCTCCTGATTCCGAGACCCTAGACTCTGAGCCCAGAGGAGGGAGTTTTGGGTACCAGGCTGGCTGGGACGGGGGTGGGAGAGCAAGAGTGCCCACCCCAACACCACGGACAGAGTGTGTCAGCCTTGCAGTGCCATTTTGGAGCCATGTCTTTCTCTCTCATAGAAAGTGTATCCTCTGGAGGGTGAGGAGGGGAGACAAGAAGCACTCTGGGTGCCTTTTTGGTGAGACCCTTCCTACCTCTTGGGATTGGGACCCCAGACATCACAAAAGCACAGTTCTGAGAACACGAGGGGAAAGCCCTCATAGGCCCAAGAGAGGTGGAAGCAGGGTTTTGGCTTCTTCCTGTGAGCGATAGAACCGGAGTTTTAGCAGACTGACTACGGAATCCAGCCATGCAGCTCTTGGCCACAGGCTCCCCACCTGGCTAGACACAGCCCCCCAGACTGTCCCAACAGGGGAAATCCTTCGAACAGGGGCCTAGGACTGCATTCCTTCCAGGCCCCACCAACCACCAGTCTCCAAATCAAACCAGACTGCAGCCCAGTGCCCCTTGAAGCTAGCGCACGGCAAGAACCCCACATTCCCTCAGCATGCAAGCCAGGCCCTGCTCCAGCCCAACTATCTCCTTGGGAGCCTTGCAGCCCATCTGACAGCACTCCCTCCTGCCCCGGAGATGCAGCCCTCAGCAGCTCAGAGCTCTGGGGCAGGCGCCGGCCTGGGCCTTCCTCAGAACTCTGGGAGGTCTGAAAATAGAAAAGGAGAAGAGAAGGCTGCGGTCTGTGTGGTGGGCAGAGGAGAAGCTGGAGGGGGCAGGGAAGGAACTAGGTGCTAGGCCTCGGGACACGCTCACCAAGACCCACACTGACCTGACCTCCAGTTCCCTCCCGCACCCTCCTCTGAGCCCCCTGCTTCTTGTCTCTCTATAGAAAGCCCTGGCCTGCAAGTCTCTGGACCCAAACCTCCATTCAACAGATCAGGAGACTGAGGTCCACAGGGGAAAGAG
>NW_006159774.1:396788-405815 GCF_000334495.1 Tupaia belangeri chinensis
GGAAAGAGTTACCCATGGACATACACGCAGCAGAGAAGCAACCTGAATCCAGGGCTCCTTGGCTCCAGACTCTGTCTCTCTCCAGCAGCCTTCAGGATACTGTTGGTCTGGGGCCCTGATTTCTGCAGCATCTTCCCCAAAGGTCAACCACAGACAGCCCACTCCCCACCCCAGGAGTACCCTGTTTCTCCGAATCATGAGCTCAGCCCGAGTCAGAGGGAGTCCTGAACCCTAGCTCCCTCTGAGAGGTCTCGAGAAGCCAGGTCTTCCTCTCCACATCTGCCTACTCCTTCGATGACCTCTGCCTAGACATGACCTCTGCTGAGGCTCCTTCCTTCCCTTTCCCCTCGCACCCCTCCCCACTCCCTGCCTGAGTCCAGCAAAGCTGGGATCCACAGGAAAGGAGGGAGATCCCTGCCCTTGCCTGACACACCATATCCCAGTCTTTGCTCTTGGAAGGTTCTCAGACACACAAAGTTGAAGTCCACCTCCCTGGCCTCCTGCTGGCCCTGTTGCTGCTCTGGGGTCCACAGCATAGATGACTTCCTCGACCCAGTGGCCCTGGAGACGGACAGGCTGCAATCTTGTCCCCTATATAATTGCTTCAAGAGGCTCCAGGTGCAAGTTCCTCCAGGAGGCGTGAGTCCTGCCCTTACTAGCTGTGTGACCCTGAGCAGGTCACCTCACCTCCTTCGACGGCTATGTCCTCAACTCCAACATGAGTTTCAAAGGAGAAAAGAGACAGGATGGTGCCCTCGACACAGAGCCTGCATTTAGTTGTTAACAATAAAAGCTTGACATCATCGTTAAGGAGAGGAAACGCCGCCATTCTGGCCACGGCTCTTCATCGGACTTGTACTAGTTTCAGATCCCTGTTCTGGGTCCAATCTCATTTTTAAGTTCCGTCCTAGAGTGAAGAGGTCAAACTTTAGTTAAGAGCTGGTTCCCTCGTGTTTACTTTGTGCTAGGCTCCAGCGTGGCGAAGGACAAGACAGACACTCCCCTGTCCCCAAATGCCTGCACTCTGGGGGCAGACAGTTCCTGAGCACCAACCAGGCCACAACTAGAGAAGTCCCAAGAGAGGGGAGAAAGGGGACAGAAGCATATGAAGGACACCTGACTCAATCCCTGGGGTGTCCCCAGAGAAAAGATATTCTTAGCCGAGAGAATATCTTATGCAAAGGCCCGGAGGCAGGGAGGTCTCCATTAGAGAAACCGTGAGAAGTAGTTGCAGTTAGAGTGTGGTAAGAGCCAGTACTTCGATAACTCCTGCTACCTGCCAGGCACAGTTCCCGTGCAGTAAAAAGTTTGGCCTTGCCCAAAGAGAAGGCCTGGCCTTTGCCTGGGACTTCTGGGATGTAACCTCAGGGCCTTCAGAATGTTATGTCTGATAAGAGCGTCTTTGTTTGGGGTCACACTGGATAGTCTAACAGATGTGATTTAGGGTGGGCTGGCCACACCTGTATAGTTCCAGGGTAGGGGGTGGCCATGCCAGAAAGACAAAAAGTGTGACCTAGAGTGTAGCATTTTGGGTCATGCTGTATCAACCCACCTGGAGACAGAACCTCCCCCCCGCAGGAACAATCAATCAGTCAGTCATTCCTATATAATGGAAACTCTGGACACAGGCTCAGGGGAGCTCCCCCTGTAGCAATACCCCACACATTTCACCACACGTCCATGCTAGGAGAGTGACACCCTGACTCCAAGACAGAGGACAAGGGGAACTCCACATTCGGAAGGAATGCTCCTGGACTCAGCCTGTGCGAGACACATTTGCATTTGCTGATCCTAATGTGCACCCTTGCCCTGTAAGGAACCACGGCCATGAGTATAACAGCTCTCAGGGAATGTTGTGTGTCGTTCCAACAAATTACCGAACCTATGGGTGATTTGGGGAACCTCTCAAACTTTGTGATTGGTGTCGGCAGTGAGACTGGCCTGCAGGCTTACCTCATAGTACAGTGGTTAAACACTGTGCATAGGGGCCTGCAGGTGGCATGGTGTAAGGCGTTGGATTCCCACATGGCTGACCATGGTTTGAGTCCCAGAACTGGCAGCTTAAAAATCACACCAGGTGCATGTGCATGAATGCCCCAAATCCCAGGAGAAGAATGGGGAAGAAATTGCAATGTGGCCATCTCCCCTGAGGGGTGATTTCCTCTCTGGCGAGTGCACAACTCCTATATCAAAAACCTAAAAAAAAACTATTAAAAAATGTGCATGGGCACTAGCAGTTGGTGTAACGGCTATGTCGCTGGACTCCCATGTAGTCACCCTCGGTTCAAGTCCCAGATCCGGTGGCTTAAATTCATGCCAGGCACGTGTGCGTGCGTGCCCAAGATCCCAAGAGGAGAATGGAGGAGAAGGGACTGCAGCATGGCCATCCCTCCTGGGGGTGATTTCTTGCTTTCTGTCTCTCTGTCTCTCTGTCTTTCTGGCAAGCGCACGAACCCTACAGAAAAAAAAAAAAAAGAAATGTGCATAAGGAGCTGAATCCCACATGGCAAACTGCAGTTCGAACCCCGGCCCAGTGGTTTAGAAAATATACTGGGCACGGGTGCAAACTGACAGCACAGGAGGGTGCTCTCTCTCTCTTTCTGTCTCTGTCTGTCCGTCTCTCTATGACAAGCACACACACTCTCTGGCAATAAAAAGAAAATGGAAAAAAAAGAAGTAAGGATGGTCTTGTGTGGAGATGGTGCCCTCCGAGCATGTAGTGGCCCCTATTTAGCACAATTCTTACATAATATTTCATCCGGACCCCACAATAACGCCCTGGAGAGAGTACTGTTGTCACTGAACCTGTCTTAAGGCGTGGGGAACCGTGTTAGCTAATGAGGTCACAGTTATCAAACATAAAGGTGGATTTGAAAGCAGGCAGCCAGGCACTGGGTCTACCCTGTAACCACTGTGCTGTCCTGCTCAAGTAGGGAAGCAAGGAGGGCCAGTGAAAGGCAGTTGAGGTGTCTGGGGAGTAGCTTGCAGGGGACCATTCCCAGAGGGGTTCCCTGCCAAAGAGGCTGAGCTTTGTCCAGGGGGCAGAGGGGACTCAGTGATTGTCTGAAGCCTGAGCAGCTGCGGGCTTCGCAAGGCCCCTCAGGGTGCCACATGGAAAGTGCACTGCAGACAGGCCTAGGTGGGAAAAAGACCGAACGAGAAGCCTCACCTGGACCTGAGCGTAATCTTGGGGATGGAGAGCAGGGGACACAATCCTGACTTCCTTAAAGGGCAGGCTTGACAGGACTTGGGTGCAGCCTATAGGGAATGGGAGGAGGCGTGGGTAAATGGGGCTTCCGGATTAGACGGTTGGAGTGCTAAATCCATGAGAGCGGGGAAAAACAGAAGGAAGAATAGATTCCAGGTGGGCTGAGCTATTATTAACAGCCCCAGAGTCTGAAAGGGGTCAATGCCCAGAACAGAGCCGCTGCCCCCAGGGCACAACGACCTTCTACCTGGAACAGGGGTTACCAGGGCAGTACCGTCAGCTCCCTGCTTGTCCCTGAGTGGCCACCAGGTGGCAGCATAGGCCATCTTTTTCCAGGGCAAACCTGGAAGATTTCGTGGGAGGCTGGAGAAAGTCGTTACTTCCTGGAGATGCAGATCCACTAGGGGATCCCAGAGACCAAGGCCAGTTGCTGCAGGAACAGCTTCAAAAGAGCCTATGTCTAGGGGGCAGTAGTCTTGGTTTCTAGATACAGCCTGTGACCCCCAAGCAGAGACCTGTCCCTCACTGAGGCTCAGGTTTCTCCTCTTAACAAGCCCTTCATGGGGCCAATGTGGGGCGTGGAGATGAAGGTGCTGGATCCCACATGACCGACCCTGCGGTTCGAGTCCTGACCTGCCAGGCTTGTGTGTGCATGCCCAAAATCCAGAGAAGAGACGAAGGGACTGTGGTGTGGCCATCCCCACGGGGGGTAATTTCTCGCTTTCCCCTTTGTCACATTCTCTCTGGTGAGCACATGTACCCTATAGCAAAAGCAAAACAGCAACAACAAACATGCCCTACAGCAGGCCAGAGCTGGGAGAAGGGGTCTTAACCCCTCCCCTGGCTTTCCGCCTCCACTAACTGTGGCGCTTCAACATAGTTTTAGGGGCAACATCTTTTTCATAAATAAAATGCTAAAAGCCTCCTAACACACGCTGCACCCCGTGTAAAACAGAACAGGTTTAACTGCTCTGCTGTGGTGAGAGTGAGGTCGGGGACCCTCCTAAGCCCACACAGGCTAAAGCCTAGACCCCTCCCATCAACACGGAGGCCCTTCTTGCCCAGCTCAGGTGCCATTTCCCACCTTCTCCCCACCCCACCCCCACCCAGACCATGCCGTCTTTGCCCATCTCAACTTTCCCTTGGGAATGCCCTTCCACTCCCTTCTTTTTATTTTTTAGAGAAATTTCTACTATAGGGTATGTGCTCTGGCCAGAGAGACAGAGAAACAGAAAGCAAGACATCGCCCTCCAGGGGAATGGCCACGCTAAAATCCATTTTCCTCCATCCTCTTCTTGGGATCTTAGGCACACATGCACATGTGCCCTGTGTGTTTTAAGCCACCAGGTCCGGGAACTCGAACCGCAGTCAACTACATGGGAGTCCAATGATGAAATCATTATGCCATTTGCTGGTCCCATCTCCTCCCTTCTCATCTCTTAACATGAGGTCTCCCTTGTCACCTCCTCCAGGAAGCCTTCTCCAAAGCCCCAGCAGATAAAAGTCACTCCTTCCCCTGCATTGTAGCACCTCAGTCCCCCACCAGGTACTAAGCATGTCCTCTGACTGGCACCACAAGACAACAGGGTCTCTCCCTGATCCTGCGCCCCCCACCCCACCCCCAGCCCAGGGCAGGTACCATGTCGAGACTCAGCTGGCTAGGAGGCAGCAGACCAGCCTCTGCCCTGCCAGGACTCACCAAGTCACCTACCTGGTAGGTCACCTCTCCTGGGCCTCAACTTCTACCTCTGTATAAGAGCCTGCTAACCCGTAATCAGAACAGTGTAGGGGTGGGCCTCGCTACATCATCTGTAGGCTCAGGACAAAATCAAAATATGCAACATCTGTTCAAATATCATTTTAGCTTCCAAGGCGATGAAGGTAGAACATTAACCCAACACCAGGAGTCTGCAACCCAGCCACCCCACCTGTGTAGGGCTCTGTCAGCTGGGAAGGTGGTGTCCTTTCTTTCCATCGAGGTCACGTCTGCTGGTCCAGCTGGAATCCAGCAGGGCTCCATTCTCCTGGAAGGGAGCGCCTTTCCCAGGTCTCACCAAGGTGCAGTGTTGGCCCGCAGGCATCCTGCCCACGTCCCCCGAGATCTCATGGCCCTGCCTGAAAACAATGCGCTTCTACTCATTTGTTGAATGAGGAGAAGGGACCAAAATTTGGACACGAAAAATTGGAAGCCAGTGATTAGCACAAAGCCTAGCACACAGCTATGGTCTGTTAATGTCTGATGAGTGAGACCATTAATTAATGCTTAAGATCAGACAGCTAAGTAACGGTGTGTGGAATGAAGGCACTGCGAGAGATTGAGAAATCGTTGAATTGGGGTTTTCTCTTTCTTTCTCCTTTTCTCCTTAATTCAAGAGGGCACCTGTACTCACCCGAGAGAGAAAGCACCCGCCAGTGGGGCCTGGTCTCACCAGCATCCCCTTTCCAAATCCCTCTCTCCACCCCGTTAGGATTCGGGGCACACCCATGAACTGCAGTCAGCGACATGGGATCCGGCTCAGAGCACTGTGCCTGACCACCGTGCTATGCGGCCCACCCCAATAGGGGTTTTCAAACCATGTTCGTCGAAGCTGGAGGGATCTGCAAAGATGTGTTGGCAACACAGGACAGGCCAGGGGCTCAACAGCAGACCCTCTTCCCCTTTCACTCTTTATCTGTCTCACATACTAGGCTTCCCAGGTAAACCTCTTATTAAGTTCATTTTATTTATTTCTTCCATGAGAAAGAGAAGGGGAGAGACAGGGTCCCCAATGGGGTCTTTGTGCCTCAATCTGCCCCCAGTCTGGGCCTGCATGGATCATGAGTACGTGCACACCCACCCGACCTCCCCAGAGAGGTCCTGAGATGTGAACCTGGGGCCTTTCCTGTGTGGGTCCAGGTGCATTCGCACTGCGCCACCGCCTGCCACCCGGCGTACGCTATTGTTTGAAGCGGCTTTCTGCTAGCTCAGGAAAGGCAAGTGGTGTGCCCAAAATCGCGAGGCAGGAACTGGGAAGAGGGGGGCAGAGAGGAAGGACCAGAGGCATAAGGCAGAGGGCAGGCTGCGCCCCACACGAGAGCTGTGAGCCGAGGCGGTGAAACACAGGCAGGAGAGTGAACCTCGAAACTGTAGGCTCCCAGTAGAGAGGGGAAATCGGGTGGAGGAGCGAGACACATAGGGGGTGGAGACCTGGAACACAAAGCTCAGCTCAGAGCAGAGATTCGGGTCAGTTTCCAAGTTCAGAGGCCTGGGGTGGGAGAGGGCTCAGTCATTGCTCTGTTCACTAGGTTCTTTTTTTTTCTTCTTAGGTTTTTGCCAAAGGGCATATGTGCTCCCCGGAGAGAGACAGAGAGACAGTGAGAGGGAAAATGATAAATCGCCTCTCGGGACTTTGGACACACACGCATGCACCCAGCACTGAGTTTCAAGCCACTAGGTCCAAGACTTGAACCATAGCTAGCCATGTGGGAGTCCAGCACCTTAACCACCATGCCACCTGCTGACACAGTTTATTGTTTTTTAGTTTCCCCCCTCTCCATAAGGCATGTGAACTCTCTAGAGAGAGACAGAGAAAGGGAGAGAGGGAGAGAGAGAGAGAGAGAGAAAGTGAATAGCAACGGAGAGAGGGAGAGAGAGAGAGAGAAAGTGAATAGCAAGCCCAACTGCGATGGCCACGCTGCAATCCTTCCTCTCGTATTCTCTTGGGATTTTTTTTTTTTTTTTGAGAGGTTTTTTGCTATAGGGCGCATGCCCTCGCCAGAAAGACAGAGAGAGACAGAGGGACAGAAAGCAAGAAATCACCCCCTGGGGGGGATAGCCACACCGCAATCCCTTCTCCTACATTCTCCTCTCGGGATCTTGGGCATGCACGCACACGCGCCCGGCATGAGTTTAAGCCACCAGGTCCAGGACTCGAACTGCAGTCGTCTACATGGGAGTCCAGCGACATAGCCATTACGCTAACTGCTGATCCCTCTCTCAGGATTTGAGGTACACAAGAATACATGCCCAGGGTGTTTTGCAGGTCACCAGGTTCAGGACTTAAACTGCTCAGTTGGCCAAATGGGATCCAGCTGCCTTAACCACCACTGGCTGGCCCTCATCCAGATCCTTCACTGACTACCTACTAAGTGCCAGGCACTGTTGCAGACCCTATGTTACAACTGTGAGCATGACAGATTCCCTGTCCACACAGCACTCACATCCTGAAGTGGAGAGAGGACATAATAACATGATTATAATAATAAACACTGTTGTAAGAAAACAAATGAACCAATCAGCTAGAGAAAAGTGAAATGAAGAAAATTAAACAGGGTGAGAGGGAGGGGCTGCAGGTAGGTGGGCTAGTTCCTATAGGGTGGTCAGGGAGGGCCTCCCTGAGGAGGTGACATTTGAGCTGAGCTCTGAGTGAGATGGGGCCTCCTGGGGGCCCCAGCTGCAAGGCAAGGCGGGAGGGCAGTGAGGCTGCCTGGAGAGCCCGCAGGTCCACTGCAAAGGAAGGTGAAGCCACAGGCGGGCTGGCAGGAAGTCTGGGCCCTGTAACCGTATCCCCAGGAAAGAGGAAGCCAGGAAGGCGCTTTCAGCAGTCGTATTCATCAAGGCCGGGCTCTCACCCCCAGGCAGCACCAGAGGTTCCTCAGGGCCCGATCCACCTTAAGCCGCCTGGGGAGAGACAGCCAGGGAGAGCGGCCCTGGATCCTCTTCCAGACAATAAATGCTTCCAGGTTCCTGGGGAGCACTGGGTGGGTCACAGCCCCATCTGATCTCAATTACCCCCTGGTGTAGGGTTCCTGGGCGGGCGGGGCACGAGCAGAGAGGAGGCCGCTCTCTGTAATAAGAATCTCCTGGCCCAGCTGATGACGGCACCTCCGGACAGGTCCGCCAGACTTCAGGACTCAGGAAGGGAGTTCTCCCCAGAAGGAGAGATCTGGGTATGGGTAGACACAAGGGACTCTGCTTCATACACATTTTGCTGTGCAACCTGGTGCCACTTACTTAACCTCTCTGGGCCCCTACAGGAATGGGGAAGATTCAACCTTTTCCTTCTCTACCTCTTCCCCAGCCAAGAGGCAAAAATATGGTCCGGGCCAAGATGGCAAGGCTTAGTGCTATGGGCTGGGTTGGCATGGGGTAGAGTCATGACTCTCTTCATTTCTCCTGCCTTGACCTCCTGCAAACACATCCCCCGCTTAAGAGTACCATGCCAGTGTTGCCGGAATCAGACCTGAGAGACAGGTCTCCGTTTTTCAACCAGCTTGGAGAAGTCACTTCACCCCTCTGGGCCTCAGTTTACTTATGCCCACCTACAGAGGGGTTGTGACGACTCAGTGAGTAACAAGTGTGAAGCCCGCACACCCTTAGCCGTCTTCATCGCATCAAGTACTCCGTCAACAACCACAAACGTTGTCTTGCTCTGAAGCAGGGAGAGAAAGCACCCAAGTTTGTACAATTCTGAGTGATGCGTTTTTGTTATAGAGGACCTTGAGTAAGAGCGTCCCCTGCCAGGCCTCAGTTTCCCCATCCATAACAGTGCAGACAGAGCTCTGCCCAGATGGGGCTCCTGAGGCTCGGAGTGGGCAGCCCCATTTGCAAAGAGGCATCACTCCAGCTACTCTGGTAGGTTTCCTTGGGAGCCCTGGGTTTCATTGGGTCCCTTTTTATCTCGGGGGATGTGGAGGGTTATGTCTGTCTTGGGGCGGGCAAAGCAGACGGGAGTGGTGATGGAGTGAGCAGGGGGGTTTCCACGGAGATGTGCTTTCCCGCCAGGCTCGGGGAGGCATTGGAGCGGGATTCGATCCAACGGCCGGCTCGGTTCAGGGGG
>NW_006159774.1:408114-434061 GCF_000334495.1 Tupaia belangeri chinensis
GGCGTCGCGCGGCAGGTTTGCCCCTGCCCCGCCCCCCCCAGCCGCTGGCCGCTGGCCGGCTGCTGCGCGGGCGCTGCTTTCTCTTTCAAGTCAGCGGCGCGGGATCGGGAACTCCCTGCCCGCTGTGGCCACGAACAATGCGCCGCTTCCTGCAGGCCCGCCCCTGCCTGCTCGCCCCACGCCCTGCGCACCGCAGAGCGGGTACACAGGGTCGAGCCCTGGGGGACGACCGGGGCCTGGAGGGGCCTTGGCTGGTCATCTAGGGCCACGAGTAAGTGTGTGCCGTGACCCAGCCAAGGCCTGGCAGCAGCTGGGACTCTTCCCTGGTTTAAGCACACAAGGTGCGCTGCATCTAAGCTCTTGGCGCACAGGCGTCACCTGGCACACATGCCCGGGTTGGTCGCGCTCCCCTTGGGCCATGTGCATGCCTGTGGTGTGCACCCAAGTCTCACCGACAGGCTGCACGTGCCCGGCATGGCTACGTGGCGCATGCGCTGACGTTCTCCTGAGTCAACAAATGGTGGTTGATGTGCTGGATTTGCAGAGCCCTGTGTGAGGTGGGGTTCAACCAAAGAACAGAACCGAGAAAAGTCCTGTGTCCTAGCGAGGGAGCAGACAATGGGCAGGATCAACGACAGGATCAAATGGCATATTTCAGAGCAATGCTGTCCTGGAGAGAAGTGAAGAGACTGGTCTGGGAAATTGAGGCTGTTTTAAATAGGGTAGTTATGGATGTTTTAACTTAAAAAGGTTCCACTGAGCAAAGACGCAGGGAATATGAATCACAAATACATACACAGTGTACTCATTCAGGAAAGACAGACACAGAAGGACGGGCACCCCCAAGTATCAGCTGGTCACAGGCATGCAGCCCAATGTGCTCGCAAAGGACCCTGGACACCAACCGAGGACCTTTCCTATGTGGGTCCAGTTTTATCACTGCACCGTCGCTTGGCTCATATGTACATCTTAAAAATATATGCGGTTACGGGACCAGCAGATGGCATAATGGTTACATCACAGGACTCCCATGTAGCAGACTGCAATTCGAGTCCCGGACCCAGTGGCTTAAACTCACACCGGGAGAATGTGTGTGTGTGCCCAAGATCCTGAGAAGAAAATGGAGAAGGGGTTATGGCGTGGCCAACCCCCGGGGCAGTAATTTCTCGCTTTCTGTCTCTCTGTCTCCCTCTGTCTTTCTGGAGAGCACATGCAACCTATAGCAAAAACCTCTCCAAAAATAAAAAAATTTTATATATATATATATACACACACGCAGTTACTCCTCAAGTACATGCATTACACAAATATAATAATGCTTAACTTGGCTGTACGTTGCATATACTTTTAAGATGTATCAGGCCAGCAGGTGGCGTGGTAGTTAAGACGCTGGACTCCTAAAAGGCCAACAGCAGTTCAAGTCCACACCTGGCAGCTTGCTTTCTCACTTCCCCCTCTCTCTGTTTGTCTCTCTGTCTCTGTCTCTCTCTGATGAGCATGCATGCCCTGTAGCAAATTTAAAAATAATAGTAATGATAAATAAAATTAAATAAATAATTCTTCCCCAAAAATAAAAGATGTATACAGGGCCCGTCATATGAAGTGACAATACATGCCCATGTAAGCCTCATGATTATCACTTCACATACATCTGCATGTACTAGGCACCTACGTGCATGGTATATTATATGTATTACATGCATCTCCATCAGCATCTACAGCATCTGTATCTACAACATATATCACCCCTGTGCATACACACGTGTTCTGCTGTGTGCACAGGTATACCTGACGTTACATATCTGTCTCTAACCCAGATACACATACAGAACCCTGTGTAGGCTCATGTGTATCACATATCTCAAGTGTGTGTTTTCCTAGTTTCATAAACCATCCATCACCACAGTGCATCCAAAGGCATACATGGATTTGCAAGCCTTGTGTGTATCATGTGAAGTATATCATATATGCATATGCCCACGTATCCTAAATCCCATGTAAATGTGTGTCTTTACTAGCCACACCACACACACACACACACACACACACACACACACAAACAGTACATGCATATTTCTCATGCATGCTCTCATCTTTCATGTCCCAGATACACACGTTGCAGGCAAACGATCTCAATAACACTGACTGAATACCTGCCACGGGCCAGGCACGGTGGTCGTGGGTCATCTCAGTCAGTGCTCAGGACAAGCCTGTGCAGTAGTTTCAGCCCGCTTAGCCTGGCAGTGAGAGACAACACTGTGGTCAGACCGCCAGGGTTTGGATCCTGGCCTCAGTGTTGTCTAACACGTGGAGATCTCATCTCCCCATCATAGAACAGGGTAAGAGCCACACTTACTTGTTGGAGTTCTTGTGAAAAGTCAAGGAGATGGTAATTTATGAGACACACAGAGCACAGTACCAGGCTATCACAAGCGCTCGATAAATCTCAGCTGTGACTATTACGGTCCGTTTGCAGGTGCGGAAAGCCAGGCTCAGTGAGGTTCAGTGACTTCCCTAAGATGACACAACCTGTAAGGGGAGAAGGCAGGCCTCGATCACACAGTTCAGGCCCTGGAAGCATTCTGCAGAACCGTCTCCACAGCTCATGTGCCACATTACACAGTGGGGACAAGTAGCACGCGCGTGCCCACACACCAGGCACCAGGCATGATCCTTGGTTACGTGGCACTTACAGACCATACACAACCGTGCACACACACCCCATGTATAACCTGTGTGCACACGACCCTGCTCCTTGCACAAACCTGCATGCAGGTATGATGAACACACACACATGCCTGTGAGGGAACTGCACGCATGCCTCGTTGGCGAGTCAGCTGCATGGAGTCCACATAGACATACCCCGACACACCTCTTGTACCATTTACACACCCCAGTGTCTCCATACTGCAGCCCACACATACACTTCACTTGTATACACGTCACTTGTACGCACACAACGTATGTACGTTATACACCTCCCATGCACGTGTCATCCACACTGCCAGTGTACACACTTTCCTCCCGTCGCTTACCTATAACCTGTGTACACCTTTTCTGCATGTCAGTGTGTGTGGCGAGTGTACCTGTCCTTCTGTCCCTGACAGACAGCGTGGGAGGCCCAGGCCTGCTCCTCTGGGGGCTCTGGCAATGGGGATGAGCGTCAGAGAGGGAGAGCCTGGACCCCCATCACAGGAAGAGGAGGTGGCCCCTGGCTTCACTGCTGGCGGTCAGGAAATTATAGTGGACACCAAACTAAAGCAGCCCCTTGGCGGGCCAGGTAATCAGGCCTCTCCCGGATTCAGCCTGACAGTTTAAATGTTCTAATTCCGCTGCCAGGGCACCCGCTCCCCCACTCCAGCCTCGGCCCAGGCCCCAGCCCCCTGTCCTAATTAGACCCACATTTTCATTACCCTGAGATTAGACAGGTCCCCTCCGGCCGAGGGACGCCCGCAGCTGCATGGGAACCATCCCCGAACGAGCGCATTTACCTGATTATGGAGTTTATTTTAAGGCAATTGCTGCAGAGCACTGGAGGCCTCCTTCACTCTAACCCTGTTCCCCAGACCCCAGAGGCCTCTACAAACCCGGACAAGTGGTTTCTGCCTAATGTACTGACACCCTCTCCCCCAGGGCCTCGCAATTCTGGAGGCCCTGTATGGGCTGGGTCCCATTTTTAAAAAATTTCTCCTTACGTGTAAGGAGAAAATATCCCAAAAATCTTCTCCTGGGGTGATGTAGGGGTAGGGAACGGAGGTCACCTGAAGGATCTGTGTTTCATTTATTCATTCCACAAACATACTCCGTCCCTGAGCAAACGGCAACACTGATGATGAATGAAGTGTTTATTCATTCAGCCCAAGTGTGCGGCGTGGAAGAACAGGCCACGCACACAGCCGCCGCCTTTTCACAGCACGTGACCTACGCTTGATAAGCGTGTGAGACACACAAGTGAGAAGGGGCATATGGGGAAGTGTGGCATTTCAGGCAAAAGACACAGCAAGTGCGACAGCTCACGGAGCGCACACCTGGAGTAGCTGAGGAACTGAAAAAGATTAGCGAAGCTAAAGTTGGGGATGTAAGGGGTGAGACCTGAGATGAGCTTGGGCTGGAGTCCAATCATAAAGGGCCTTGAACACTGCACAAAATTATTTATATTGAACGTCAGAAAAATTATGATGCATTTTGGCACAGAAAAACACAACATGACTTTTTCAATCCACCCAATACTTGTGGGGCCAGTAAGTGGTATGGTGGTTAAGGCACTGGACTCCCACAAGGATGACTCCAAGGTTTAAGTCCCGGACCTGGTGGCTTGAAAATGACACTGGGCATGTGTGCATGCATGCTGAAAATTCAAAGAGGAGAATGGAGGAGAAGGGATTGTGGCATGGCTATCCCCCCTTGGAGGTAATTTCTTACTGTCCCTCTCTCTATCTCTGGTAAATGCACACACCCTATACCAAAAAATAAAAATAAAAATAATTTGTACTTGACCCTGAGGACATGGGGGAGGGGGAGCTTTGAGCAAGGGAAGGACCCACTCACTGAATAGCAGGTGTATCTGAACACCTGGTACTGGCATGTAGCTTCATCTGCACTCATGCCAGCCCCATGAGGCATGCACAGACTCCCTTATTCACAGTGTTGAAATTAAAAAAGCTCTTCTTCCCATTTTTTTAATTGAGTTCATCATTTTCTTCCAGGTAAGCCACTTGGTTTCCCTGTGTATTCTGATTATCAGTCCCTTATCTAAGGCATAGTTTACAAAAATCTTCTCCCATTCCAAGGGTTGTCAATTCACACTAATTACATGGTTTCTTACTTGTTGATGATGACGTGTTTAGTATTCTCAACTGGGCTGGACTGAGGTGTATATCATGCTGGGTAAAATCTCTTTACAATCTAAATGATGTATAGCAATTGAATGTATAAATAATAATAGTAATTTTTTAAAACTACCAAAGGGGGGGGGAGGAGAAAAAGCTAAATAAATAAATAAATAAATAAATAAAATTCAAAAAGCTTTGGTGACCAAAAAGGTTTTTCATAGGTTTGATGCCCAAACTGACCTAGACTAAGAAGAAGCTATTTTTCGGTTATTATCTTACTACATGATATAAATATTTGTATATTTCGTTGGGAAAATATGAGTGGGTTGATTATAAAAATGTCTCAGACCCCAGGCCCCATGAGAGGCCTGCAGTATACGATATGTTCCATATTGACTTCACAATCAAAAAACGCTCTAAAACCCATCAGACTTCATAGGTTTTAGAGAAGGGTCTCTGGTTTGTATCACAGTTCTCATTTTCTGGATGAGGAGACCGCTGTGGAGTGTGGTAAGTACCCTTCTCTCGATCACACAGCTGGGTACGGCCATGCAGTTCAGCTCTGCAGCACACTCTTTTGGCTTTTGATGCACCAAAATGGGGTCCAGGCCCCTGGGGATGATAGGAGGAGCCACCATTGCTCAGCACCTGCTCTGAACCTGGCCCCATGCTAGCCTTGCTGACCCTTGGCCTTCAGTTGTACCCAGCTGTGCGCATTGCTAGCCCCACGTCACAGGTGGGAGGGCAAGGATCCGAACAGCAAGTCAGCTTGACCCAAGTCCTGCAGCAAGAAGGTAGCAGAGCTGGGAGTGGGGCACAGGTCTGGTGCCACTACAACCCCGCTCTTTCTACTCTGGAGATCAGCAAGATGGAGGCACAAGCTGGGCCAGGGGAGGCCAAGAAGCGGACCCCAAGTAGAAAGCAGGTCTCCATCAATGACCTAGCTAGCCCCAGACTGTCGGGGAGCAGTTACTGCCGCCCAGGTCTGAGATGGCCTCTGTCCTTGGGGCTGCCTCAGTCTCACTTCTGACTACGTGGGAGTCCAGTGACATAACCATTACGCCACCTGCTGGTCTCTGTTACTTATATTTCACAGAGGAGAAATTTGGGCTCAGAGAGGTGAGGTCACTTGCCTCAGACAACCCAGCAAGCAAATGGCAGAGCTGGGGTTTTGCACAGACCTGCCAGCCTTAGGAGCCCAGTTCGTTCCTCTCTATCCTACATGTGCCAGGGCCTGTGACCTGAAAGCAGGCGTGTTAGAGGAGGGCAGCCTCTGTGCCCGGGGAGGGGGGAGGAGAGCGAGAGGTGGGGCGGGAAAGGAGATGAGGCTGGCCAGGGCACAGGAACACAGCACTTCTGCCAGGAGAACTAGAAGGAGGTAGGCAGGAGGCAGGAGAGGTGCTTCTGTAGGTGGAGCCTGCCACAGCCAGCAGCAGACATGGGCCCAGCTTGGAGACAGGACCCTGGCCAGGATGACCCCAGCCTGCTGGAGGAGTCAATGAGAGCCCTCGCGAGCCCTCCCCACCCCAGCCCCCAGCCCCCTCTGCCAGGCCTTAATGGGATCAGGTCTGTGATGAAAGAAGAAGGGCGGCTTCCCTGCTGTCCCTGACTGGGAAGGAAAGATGGGTGGCCCACAAAGGCTCCTGCAGGAAAGCCACCAGGATTTCAGAAACCAGTATCCCTCCCTCCTCCTTCCAGTGCCACAGCTCCAAGCGGGGCAGCCCTGGGGGCTCAGATCGGATCAGTAGATTCTGGACAGACGCCATCTCTGGGTGACACACAGCTGAGATGGGACCTGACAAAGGAAACAGCAGCCAGAAACTGAGAACTGAGAGAGGGACAGAAGGGCAGTGTGGGGACAGAGGACAGAAGAGAGGGACAGTGCACACAGGGAGACGGAGACAGGGAAGAGAAACTTACACAGGGGTGCAAACAGAATCAGGAGCCAGGGAAGGCTGAGAAAAAGGAGAAGGCAGCTGCGGGCAGGGAGGGGCAGGTTCATCCAGCCTAGTGACCGCATGCAGAGGACAGAGTGACAGGGGGACGGTCTGCGGGACAGCCAGAAACCAGAGGCGCAGTCCCCGGAGAGCACCAGGAGATGCCTCTGCCCAATCATCCTTTCTCTCTGTGACCTCAGTAATCCCGCGCTCCTGGCACCCCTGTTTCCTAGCAGATGTCCACAGCCCGAATGTGAGGGGGGAGGACAGCAAGGGAAGCCGCTGAGCCTGGGGCCCCATGGCTGGCTGCAGCCCTACCCTCTGCAGGCTTCCGTCAAGTCCGTGAGGACAGTAGCTCAGCTCATGTCCCTGAAAGGTCCCTGCTCCGACTCCATCTGTGTCGCATCTGTGTTTACATTTGGAGCTTTTAGAAAGAGTTGCCTGGAGGAAGTGGGGTTTGGAGTGTGCAAACCCTGTCTGGGCGGGACTAGAGCTCGAAAGCTGTTCCTGACGGGGTGCCCAGGAGGAGATGTGAAGTCCACAGCCACTAGCCCTAGGTCCCCTCCAGCCTTGAGCCTGGAATATGATCCATGATGGCCACTGGGAACATCTGGAGGCCAGGCGAGGGTGAGAGAAGATGCCACAGTGGGAGTGTCTCGGCAGAGCACGGTTGGCTGCTGACCTCAGGGGCTGTCACGGGGCCCAGAGTACCTTCTCATGGAGGAGCCGTGCAGGCCAGAGAGTCCCTGCAGGAAGAGAGCTTCTCACACCCAGCAGGGACCTGGCACGGGCCGCCACACCTCTGCACAGGGAACTTGGTGGCATCGGCTAAAGCCTGGGTTAGGAGCCTTCAGAGCCCAGTCCCGAGACAATCCTGCCTCTCCACCCAAAACAGAAGTAGAGAAATCAAGAAAGTGATGCCGAGGAACTTCAGGCTCCAAACTTCCCCAAAAGCCTCAGACAGGATTTTGCCTTCGGCTGACTGTCCTCGAAGCTGGGAGACAGAATGACGGTGATAGTGATGATGCAACGAGGGCAGCCATTGGGCCACAGGGAAGCGATGTGATGCCCACCAGTGAAAACACCAAAACCCAGCCATACCAGCTGTCACGTCCGCACTGCCCCAAGCACGCAGCACCCCCTTGCCAGCCCAGCTGCCAGGCTGTAACTCCACTTCCCACTCTGCTCAGAGACAGCCTGCCTGGCTCAGCATTCCTGTGCCTGGTTCACCTGGACGACCATCATCCTGAATGGCACCCATGAGGCTGCCCAGTGAGGAGCGCCCCACCCCCCTCCTCCCACTCCCCTCTCCCAAAGCCTGAGCAATCAAGTCTGGCTGCCTCCCTGGGCTGGCGCAAGTCCCCGCCTCCTCCCGGCCCCTCTTCCCGGCTGCAAACCCGGCTCATTTGCATGTGGATCGCGCCTGCCACCATGGGTGCTGGGGTCAATTGAAACTCAAGAAAAGAGAAGAAATTTATGCAAAACTGTTGATTGCATTTGTATGTAATGAAATCATCCAATATTCATCTGACTATAGAATCTAATCTGAGAAGAGAACCGAAGGACATGAGTGTCACTGCAAAACCGTAATGAGCCACTGTAGTGATTAAAAAAGCTCTTGAGCCTTCTGAAAATCCAGGCAGAAATAGCGTCTAATCAACTCTGAATATAGGAGGCGAGATTGGGCTGGCGCGTTGCGCACGGCCCGCCGCGGCGCCGGGGGTGCGCGGTAAACCCTGGCGGCCGCGGTCTGTGGGTGCCAATCGCCCGGCCACAATCAGCCGAGTCCTCGCGCACAAAGCAATCGCTGCCTCTCGCCACGCAAAGGAGCCCAATCACAGCTGTTGTAAAGAGCAGCTGAAGCGTTCCCACCGGCCTCAAAAGCCTCGCCTAAGGCCCCTTCCGGTCCTTGCTCCAACAGGGAGTCAGGGAAGGTTTGAAGGTCTGGGACTGCCCCTTCTGGACACACCAAGAACCTAGCCAGCCCAAGGCAGGAGAGCCCTGTGTCTCTCAGGAGCCTTGAATGTCACCAAAATGTCACCTCTTCGGAAGGCATTCCCTGATCATCCCACTGATATTGGCAAGACCCCCTCTCTCTCCCACACAGGGCTCTCTAACCCCTGACCCCTGTTTTGTCTTCCTTCACAGCACTTAGCTAGGCCTGGTATTGCTTCATTTCTTACCTGGTCAGTCTAGTCTGCCTCTCCCAAGCAGACTGTGAGCCCACTTAGCTAGGCCTGGTATTGCTTCATTTCTCACCTGGTCAGTCTGCCTCTCCCAAGCAGACTGTGAGCACCACAAGGACAGGGACTTTGCAATCAACAGGCACCTACTAAGAAGCTGAAGTATTTGTTGAATGCATCAATCAGTTTCAATGAGCAGCCAAGTACTTGTTCATTCAGCAAATACTCATTGAGTGTACAGTGTGTGCGGCTTCATCCGGGTACTGTGCATGCGGGGGTTGGGAAGAGAGGCCTGCCCTCCCAGAGCTCACAGTCCAGGCAGGAGACAGACTCGGAAGATGATGCATATAATCAGACAGGACAATGCCGGCGAGCAACCCAGATGCTGGGCAGTTGCCAGAGGGTGCTAACTCAATCTGGGGAGACCAGGGAAGCTGAGAGCTAAAGCGAAGCCAGGAGGGTCTGGGGGTTCCCAGGCAGAGGAAGCAGCAGGTGCACAGTCTCTGAATTAACAAGCAGGTATGGGGAAGCTGAGAGGAGTCAATGTGGCTGGAACCAGATCAAGGGAGAGGCTGGAGTGAGATGGGCCCTGAGCAAGGTCCAGCTTACGACTTTCAGACTTTCCTGGGAACAAGAGTCTAATGGAGAGTGGCATGGTAGGCATTTTAGAGCTCATACGGAGAGTGGACCAGAGTGTCAGCTCTAACGAATGAAGGTTAGTTAGGAGACTAACCATTCAGCCATCCAGGCAAAGGGGAGCCATTGAAGGTTTTTGAGCAGGACCATGTCATGGCAAAGGCTGTGTTTCAAAATGATTAATCTGACAGTAAGAGATGGAATAGAAAAAGAGAATCTGGGCAGGAGCCAGAAACCAGCCTGGCAGACGTGTAGTCATTCATTCATTCATCCACTCATGTATTCATCATTCAGGAGCTATCTCTGGTAGAGGCAGCCCTTCTCCACGTTCTAATCTGTAGTTTCCAACCTGCTCTGGGTTTAGATACCAAGTTGCCTGTTATTAACATGGGTCCTACAGTTGAGGCCAATAGGCCCTGAGAATCTGGGGACTCTGGATCCCGAGACTGCTCTTTGGGCATGGACTTTGACATCAAAGGTCCTTGTGAGTCACTTGCCTTCTTTAGGCCTTAAATTCCTCATCACTGCAAAGAGGGGGAGATGGGGCCAGCTCCATAGCCTGGTGGTTAAGGGAGCAGGATCCTGCAAGGCAAACTGTGTGGTTCAAATCCCAGCTCCGGAACATTGATACACATACTATGTGCATGTATGTTCATGCCTCACATCCCGACGAGGTGGAAAATGGAGGAGAAGGGATTGCTGAGTGGCATGCCCCATTGAAAGGGGGGCCTTTCTACCTCTCCCTCTCTGTCTGGTAAGCACGCACACTCTCTGGCAACTAAAAATAAAAAACAATTTTAAAAAAGTGGAGGAGCCAAGCTCAATGATCTCTAAAGCCCTCCCTTCTCCCCAAACCCCACAATTTTATATCCCATGAAGACATAAAGGCACCTCAAAGTCTAGGAGCTTAAAAATTCTGAGGAGTGGCCTGTTAGATCACTGGGCAACAGCAGGAAGCAACCAGGAGCCTGGGTTCAGGCTCAGCCCTGCCATGCACTTATGCTGTCAGTGGATAAGTTCTTCCTTCTCTGTGCCTCCATATCCCCTTTTGTACAACAGGGCAGTTATCTAGTAGTGGGAGAGCTGTGGCATGTCCCCCACCCATAGCTGAGCCACACCCACACCTAACAGGTGAGTCCCATCTCCGATTTACTGTCTCCTGTGACTGGGAGCAAGGAATTTAGCCTTTCTGTGCCCCAGTTTCTCCATCTGTAAAAGAGGGGGAATGAAATCTAAGCCCAAAGAGCTGTTGTAGAAATTAAATTAATTAATGTAGCTCGGAGGTCAGGTCGAGGAGACACTCTATAAACTGTGGCAGTCTCGGGGTGGGCCAGGACCAATGTCTTTTCTCCTTTCACCTCTCCAGTGGCTCCACTTTGCCAGACCTGAGAGTCTCTAGGGGGCTGGTGGATTTGGAGATTCTTTTAATCTGTAGCTTTGAATGGAAGGGGGCAAACCTGGAGATCTGGGTGCGTATGGGGTGGGGGGAGCAGGAGCTGCTATTCAGAAATGTGCAAAGAGAAAGGGGGAGGTCTCCTTTGCTGTGGCTAGGGAATCGCCCATTGCTAGTGAGCTGGTTGTGGCAGCACTGCAAATGAGGTGTTTGGCCAGCCTGATCCCCATTCTGGAAGTCTAGCCCTCCCACCTCCCCACCTCCACTGGCTGGTTGATTACAAGGGTTGGATCTGAGAAATGCTCAGAGCCTCCACGTTTGCCTCCTCAGTGGCCGAACGGGAAAACTAGGCTTGGTCTCAGCTGTGGGCACCACCTCTGTGAGGGGCCCTGCGCTGGAAGGCCCTACCCTGGAGGGGCTCCTGTCTGGTGGAGAAGACAGTTCGTGAACATCACAAGGGAAAATGGGGAAAGTGCTTAGAGTTCTGAGAATTTGGCATAAAGAAAAAGAAAAATTACATCTGATTGGCGAATGGTTCCTGGAAGACTTCCTGCAGGAGGTGGCATTTGGGCTGGACCCGAAGGATAGCTAGGATCTCTCTTTCTCGGGAAAAAGTTTGGAAGGTCAAGGTGGCAGATGGAACATCAGATAACAACTATGCCTATTTTCACAGCCCCAAATTAATACGATGTCATATACAGAACACACACACACGCACACACACACACACACACTCACACTCCTCAGTGGCAACCACCATTATACATTTACTAAGTATCCCTCACAATCCTCTTTTTAAAAAGTTTATGACACACAATGGAGTCAGGAATAAATTTAGAAAGAGCTGCTTTGTGTCTGTGTCATTCTAGCGCATAGAAGTGGTGTCACACGGATCTGTGACTGCTGGCTTTCTCTCTGCCCATTATGTGAGAGGCTCTATTCACGTGGCCCTGGCTCACCACTGCCTGTGTAGACTCCACTTTTATTTACCCCGGTTACCTTGGATGGTGTAATCAGAGAACCACACTCAGGTAGAGAGAGCAGAACAGAGGCACGAGATAGGAAAGCAGGGGTCCGGGGTGGAGGGAGCACAGGGTACGTGTGGGGGAGGTGGGGAGGCCCCACCCCGGACAGGAATCTGCAGTTGGCACACAGGACATCTGGGATGTGGGGAAAGCACCCCCCAGCTGCCTGGATGCCTTCAATAATTCCACTTATCCACTGTCCAAGTCCTCCCTGGGGAGGCCTCTGTTACTCTTTCCATTAATTGTCTCTTTAATGACCCACTGAAGTCAAGTACCCATTGTTCTCTGGGCCTGGGGCAGCCTCCCTGGCTTTCCTCCCCCGGGGGTTTGTAAACGTCTTTCCTTCCCCTGCCTTCCCTTGGCAGGCTCCTTATCTAGTCCCTACAGCCCGCCGGTCCCTAGCCGCTTCCTCCACCCACACCCTCGCCAGACCCTGGGGCCACACACAGCTTCTGGCCCCTGGCCGCCTCCCCAGTCTCTATCAGTGTGTGGGTCTCTTTCCACTTCTCTTTCTTCTTTTAAAGGGTCGCCATGTTTCTCTCCCCAGGTTTCTGCCGCCTCCTCTCTCCCCAGCTTCTCCACCTCCCTGTCTTTACTTTTCTCACTGTCTGTCTCCTTTCGTACCTCCTCCAGACATCTCTACAAAGGATACTGTCACTGTCTCTGGTCCCCGTCTGCTTCTGTCCCTCTTGTTATCTCTCTGTCTCAGTCTCTCTCTGCTGATCTCTGTACCTCTGTGTTTGTGTCTGTGTGTCTCGGATTCTACCTCTTTTAGTCTTACTCCCTCCCGCTGTCCCTGGATCTCTGTCTCTCCTCTCGTATTCAGCTCCCCCACCTATCCCTCCTCTTTCGTGGGTCTCTGAACCCTCCTGATTGACTATTGTCCTATTTCCAACCCCGGCCTCACCGCCACCGCTCACTCACCCATGGGGTCCCCAACACCCACACAGTCACACCGCCTCCCTCCTTCTGCCCTTCTCTCCCGGCTACAGCTGCAGCCTCCAGTGGGTGACAGCCTCGGGGATGTCAGCAGGAGGAGTAGGCGTGAGGTCCCACAGCTCCCAGACTTTGGGATTTATGCATCTATAAAGTTAAAAAAAAAGAAAGAAGAAAGAAAAGAATGAAATAAAGAACCAGCAGAAGGTGACCCACTCTGTGTTTTCCTAAATGAATGAGGATTTTTGGAAATCGCCAGTCTCTTCTCATTTCATAATAGAAAGAATATTTTAACACCAAAACAAAAGTAGAAGGAACAAGATCTAAGAATACCCAACTAAGTTAAGCAAATTAAATTCTGTGAAAACATTTGCTCATTGCCTTTATTTTTGACTTATTTTTGTCTAGATGAGTGAAATGTCATTGGGACAGGCTGGGTTCTCTGGCCCAGCTGGAAACCTCTGGCCTTGTCTAACCCCCTCCCTGACACCCACAGGGAATGGAGTGACCGGGACTGCGGATGGGAAGGACAAGGCTGGGACTGGGGCTCAGAAGCTCTTGCAGCCACTCAGCAGCTCCCGAGGCCTCTCCTGCCCCACTGCTCTCTTAGTTGAAAATTTATGAGGCTGCCTAGCTGGGGACCAGACACCAGACTCCCTGAATTCCATGTCCTCCCCTGTATGTCTTTTTTATTTTTATTTATTTATTTATTTATTTATTTTGAGAGGTTTTCGCTATAGGGCGCGTGCGCTCACCGGACCGAAAGAGAGAGACAGAGAGACAGAAAGCGAGATATCACCCCCCAGAGGGGATGGTCACGCCGCAATCCCTTCTCCTCCATTCTCCTCTTGGGATCTTGGGCACGCACGCACATGCGACCGGCGTGAGTTTTAAGCCACCAGGTCCGGGATGCGAACCACGGTCGACTACACGGGAGTCCAGCGACATAGCCATTACGCTAACTGCTGGTTCCCTGTATGCCTTTTTATTATTATTATTATTGCCATAGGACTTGTGCACGTATAGGAAGGGAGCGAGAGGAGGAAAGCTCCCCTAGGGAGCTATGGTCACATCTCAATCCCTTCTCCATTTCTCCATCCTGTGGGGATTTTGGAGACATACATACATGCTCCAGCATGTTTTTGCAGCTGCTGAGGCTGAGATTTGAACTGCAGTCACCACGTGAGGTCTGACTCCCTTAACTACTACTCCCTTATGGCACCAGCCAACTCTGTGTACCTTTCTAAAGTATTTTTAAAAAGTGTAGGTTTTTTTGTTTGTTTGTTTGTTTGTTTGTTTGTTTTCCTTTCCCCCCATTGTTAAGTAGAAATTTTCATGTTTATTTAAAAACAGGTTAGGAAAAGAAAAAAATTGTTTAAAAATAAAAAGGGACCAGCAGATGGCGTAATGGCTATGTCACTGGACTCCCATGTAGTCGACCACGGTTCGCGTCCCGGACCCGGTGGCTTAAAATCACGCAGGGCATGTGTGCGTGCGTGCCCAAGATCCCGAGAGGAGAATGGAGGAGAAGGGATTGTGGCGTGGCCATCCCCCCTGAGGGGGGTGATTTCCTGCTTTCTGTCTCTCTGTCTCTGTCTGGCTGGCTGGCAAGCGCACGCGCCCTATAGCAAAAACCTCTTAAAAAAAGAGAGAGAGAGACAGAGGGACAGAGGGACAGACATACCCGACGGGGCATCCCCAGCCAGCTGCACCAGGACGAGCACGTACTGGGAGGCCCCAGGGTGGGAACACAGGACCTTCCTCTGTGGGTGCAGTTGTATACCACTGCACTACCATTTGGCCCTCTTCTGTGCCTGTGAACAAGAAACTTCACCCTCTTTCTGTGCTTCCATCCTCACTTGCTAAAGGAGCAAAACCACACAGAGTCAAGGTCTAGCACTTTTAGCCTCTATACATCAGCACAGGGGGCTGAAAGGGAGCCCTGTGTAAGAGGGGAGCTATTTTGGTAGAGGCCAGAGCCTGGAAAGGAAGGGCTGGGAGCCCTGCGAGGGGGCAATGAGCAGCAGCTGCTGTCTGGAAGACTTTAGGGTAGGGGTTCTGGACCTCAACAAGGCTGCTCCAGAACTCAGGGGCCTACACAGGGAGGGGATGAGGGAAGACACCTGGGGTGTCTGCCTCCTCGGGGACCCACTCAGCATACTCAGGCGTCCCGAGCCTGGGAACCAGCACTCTCATGGTGAACACCAACATTTCCAGCAGGAGCAAAGGTGCCAATCCTTTGGTGGCATTCGTGGCGCAGACGCCAGGACGGGGAGCCTGGATAGGAGAGGAGGGGGCGGTCTATGGGTGTGCGGTTTAGGAGACGCCCAGAAACTCAAGGCAGACGAGGCACATGAGGCAGAAGGCCTTGCACCGGCAGGTGGGAATCATGAGAGAAACCCTGGGCCATGACACAATCCTGACCCCGTATGAACCCAAGACCACGCAGGACCATGAGAGCTGGACAGAGCTTTCCTCTGTGCCCACTCTGTGCCCAGCACTGTGCTAGCCAAGCTGTGTGAAACCCAGAGGGCAGGGCACTTCCTTGTGAGGGACTCTTCGTCACGGCCTCTGCAGTGGAGCCAAGTGCTCAGAGACTGGGAGGGGCCGTCTGGGACATCTGCTACATTTGTCCAGGTAAGCACCTCGGGGTGCCCAGGAAGGAAGGTAGAAGCACTTTGAAATAGGGTTGGCTGGACTTGGAGACTTCCTGGATGAGGAGGGGAGGGAGAGGGAGGCAAACACGGCTCTCAGTGTCCTGGCTTCCCACCTGGTAATGGGGGTGACGAGGCCTTTCCCTGAGAACGAAATCAGGTTGGGGGATTTTGGGGGGACTGGCTGAGCTCGAGGGGCATCCTTGTGCAGGCGCTTGACAGACACACGCAGGTGTAGGGACCAGGAGACAAAGACAATGAGTAAGTGCCAGAAATGGCCTGGGGCTACGGAGGCGTCCAGGCTGGATGAACTGCGCCTTCTATGGGACAGGACTTCAGGAGCACACAGCAGGCAAAGAAGCAGGCTAAGAAAGGCTTGGAGGCGGGGGAAAGCAGCACAACGTCTCAGAAAGCTAATAATCAGGGTAGCTGTGAGAAATACATCATGACTAAAGAGAGAAATCAAATCCAGGGTGAAGGGTTTTCATAATTCGGAGGGTAATGGGGAGCCATTGAAGGTTTCTGAGCAGAAGAGTGACATGGTAAAGGCTATGCTTCAGGGTGATCCAACTTAACAGCATTCGACAGACTGCAACAGAGACCAGAAAAAAAGAAATGCAAGAGACAAGGACCATCACTTACTCATTTAACAAACCCTGAACTTTCTCTGTGTAGAAGTAACCCTTCTCAGTATGATCTCTAGTCCCTTTCTGCTGAGGGTTGAAAAACCAAATCACTTAGTGTTAATACTGAACATAAAGAATAAATGGGTTGGGACCAGCAGGTAATGTGGTGGTTAAGGTACTGGATTCTCATAAGGCTGACTGCAGTTTGAGTCTCAGATCTGGCAGCTTGCTTTTTCACTCCCCACCCGTCTCTCTCTGGTGAGCACATATACCCTGTAGCAAATTCTTTAAAAAATTAATAATAGTAATAATTAATTAATTTTAAAAAATGGATTTGGGACAAGCAGGTAGCATGGTGGTTGAGGCACTAGACTCCCACACATGCCCTATAGCAAATTAAAAATAATAGTAATAATAATCAATAAAAGGTAAATAATTCTTTAAAAAAAGAATGGGTTCAATTAAACACATCAGTTTTGGGACTAGCAGATGACTTAATGGTTATGTCATTGGACTCCCATGTAGGCGACTGTGGTTCGATTCCTAGACTCATCTTCAAATTCATGTCAGGCACGTGTGCATGCATGCCCAAGATCCTGAGAGGAGAATGGAGGAGAAGGGATTGTGGCGTGGCCATCTCCCTGGGGGGTGATTTCTTGCTTTCTGTCTCTCTGGCAAGCACATGTGCCCTATAGCAAATATCTCCCCCCAAAAAAAATCAGTGTTAACAATAGATGTAAGTAAGTCTAAGTCACCTATTAAAGAAGTTTCATATACATATACAGTGGAATATTACTCAGCTTTAAATCCTAAAACATGCTACAACATGGATGGACCTTGATATCATGCTAAGATGAATCAGTCACAAAAAGACCAACGCTGTATGACTCCATTTCTATGAGGTGCTCAGAGTAGCCAAATTCATACAGACAGGAAACAGAATGGTGGTTACCTGGTGCCAGAAAGAGAAGGAAGTGAAGAATTAACAAGTACAGAGTTTCAGTTCTGCAATGTGAAAAAAGTTGTGGAGACTAGGTGAAACCAGTGTGACTATATTGGGTCATTGGCAAAGTCATGACATATTTTTCTGTTTTTCTATGCGAAAATACATCATGACTTTTATTTTTTAACTCACTTATTTTTAAATTTAATTTAAATAAAAATCATTACATATTTTACTTAAATGATTTTAAAGATTTTACTTTATTTATTTTTAATTTGACCAGAGAGGGACAGAGTGAGAGAGAGAAAGAGAAGGAAAGTGAGAAAGCAAGCCACCAGGGACTTGAACAGCTGTCAGCCATGTGGGAGTCCAGTGCCCTTAACCACCATGCCACCTGCCAGCCCCCATCATGACTTTTCTGACAACCCAATACTTACCATCCGTCAGTGAACTCTACACTTAAAAATGGGCAAGATGGTAAATTTTTGTTATGTATATCTCAACACAGAGGAAAAAAAGAGTTTTAGAATGATTCACAGAACAAAATCCAACTCTAAAAGAGAAACACGCTTGGAACTGATTCTGAATGGCTAAGGGTCAGAAATGGGGATGACTACACCCAGCAAAGGTAAAGAAAAAGCAAGCATGAGCTGTGACCTTGATAAATGGCAAGACAGAATCTGGGCTCGAGGCATTGAATGAAATAAAGAAGATGCAAGAGTCTGGAGAGTGTGCACCGACCACACAGCAGCACTTCACAAAGCAGAAATCACAGGGAACGAACGTGAGAAGAAAGAGAAATGTCAGGAAGAGGTGACCAGAATGCACCCCCTTTAAGTCCAAAACTCAACAAAGGGCCAAGAAGTAAGGATACAGAAAACCTGCACACTATATAAGCTACATTTCCCGTGTACATACTCACATTTATCCCTTCAAAATAAAGAATACACTTCGTCAAATGCACAACAGAAACTGACCATATATTAGGGTACACAAAGTCTCAATAAGTGACTTCTGAGGATGTTACGTTCACAGTCTTTCTGCAAAGTTTCCATTATTCCTCTTATTTTTGAGATTTTTGCTATAGGGCGTGGGCACTCGCTGGAGAGAAACTGAGAGGGAGAAGGAAGGTGAGAAATCACCCTTGGGGGGATGGCCATTCTCCTCCTGGGATTTTGGGCATGCACACACATATGCACCATGTGATTTTCAAGTCACTAGGTCTGGGACTCCAACAGTGAAGTCAGCCATGTGGAATATAGCCATCTTAACCTCCACATCACCTGCTGGCTCATATTCACTGGTTTCAACAGGATAAATAATGTATGAATAGAAGCATTTTGAAAACTAAAAAGCACAAATATTCATCAGTGCTATCGCTACCGCTACCGCTATCACTGTTACTACCATTATTCTCTGTTTGGTGGTCAATCTGCTTGCTCCCTGGTCTCTGACACCTTCTGGGAAAGACTGCCAGGTAGGCTGGGTATGAATATGTGATCGCTATCATCTCCAAACAGGCTGCTGCCTCCTCAGTGTTTACTATGTGCCAGGATGTCGCTGATTTACTCATAGTCTTTTACTAGAAACAGTTTTGGGGGGCTGGCCACTGGACAGCAGTAAAAGACTATGCTCTGTGAGGCTGACCTATATGGCAAGGTTACTGGTTCACATCTGGAGATCTCTCCTAGCACACCAAGCACACACTTTCCTGTGACCATGACTGGCTGAAGGCTGGGGGGTTAGATCGTGGTGTCAAGACCCCGTTGAGCTGGTCGATCTCTGTCTTTCTCTCATTCATAGATATTTTAAAATAAATAAATAAATAAATAAATAAATATTTTTTTAAAAAAAGCTTTCTCACTGTTTTATAAAAGCAAGACTTCTTCTTCTCTTACATCACGTTCTAGGCCCAGAAGAGCTGTAAGTGCTCAGAAAAGACTTAAGAACCAAAACAGTGTTTAAGGACCTTCTTCAAAGGCATATACGGGTTTAATGTTTCACTCTGGCATGTAGGATCTGTGTGACCTCGGGCAAGTTAAATTCTCTTTCTGAATCTCAGTTTTTTTCATTTGTAAACACAGATAATAGTAATACCTACATCATGTAGGGCTGTTCAGAAGTTTCGATATAATAACACATGTAAAGCAAGGTTCTTGGTCCACAGTAAACATTCAATAAATGTCAGTCTGATGTTGAAGGAAAAAGAGCAAAATTTACCAGATATTAGGAACCCTTTTCTTTCTTAAAAACAAAACAAAACAAAACAAAACAAAACAAAACAAAACAAACAACAACAACAAAAAACACTTTAGGTCCAGCTGTGGAACTGCATACTCCCAAGACACTGGAAGGCCTAGGTTCAATTCCCAGTCCACCCTTAAGGCCAGGTGCCATGGTGTGGGTCTATAGTTCCAAAGATCCAAGGAGATCGAGGCAGGAGGACTGTGAGCCTTAAGCTCAACACAGTGAGGCCCTGTCTAAAAGATAGCAAGTTGTGGGGGTGCGGGTCTGAGGTTCCAGCTGGGAGGCCAAGGCAGGAAGACTGCAAAGTGGTGAGACTCTGGAAAAACAGAAAGAAAGAAACACTCTCCAATGCATTTGAAATGATCTTTTAAAAATATCAAGGGGCGAGGTGGGCAGCAGGTGGTGTGGTGGTTAAGGTGTTGGACTCCCACATGGCCAACTGTAGTTCAAATCCTGAAGCTGGTGGCGTGAAAATCACGGTGGGCACATGTGCACGCATGCCCAAAATCCCATCGAACAGAATAGAGGACATGGTTAATTCTTCTGGCAAGTGTGAAAATTTCCATACCCAGCTTTTTTTTTTTGAGAGAGAGGTTGCAGGAGGGAGAGGGCGTAATGAATCGCTCAAGTGTTACTCATTACTCAGCACATCCAAACAGGTAGTCTCATTCTCGTCCCTGCCACCACTGCAGCCCTGACACACAGAGTAACAGAGAAACTCTTTGATAAATGTCAACTGAAATAGAGCAATCAGCTGAAAGCCATTTGCTGCGCTGTCTGACTGCCCCGGACTCGAGGTTTTCCTTTATTCATTTATCATGATAAACGGCTTTGGCCAATGTACACATGGGAGAGAAATTGTTGACATGTGGAACCCAAGTACAGAAAATCTTTCATTCCCCTTCTCCCCTCCGTCTGTTCACCAAATAAGTTTTTGTTTATTTAAAGACTACAGAGGATTTGGCTGTTAAGAACTAAATGCCTTTGGAGTGGAGTTACAACATAATTTATCATTTCCTCTGTTTATTAAAAAATCCTGCATCTTTTAGAAGCACATTTGCAGTGAGTGGGGGATTTGGGCCCTCACCAAAGACTGCTGCAAAGCCCCTGCCATGTGGCTGACCCCCCCCAAGGACTCCATAACTGTCGTTTCTATCCCTGTTCTCCCACTGGCTGACTTCTGATGGTATGATGACCATGGAGGGTCATGAGTGGGGCTGAGGACAGCTAAGCAGGGCAGGAGCCTGTCGTTCGTCCTTGACCTCATTCTGCCTGGGACTTCTCACTGGCTGTTTCACAGCACCTCCCACCAGTATGAGGCCGAGGGAGGTGTGTGACCTCTCCGCCTTTAGCACTGTCCAGTCTGGGGGAGGTCCCACTAGCAGAGAGAAGTTGGACACTGCCTTCAACTCAGCCAGTCCCTGCTGCCATCAACAGGGCTCCATTCTGAAGGCAGACACCTGGCAGAGCTGTTAGGACTCCTACCTTTCTGCCCAAGGCATTATAGAGAGCAATTTGGTTCAGTGCATGAAGCACCCCTCAAAGACAAGGTCATTTTCATGTCCTCAGCACATATGTACCTGACAAACAGGTGGTGATCACCCAACACTTAAGAGGGTGGCAGGTGCAGCTGTAGTGGCACACAGGTAGTGCTACCACTTGGGAGGCTGGAAGCCACGAGAGGCATAGGTTTGGTTCCCCCGCTACCCGTTGCAAGTGCCCGTGATCCTAGATCACTGGGAAGCTGAGGCAAATGACCACCACACAGTAAAACTGCCCAAACACCTGAGGACCAGTAGATGGCATGGTGGTTAAGGCACAGGACTCCCACATGGCTGACTGCAGTTCAAGTCCTGGAAGTGGCATCTTGAAAATCATGCTGGGCGTGTGTGTGTGTGCATCCCTAAAATTCCAGGAGAATGGAGGACCAGGGATTGCAGTGTGGCCATTTCACTGGGAGGTTTTCTAACTTTGCCTTTCTCTGTCTCTCTGGTGAGCCATGTATGTGCCCTATGGCCAAAATCTTTTAAAAAAAAATCTGTCCCTGTATTTCTCCCCCGCCCCATCTCCTACATGAGCAGGGGGAAGAGGAGGAGGAGGAGAGGGGGAGAACTGCGGTCAGTTATGTGGGAGTCCAGCACATTAACCACCAGGCCACCCGCTGGCCCCTATAATAGCCTTTGTAATAAGTAAACATATGTAAGTGTTTCCTTGACTTCTGGGAACTGTTCTAGCAAAGTTAACTAAGCCCAAGGAAAAGGCCAAACCTGTCAGACGCATGCGTGGCCCAGACTTGCGACTGGCATTGAAAATAAGAAAATCTGAGGGGCTGAGCTCTCCTGCGGGATCTGACGCTAGCTCCAGAAAGACAACGCTAGAATGGACCTGGATTGTAGGTGCCCTGAGAGCTACGTGGTGTGTGGGGACAAAAAGCTCACACATGTGGTCACAGAAGTGCTCCACAATGACTGTGAAAGGACAGCAGGAAATCAACAGTTCATTTTCCCCTTTCACATTGGTAGACAGAGCCTTGGAACCAGGCCTCAACTTTTTTTTAAAGAATTATTTATTTATTTAACTTTGTTTGTTATTATATTTTTTAATTTGATTAGAGAGAAAGAGAAGAGAAAGGGAAAGTGAGAAAGCCAGCCACCAGGTCCGGGTCTCGAACCACGGTCAACCATGTGGGAGTCCAGTGTCTCAACCACTACCCCATCTGCCAGCCCCCCAGGCCTCAACATGAAACTTAGCTCTGTCACTTACTAGCTGTGTAGCCCAGGGCAAGAAACATCCCTTCGGTAGTGGGACCTGCAGTGAATAATGGGAATCCTCCAGCACTTGCCAGCTTTGTTACTTAAGGCAAATAACCTAATTTTGCCAAGTCTCAGTTTTCCTGTTTGTAAAATGGAAATAATACACATCTCTCAAGTTCACTGTGAAGATTACCAATAATGCCTAGGACTGCATCTAGCTCACGATGGCAGTCAGATGGTGAATGGAGGAAGGGAGAGGAGGAGGACAAGAGAAGAAAGGAGAAGAGAAAGGAAAACAAAGGCAACAAAATCCAACTAACTTAATCTAGTTCTCCACAAAGAGCCACAACAAACCACTTGTGCCCACAATAGGCAGGCCCTGGGGGAAGGATATTTCATTCCTAAGTAAATGTTGAAAATAAGGACAAGAGTAGAAAGCGGCAGAAAAAAAGAGTTAAGACAAGAAATAAAAGAAGCCAGCATTTGCCAAGCAGCTACTATGAGCAATTTATTCACAACACGAACACACAGACGTGAATGTCCGCTATGAGCCGGTGTCGTGCTTCATTCTGGGGATATACAGACAACTGAGCAAAAAGAATCATTAGGGTTCAAATTAAAAGCAGGAGACCATGCTACGAGGATGGATGGCAGTGATCCCAGTCAGGAGAAAGGAAGACTTCTCAGAAGACGTGCTATCCAAGCTAAGACTGGGAAGGCAACCACGATGGGCCAGGCAAGGAGTGGAAGAGGTCCAGTGGTCCATGCAGAGGAGAGTATGTACGAGGATGACCCAGAGGCAAAAGTACTGTGCTGGTTGCTTTACTATAGACAAAACCATAGAGATCATCAATCCAGATCAACTCTGTCCTTCCCCTTGTGGTTGTTAATCCAATTCATTCAGATTTTATTGTCTGGTACAAATGAGCCTCTAGCAAATGTGTCCAGGCACAGATGAAGGCCCTATCAGTCCAAGAAGAGGTCCAAGTCAGAGACAGGACCTGACTAATTGTCTGAAGAGGAGGTTCCTGAGATGAGGCACAAGCCTCATGTCTGCTCAGTCTGCCAATGGCTCCAGTCCCTTGGCGACATGACAGTGAAGGTGAATGCCCCGGGTGAAGGCCCCGTGCCAGCGGCAGATGGTCTCTGTGACGGGCTGCTGCCAGAAGGCCCAGGCCCAATGCAGTGGGCAGAGGTGGAAGAGAACAAGTGTGTGTCCCACTGGAAGCTGGGCCTCACAAGGACTGACAGCACAGTGACAGCCTTCCACGTGGATGCGGGGAGAGTTGCCAATTTGTCATCCATGGGATCACGAGAAGCCACACTCTGGAGTGCTGCTGAGCTCTGATGGACTTTCATCCAAGGAGCTCTTTGGTCTTCACTGCCAGATGCCTGTCCAGCTCTGCAACTGTGTCGTCGGCCATTTGGCTGATCTGCAAGAATACAAAATGAGATGGCTGGAAAAGGTAAGGGGCAAATGTTCCGGAAATAAGAAAAGACTGTCTGGGAAATAACAACAGTGACAAATTCACATTAATCAAGTCCCAGTCATGCACTGTACTAAGAATTTTACATATGTGTGTGTGTGTGTGTATAGCTCCTTACTGTTTCCTAACAGCAACCCCGCAAGATAGATAATATTATCCCTACTTTGCAGATAAGGCCACTTATTCAGAATACACAGAAAGTAGCAATGACAACATTTAATCTACACTAATCTGATTCTACAGTCTCAAATTCTTAACTATTATTATACACAATAAAGAGAAGCCTCTTTGTCCCTTAGTGAGCCTCTACAATTTCCTACATCTCATTCCCATATGAAATGAAAAGAGTATTAAGATCGCGATAGTTCAGTAGAAAAAAAAAATTCCTTGAAAAAGATGAAGTACATCTGGTTAACAAACATGAAAAATTCAACAGACACTGAGGAAATGCAAATTAAAACAAGATACAATTCAGCTATCATAGTTAGCAAAATTTGATGTTGTGGTTTTTAATTACAATATTCAATGCCAGCAAGCTATGGTGAAATAGATAAGCTCATATATCAATGATAGGAATTCAAATTGCTACAAATGTTTGTGTCATTTAACCCCCAAATCTCTCAACTGGGAAATTATCACATGAACAAGATCTCAAAACACGTTAGGTTCTATATGCAAAGAATTTATGCTAGCTTTATTTCCAGTAATTAAAAAATCAGAAAATCTAAAGTTATAGAATAGAGAAGTAGCTTAAATGCATATGGTCATTAAAAATGGTAGGCCAGCAGGTGACATGGAGGTTAAGGCGGCTGGATCCCACATGGCCAATTGTGCAGTTCAAGACCCAGACCAGGCAGCTTGAAAATCACACTGGGTGAGTGTGTGTACATGCCCAAACCCTGAGAGGAGAATGAAAGAGAAGAGACTTCAGTAGGCCTAACCATAGGTGGTGATTTCTTATCCCCCCCCCAATCTCTCTGGTGAGCGCATGTGCCCTATAGCAAAACAAAACAAAACAAGTTATGTGGAGAATGTGTTCAGTACATTTGTCAGTTGCTTTACAGCTGAATTCCACAGACAGAATAATTTCTAAAGAATAAAAGTTCATTCAGATTATGTTTCTGGAGGTCTGACCTCAAAGGGCTGCGTCTAGGAAGGGCCTTCTGGCGCTGGAGACTCTCTACAGAATCCTGAGGCAGCACAAGGCAGCACATGGCAAGAGGGCCAGAGTGTGTGTCAGTGCTGGTCTTTCCCCTTCTTCTTACAAAGCCACCAATATTTAATCATGGGAACCCCACCTTGATAACCTCTCAAAGGCCCCAACTCTTAATACTATAATCAAAATGGATTATATTTCGAGAACCAGCAGTTAGCATAATAGCTATGTTGCTGGACTCCCACGTAGTCGACTGCGGTTCGAGTTCTGGACCCAGTGGCTTAGAACTCATGCCGGGCGCGTGTGCGTGCATGCCCAAGATCCCAAGAGGAGAATAGAAGAGAAGGGATTGCGGCATGACCATCCCCCCTGGGGGGTGATTTCTCGCTTTCTGTCTCTATGTCTCTCTTTGTCTGTCTGGCAAGCACACGCGCCCTATAGCGAAAACCTCTCTAAAAAAAAAAAAGGATTTCATTTCAACCCTCTTAACACTGTGACAACAGCAAACAAATTTCAGTACAATAATTTGGGAGGAATACATTTAAACCACAGCAGAGTATTAAGATGAATAGTATTCTAGTATGTGTTTCTGGAATGTTTGAACATGTTACAATAAGCATGAATTACTTTTGTAACTGGGAAAAAATTTTTCAATCGTGTTTCAAGATATTAATAATATCATAACAATTACATTATCCTTAAAGAGAGAGCAGGATATAAAATTATATATAAATGAGCTCTAAAATATATAAACAAAAAAAAATCACATATTGGGACCAGCAGTTAGTATAATGGCTATGTCGCTGGATTCCTATGTAGTCGACCACGGTTCGGGACCCAGACCCGGTGGCTTAAACTCACACCAGGCGCATGTGCATGCGTGCCCAAGATCCCAAGAGGAGAATGGAGGAGAAGGGATTGAGGTGTGGCCATCCCCCCTGGGGGGTGATTTCTTGCTTTCTGTCTCTCTGTCTCTCTCTGTCTTGCTGGCGAGTACACGCGCCCTATCGCAAAAATCTCTCCAAAAAAAAAAAAATCACATATTTAAAATTGAATTTTTTTAATACCAGAGAGTATATGTGCTTGGCAGAGAGAGAGAGAGAGAGAGAGAGAGAGAGAGAAAGCCCCCCCCAATCGCG
>NW_006159774.1:434075-436953 GCF_000334495.1 Tupaia belangeri chinensis
TCTTTCCCTCATTTCTCTACCCATATTAGGATATTGGGTGTGCATGCACACACACACATGCACACACACATGCCCTGTTGTTTTCTTCAACAGCTAAGGCCAGGATTTGAACCACTGTGGACTATATGGGATCCAGTTCCCTAGCAGTGAGACTTAAACCACTGACCTACAGGCTGGCCCCAAAATTACATATTTTTAAAAACTGGAAAGAAACTTGCCAAAATATTAACAGAAGTTACCTTTTAGTGGCAGGAAGACAAGTAACATAGAATTCATATCCCCCATTCATCACATCTCATCTAGGCCCTAGCACATCACACATTCTCAGGAAGCATTTACTAAGTGAGTAATTATTAACGTTTTCTGTATTTTCCAAATTTTCTGCAATAAGCATGTATTCCCTCTAAGAATTAAAAACAAAATGCAATAAGATTTAGTAGTTGCTACGCTGCTCTGCAATATCTCAATGGGACTGAGGGCAGAAAGCCATAGGCAGGAGGCTTTGAAGGCGGCAGCATGGTGCCTTGGATCTGTGGGCTCCGCAGCACAGTGTCTGCTTGTCATCTTTATTTGCAGACCACAGGACTTGGCCAGGAATAGGGAATGAAATGCACAGGAAAGAGCAGAAACTAAAAAGGGCTTGAAGCAATTGGTCTCAGGCAGGGAGGCGACCAGGCTCTTGCCATAGCAACAGCTGCACGTTTTTCAGCTGGAAAAGCGAAGCTTATGGGGCTGCCAGATACCCTGGAAGAGTGCTGAACTCAGAGTGGCATTCTAGTCCTTCCTCACTCTGCCATACACCCTTGAGATGCCTCTGCCCCCTGAAGCTGCCTGGCATTGGGTGTGGCCCAGTGCCCAGTAGTACACCAGCACCTGCAGACTGGCAGCTTGGGGCAGACAGAACAAGGGCTGCAAGCCTCCTCAGGAACAATAGCTGAGCTTTGTCTTTGAATATAGTCTGGGGACAGGGATGGAGGGCTAGAGGAGGCAGAGTGCTAGGTTAGGTTCTAGGTTCGAATCTTGGTAATGTAGGTCCCAGGTTAAATTCTTGGTGGAGTGACACTGTGCAAGTCATTTCCCCACTTTGAGTCTCAGTTTCCTCATCTATCAAATGAGAATGCTAGCCTCATGCTCAGAGAGTAGCTGTAAGGGTTAAACATATCATAAATACATAGGCATGTTTTAAACTGGTTATTTGCTAAACAAGTGTTGTGTTATTATGATTACACTATTACTTCCTGACTCTCTTCAAATTAATAGAAGTATTTTCTGTTTTTGTTACTGTACGCTTTGGGGCAGTCTGTTTGCAAGTTTATCTTTATCTTTATCTTTTCCGTTTTAATAAGGTTTCTTAAAATTAGGATGAACAGGGGAAAGCAGGGGGCATGGTGGTTAAGGTGCTAGATTTCCACATGGCCAACTCTATGGGTTTGAGTCCTGGACCTGGTGGCTTGAAAATTATGCTAGGTGCATGTGTGCGCATGCCCCAAATCCTGAGAGGACAATAGAAGAGAAGGGACTGCAACATAGCTATCCCCCTCACCATGAAGGAGGGGATGATTTCTCACTTTCCCTCTCTGTCTGGTAAGCACACCTGTCCCATGACAGATAACCTGAAAAAAAAAAAAAAAAAAAAGGAAGAAAAAAACACCCACACGTCCGAGTGACAAAAACCGAAAAAAAAAAAAAAAAAAAAAATGATGAACAGAACACCACCACCAGCAGCAGCCCCAGGACTTACGACCTGTGTACGTACTATAATGCCAGACACTGGGCTAAAACTGTATATGCACTATTGTATGTAATCCTCACGACATTATCTCCCTTTAACATACTATGGACATTACCTCTTCTGACAATTGCACAGTAATTCCCACTATGTAAAAGCGGCTCACCCTGTTACTCCATTCAAATCTAACCACCTCACATAACCCCTATAAAGTGGACATAATAGTTATCATCGCCATCTCACAGAGGAGTGAACCAAGACATAGACTGTCACCTGATCTGCCCAAATCACACGAAAAGTCAGTAGTGTGATGGAGTCAAGATCTCACCAGCCCCTGAAGCAATTAGGATGCCCCTATACTCCTGGCATAGTCCTCCTTCATTCCAGGCAGACTGTGTCATGGTCATTAAACAGAGTCAATCCCAGTCCCATATTTAATGTCACAAGGTTGGGGAGAAGAGAGGGATGGACAAACAAGTGAACAATTACTGAGGATTCAGAACCACATTAGCCACTTCTTTTTTATTTTTTAATTATTTTTAAATTTTTTATTATTATTGTTACTATTTGAAAGTTTGTCATAGGGTATGTGTGCTCACCACAGACATAGAAAGAGACATAGAAGGAAGTGAGAAAGTAAGCCACCAGGTCTGGGACTCAAACCATGGTCGGCCATGTGGGAGCCCAGTGCCTTAACCACCACGCCATCTGCTGACCCCATACTTGACACCTGTCTTGTTTGGTCCTCACATCAATCCTGTGATGCAGGCAGTATCATCCTCACTTTATAGATGAGGACACAGAAGCTCAGAAAGGTGAAGTCACTTGCTGACCTTAAAAACTGAGAAATCAAAGCGCTAGGACTTGAATCCAGGCCTGTCTGACTCCAAGGCAGGAGTCCTTCCCATTACACTTTGCTGCCTCATAAAGCTGGTAACATCGCCACCATCCCCACTGTGCTCCCTGCAAGTTCAGGAAGACAGCAGGCAGGAGCACTAAGTACAGCCCTGGGGCAGGGTTGCTGTCAAGTCACCTTCCTGTGCTTGGCTCCAAACACTAGTGCCTTGGAGAGACACTAGTCCGGTCTCTCTGCCTGCTGCCCAGTCTGCTAGGGGCTTGCTTCCCCTCCGTCAGCTCCACTAGCACCCA
>NW_006159774.1:437039-444013 GCF_000334495.1 Tupaia belangeri chinensis
TCAGCAGGCCCATTTGTAGCAAACTAAAGCGAAGGTGAAACAGCAGGCTGGCAGATGTCAGCTCTGGGCAGGAAGACCACGGTCCTTCTTCAGCAGAGCTGGCCTGGACTGGGGGCTGGGGAGCCTGGGGAAGAGGGCTGAAGGAGTTTGGGAGTCAGACATAACTTCAGGGACAGAATCTACAACTGAATCATTTCATTCTTATACATAAAAGACCAAAGAAACAATTTTAAATAAAGTTTTAAAAAATGTGACCTCAGAAAATTTTCAGAAAAATTTTTTAAAAATCTCATTAAAACACATACACACACACGCAATTGCTCATACTCCCACTACCTATAGTGACCCCCTTCGATAATTTGATGTATATAGGCTGCCATTTTATTTCTTTATATAAATGGAATCATAATACTGTTGTATAACTGACCTTTTTAAAAAATTCCAAAAATTTTTTACAGTATCTATGAAATATTTTTATAACTGTCTTCTATATAGTTTCCACTAAATGAATGTAAAATTATTTATTTTCCTGTTGTCAGAAATTCAGAAGGCTCCCAGCTTTCTATTATATGTAATAAATCAATAAACATTCCTGTAGATAAGATTCTTGACAATGTATTGGGATAAATTCCTGAGTCACTGCATCAGAAATGTACAGATTTGGGGATATACTGCCACGTTATCCTCTAGAAAGATTGTACGGGTTTATACAAAGAGTAACTTAATCTTTGTTTCGAGTATGGAAGTAAAAGCAACACTTTCAAGATGAGCAACATTGTAAGCCTACATTAAAAATTCTAGGTTCAAGATTTAGGCATTAAAAAGGCAAAAATTTTTAAAGTTCAAGATTCTAAAAATCCTGTGAGTGATTTAGGCAGTATAAACTTAGAAAATTTAAAAACACGCATTTCCTTTGTGCAATAACTTCACCCTTAGGACGACATCTTATCCTAAGGAAATCATCTCAACAAAACGTATGTATAAAGATATTCACTGTGATCTCACAATAGAAGGTTTAAACGAGCTAAATGTCCAAAAAGAGGGCGTATGAAAGTAAATTACTGGTATAACCACAAGACAGTCTATTTACCAGCCATTAGAAATGGTATAAAGAGTTTTTTTAAGACATGGGAAAATGCTAATGCTCTTAATGCCAAACAAAAGATAAAAAGCTAGATACGAAACTGTAAATATATGTTCAGTCACATTAAAAAACTATGTAGTCTTTTTTCTTTTAAAAGAAAAAAAAAAAAAAAAAAGGAAAGAAGAAATATTCCAAAATGTTAAGAACAGTTGCTACAGTGATGTGGGATTATGGGGTGGATGTTGCCCCATCTTTTTGAAAGAGTCTTCCATGCTCTCCATTTCATCAGTGAGCATAAATTACTTTGCTAATCAGGAACAAAAATACACAAGTAACATGTTTAAAAAAATACCTGATGAAACAAAAATCAGTTGTACTCTTATTTATATTTAAAAAGGAAAAAAATAAAAAAAGCACACACCCAAAACTCATTTGGTGTCCTCTGACAGGAAAAAAAAATGACAAAATGAAGTATATAGAAGCCTGTCTCCTGAATATTTTCCTACTCAAACTTTTAACCATATGATAGTAATGAAGCTATTAACAATAATGGTAAGATCTAACATTTAAAAGATAGTATCTTTTTATTTTTTAATTTGCTATAGGGTGCATGCACTTGCCAGGAGCAGATGGGGAGACAGATCCCACCCAAGGGGGGATGACTACATCAAAATCCCTTCTCCTCCACTCCTTCTCGGGATTTGGGGCACATATGCATATGGGCCTGGTTTGTTTTTCAAGCCACTGGGTCTGGGACTCAAACTGCATAGTCAGTCATGTGGGATCCAGTTGCCTTAACCACCACACCACCCTGCTAGCCCAAAAGATAGTATCTTTAATAAATATTTTTGCAGAGGGAAGATATCTATGATACACTGTATAAATAAATAGTATGCTCTTTTTTCCTGATGATATTACTGGGTCATCAAAAAGTCGTAATACATTTTTGGATAGAAAAGTATGTCACAATTTTTCCGATGACGCACTATAAACATGCTTGCAGAGATAACTTGAAAGTCCCTACTAAAATGTTAGCAGTAGTCATCCCTGAGTGACAAGATTTCAATTACTTTTTTTTTTTTTAATTTTGTTACAGGGTGTGTGCACTCTCCAGGGAAAGCGTGTGCACAACAGAGGGAAAAGTGAGAAGTCACTCAAGAGAGATAGCTACTCTTCAATCCCTCCTCCTCCATTTCCCCTTGGGATTTTGGGCATGCATGTACACACACCAGCATGAGCTTCAAGTCGCCAGGTCTGGGGCATGAACTACCCAGCTGGCAATATGGGATCCAGCTGCCTTAAGCTCCACACCACCTGCTGGCCCATATCATTCTTTTTTAAATAGTAAAAATACATTAGTTTAGTATCAGGAAAAACTAATAAAACTATTTTGACTTTGAAAAAATAATAGTAACCAGGGCCAGCAGATGGCGTAGCTGTTTGTCACTGGACTCCCACAAGGCCGACTGCAGTTTGAGTCCTGGACCCCATGGCTTAAATGTCATGCTGGGGGCATATGAATTCATGCCCAAGATACCAGGAGGAGGGGGGATAGTGGCGTGGCCATCCTTCCTCCTCTGGGGGTGGTGGTGGTTTCTCACTTTCCCTCTCACTATCTGTCTCTCTCCAGCAAGAGCACATGCCCTAAAGCAAAAAAAAAAAAAACCTTTAAAAAGAAACAGAAAAAATAATAACCAACAGTAAGAAGCACTGAAGATAAGAAATTTATCTGAAGATGGTGAAAAGCCACTGTTAATGAGTGAAGGTTTCTGACAAGGCCTTTGTCAAGCCAGTTTTATTAAGAATGCTGACAGCTGGGACCAGCAGTTAGCGTAATGGCTATGTCGCTGGACTCCCATGTAGTCAACTGCGGTTCGCATCCCGGACCCGGCGGCTTAAACTCACACCGGGCGCGTGTGCATGCATGCCCAAGATCCCGAGAGGAGAATGGAGAAGAAGGGATTGCGGCGTGGCCATCCCCTATGGGGGGTGATTTCTCGCTTTCTATCTCTCTGTCTCTCTCTGTCTATCTGGCGAGCGCGCGCACCCTATAGTGAACACCCTCTCAAAAAAAAAAAAAAGAATGCTGACAGTGCCAGGCAGTGGAATGGCTGTTAAGGTGGCTGGATCCCACAGGGCTGACTGTGTGGCTTGAGTCCCAGACAGAGCAGCTCGAAAAACATGTCAGGTGTGTGTATGTGCATGCCCAAGATCCTGAGAAGAGGATGGAGGAGAAAGGATAGCAGTGCGGCCATCCCTGAGGCGCTTTCTCACTTTCCCTCTCTCCTTCTCCTCTCTCTGGTAAGCACACATGCTCTACAGCAAATTTCAAAAAGAAAACAGAGGGAGTGCTGGTTATCTGAGAAAACAGAGGGAGTGCTGGTTATCTGATCACTCTTCCTTGGTCAAGGAGTGGTAGGCTCTGGAGCTTGAGGCAGATGCTCTGACATGCTGAGGGAGGAGTGCCTGGCAGGCCCCAGATGTCCACAGGCTTACAACCAAGAAGCAATGAAAAGGATAAATGCCAACTGCAGAGCAGGTCCTGGGAGACAGACGAGAAGCTGGCCCAGCCAGGGCCAGGGCCCAGCTATTACGTGGCCTGATTGGTGCTCAGAAAAGGACCTCCTCTTCTAGTTGATGCAGGAAGAGCAGGGCAGGAAGATGGCAAAAGGGGAGAGGGTTAAGGTGTCAGGTACTCTTAATGATGCCTTCTAGCATCCCAGGACAACCCTGCAGGTAGAAATTAGCAATCTCTTTACAGAAGATAAAGGCCTTCACAGAGGTGCATTATAAGACTTCTAGATCATTATCTTCCATGTATACTTCTACAGAATTATCTGGGGAGCTTTTTGAAAATACAGGGCACAGCATTAATGCTGATGCCCTGAAGCTGGAAGCTACATGGTGACCACAGTTCAGATCCCCCGTCGGCCTGGAAAACATCCTGGCCTGGATGTGTACACAGGTACCCAGCATCCTGGTGAGCTTGAAGGGAAAGAAGACTGCAGCATGACAAGATCATACTTTGTTTTTTGTTACCAGGTGGCACATTAAGCACTATCTACTGGGCATACCAAATCCTTTCTCCTCCATTTCTCCATCCTGTCAGGATTTGGGGTACACATGTACCTGTACCCAGTGTGTTTTTCAAATATCCAGGGCTGGGATTCGAACCTTGGTAGGCCATGTGGGATTTGGCTCCCTTAACTACTGTGTACACAGGACTAGCCTAACAAGACTCTACTGACAGTGCATTCCTCTCTCTCATGCATGTGCACATGCACACTTCCTATGATTAAAAATATACAAGGACAGCAAGTGGCCTGGTGATTAAGGCATTGGATCCCACATGTACAACTATGCAGTTAGAGTCCCAGACCCAGTGGCTTCAAAGACACACCAGGCCCGTGTGCATGCATGCCCAAAATCCTAAGAAAATGGAGAAAGGATTATGGAGTGACCACTCCCCCCACCTCCCTGGGCATGGGACTTCTCACTTTCCCTCTCTCTCTGCCTCTGTTCTGTTGCTCTGGTGAGAGCACACACCCTATAGCAAAAAAACAGATATTAAAAAAATAATTATACAGCCATATTAGTAGTTAAGGCAGCACCATGTAGTTTGTGTCCTAGCCCTGCAGGCTTGAAAAACAAGCCAGGCACACATGCATGTGTGCCCAAAATCCCAACAGGATGGAGAAACAGAGAAGGGAATGTAGCATAACTAGGCACCACTGAGGGTGCATGTCCCCTTCTCCCTGTCTTTCACCCTCTGGAAAACACACACACACATACACACTCAGAAAAAGACACATTCCTGGGTGGACCTACTGAATCAAAGAACGCAGACACAGGGCCTAGGAAACTGCTTAAAACCCTCTTCCTCCACACTGTCGTAGCTGGTTCACAACTAGTTTTATAACTTATAATCTGAAAGAAGGGTGGCAGCGAGTCAATTTTTGACCTCTTCCAAAAGTCCCCTACAGATTTTGTCTTCCAGTTCTTCCCCCTTCACTCCCTATCCAGACCACATTCCTGTTCAAGCTGCCTAAAATAAAAGGTTTTTATGGTGGGTGAGGAAGCTTTGGGGCCTGTCAACCCCTTTGAATTATACAAAACATTACTAATCCTATCTCCTAAATCTGGTAAATTCACCTTCCTATCTGGGTACCAGTGAGGTTCAGGCTATCATTGCTTCCTGACTGGATTTCTCCAGCAGCCTTTCTGGCCTTCCTGCCTCCAGCCTTACTCCCTACAATCTGTTATCTACCTGGCCACCACAATCATCTTTTATCCACACAGTTCTGGTGATCGCCTCACTGTCTGAAAAATACCTTTCAAGAGAGTTACTATCTGAGAATCAGGTGAAAAACTTTTAAAAATGCAGATTTCTGAACCTCTCTTCAGATTTGCTGATACAATACATCTGGGAGTAGAACCCCAGATATCTGTATTTTTATAGGCTCCCTAAGTGATTATGGTACTGCAATAGATATTATTCCACAAATATTTATCCCCTCCCCTCAGACCTTTGTGAACACACACACACACACACACACACACACACACACACTTCCTTGTACCAAAGATATGTGACAGGAGCAGGAGCTTGAAATGCACTTGATGGGCTATGTTCCTGGAGTTTGCTGTTGCCATGAGCAGATGCTCTGGGAAACTTGTTGCCCCCAGAAGACTGAGGGATATACTTGAGCTTGGATTGAGACTTGAGCTCAATCCAAGATGTGGTGCCAAACCCACTGAGCCCTGATCTTGAACAGCTAGCTATACAACAGCTGGCCCAAATAAAACAAAACCAAAACCAAAATGCTTTGATATAATAAATCACTGAGTTTGGGGGTACTTTGTTATTCAGCATTATTGGCCATTGATGACTGATACAGATGCACAGCCAATGTGAGAACCTCTGGACACAGTAAAGTTTAAACTCTTCTGTCTAGTAGATAAGACCTATGATCTGGCCACTCTGCCTGCTCCATCCATTCCCTAGTTTCAGCCTCAATGACCAAACTGAACAATGTCGTTTTGTGTTGCCATACTTGCAATACAAGCCATTCTGTCTTGCCCCCTTGTCTTTCATTATTTTACTACAGTAATTCCTTTAAGACTTGTTCAAATGATACTACTCCACACACTGACTTCTCAGCAACCAGAAAACCAGACACTAGTGCATTAGTGTACAGTCTCTGAAATCAGTTTTCCTGTGTGTGGATCCCATCTACCACTTACTAGCAGTGAGACTCTGGACAAGTTACTTAACTTCTCTGAACATCTGTTTCCTCATGGTTTTCTAGTAATGAGGATAAATGAAGTATTGAGCATAGAGCCTGGCTCACTGTAAAAGATCAGTAGCATCTTATTCTTCTCTGTGATTCCCTCCCAGGGTCCAGCACAGGGCTAGAAACAGAACAGAGACTCAGGCAATGTTGACATATGAGTAGAAGAATCACAAGTATTCTATTTTAACTGGCCTCACTTCAGCCATGAACAAATGATTCCTTGGGTAAAGTACATAAACACTCCATCTACTGGCAACAGTACCTGTTTCTCGATGAGCCTAATGGTATCCTCCGAGGCCTTATCCTTTGATTTTTTCAGCTTATTCATTGCGTTGGTGCGAACCTTTCGTAAGGAGTCTTTGGCCTTGTTTGTGTTCTGTTTGGCCAGTTTCACCAGCATTTCCCTGTGTTGTGTGGTTACTCTGTTAATAAAACAAAAAAACAAAAACAAAAACAAAATTAATCTGTACATTACCGCTATTCAAGAATTTAAAACCACTCGATCCGCCAGCTCAGTGGTTTGTAACTTTACTCTCTGTGAGTGGATGATCTTCAGTTGCTGCTGACACATGCCATGGGCATGCTGGGGGACAAGT
>NW_006159774.1:444044-447509 GCF_000334495.1 Tupaia belangeri chinensis
CTGCTGAGTAGCTGAGAAGAGGCAGGAAGAGGACTGCTTACAAGCCTGAACCCAGGCACTAGGCAGACCTTGTGTAAATCCTGGCCATGCCCCTTACAAAGTGATAACTGACATCCTCTCCTGAGAGTTTCTGTCTATATGTCGGCACCTGTCTTAAAGGGAGGATGCGAAGATTAAATAGGATGATGTGTATAAACTGTTGAGTGCTGACCCTGGCACATTTTTTTTTTTGGAGAGATTTTCACTGTAGGGCGCGTGCGCTCGCCAGACAGACAGAGACATAGAGACAGAAAGCAAGAAATCACCCCCCCAGGGGGGATGGTCACGCCGCAATCCCTTCTCCTCCATTCTCCTCTCGGGATCTTGGGCACGCACGCACACGCGCCCGGCGTGAGTTTTAAGCCACTGGGTCCGGGACACGAACCGCGGTCGACTATGTGGGAGTCCAGCGACATAGCCATTACGCTAACTGCTGGTTCCCGGCCCTGGCACATTTTAAGTGCACAATAAAAGGAATCAATTATCAGCCACAACCCCATCCTTTTCTTTCTTACTAAAGAAAATATCATCTCTGATCACCTTCAGAATTTTAACAATTATTGTAATTATTTTTGAATTGCCTCAAGACTGACAACATGAATCCCAACATAATATGTGAAACCACCATACCAGTTAACTTCCCTGAAGCATCTATGAGTCTAGAACATTATACTGGGATCTGAAAAATGAATCTAGGTTGCCAGTATTGATAAGGCAAGAAAGGACTTCCAAGAGGGAAGAGGATGTGTAAAGGCTTTAAGCTACAAACAGGTTGTGTTTTCTTTGAGGAACTGGCTGGAGAACCACAGAGATCAGCAAGAAAAGAGGCTAGGAAACCTTATCATAGAGGGTCATGGCATGAGCAGATGCTCTGGGAAACTTGTTGCCTCCAGAAGATTGTGAACCCCATTTTACAGATGAAGAAAATAAGGCCTAGGAAGTCTGGTGTCTTATACAAAGGTAAAAAAGCCAAGCCAGGTTGGCCTGTCTCAAAAGCCAATGGTCTAGTATAACAAATGTCTCTCCCCTGGGTTCTAAAACGGACATCACTGGCATATGCTTCCTGACCCACAAATCACATGGTTCTTGCGAGTAAGAACAATCCCAACTTTGGGTTGCATGTTTAGTATGGAACAGTGATGAGCAGCTGTTAAGGTTAGTGGCTTCTGGGACCAGCAGATGGCTTAATGGTTATGTCACTGGACTCCCACAAAGCCAGCCACAATGGCTTGAAACTCATGCTGGGTATGTCTGTGCCCAACGTCGTGAGAGGAGACGGGAGGAGAAAGGATGGTGGCTTAGCCATTCCCCCTGGGGGATGATTTCTCACTTTCTGTCTCTGTGTCTTGGCAAGTGCATGCACCCTACAGCAAAAAATCTCTCTCTCAAAAAAAAAAAAGATGTGGTGGCTCCTACCTATTTTCTCTGATGATTAAAAAAAGAAAAAAGTTTTGAGAAAGGATCAGTTCTGAAGACAAAGTAGACAGCTGTGTCATAAGTAAATTCTTCCGGATTCAGCTATTTTAAGGAATTCTCAAAATAAAAATGATCCTGATTACTACCATTATTAAACTCCTCTATGCCAGGTGAGTACTTTAAATGTTACCTCACTGATCCTAACAACGATTCTCTAAATAGGATTTTAATAACCCCCACTTTCCAATGAGGAAATTGAGTCTTAAAGATGCTAAGTGATTTACCCAGAAGCTTACGTGCCACAACTGGGATTCAAATCCAGATCTCTCTGGTCTATATTCTTTCCACTACTCCATGCTGGCTACCCCTTGTAATCTATTTCAAATAAATCATGCACCGTTACCATTACTTTGCTTCCATACAAAAACCTTTTCAAAGTCAGTAATATGAATCTTGGGACTGAAAAGGACAAAACCACCATGTCAGGAGTTTAGGGATTTGGATCAGATTTTGTTACTTTTATGGTTTTTAATTCACTGAACAAAAATCATGCTGACATGTTTAGACGTCTTTTTTGTTCTGCCAAAGCATATGTCAGTATAAAGGAATAGGAAAATTAAAACTTGATCCGCTGATTCAAAAAACTTAATGCTGAAATACTAGGAGGGACAGAAAATAAATGAATCTAAGATCCGTAAGAAACCTCTTAAACGTCTCTAAACATATCTTATGGTATTTTAATTTCGTATTTTTATACAGATCATCTGAAATAGGTATCTTACTATTTAGAAAACACTTAATAAAAGTAAAAATTTTATCTAACTAACTTTTCTTTCCACAACATTGTTACATTTAAATGGAGGGGAAAATACATATAAAAATATAAATTGGAGCTAAAAGAAAGTAAAAGGTATATAAAGGAAACAAAATCATAATAAATGCAACTTGGCCTTACTAAAATGACTATGTATTTATGAATGCAAATGTGACACTGCCATACTACCAACACCAGGGAGTTCCCGAACATATAACACCGTCAGGTTGTTACTGACACTGACAAAATGTTTCTGGTTTAGGTAACTAAAATACTGGATCATCTGAAAAGTCATGAAATATTTTTCTGGTTTTCTATGCAAAAATGCATTATGACTTTTCTTATGACCCAGTATAAGATCAGGAGCCAGCTGGTGGTGTGGTGGTTAGGATGACTGGATATCACATGACAGAATGTGTGAGGGGCCTGGTGGCTTGAAAAACACTCTAAGTACATGCACATGTGTGCCCAAAATCCTGAAAGGAGAGGCGAATTCAGCATGGCAACCCCCCATGGCAGTGCTTTCTCGCTTTCCCTCTGTCACACTCCAGCATGCACCGATAGATTAGACAGAGAGATAAAACTGTGAGATCACAAGCAGTGAGATGGTGGCGAGGCACTAGCTTTGAAATCAGACAGACTTCCCTCCCAGCTCACACAGAAGCTGACAATCCTTGAGTGAGCTACTTAATCTTTCTGAGCCTCAGAGTCCTTATTTCTAAAATGAAGATAAAAAAAGATACCTTACAGGGCCGGAAGGTGGCGTGGTGGTCAAGGGTCCTCTACTCCCACATGGCTGACTACAGTTCAAGTCCCAGACATGGCAGCTTGCTTTCTTACTTTCTCTCTCTCACTCACTCTCTCTGTCCCTCTCTGGTGAAATTTAAAAGTTAATTAATTAATTAATTCTTAAAAAAAAGAAAAAGATACCTCACAGGGTGACTGGGAGGAGCAGACATAATAAATACAAAGTACCAATAAAGAGAACAGCATATAGTAGCTTTAAATGAATGATAGCATTTATGAATGTTTAATCAAACACACATAATTACTTCCTCATGAAACAAGGAGGGCATGTCTATTTTAGAAAAGAAACACATTACATTACGGAAATACTTTAATTCCTATCCAAACCAGTGATTACCTCTGATCATCTCCGCCTAGCATTCACGGGATTCTGGGGGCATACGCTGGAG
>NW_006159774.1:447540-468669 GCF_000334495.1 Tupaia belangeri chinensis
TCCTGGCTCCTGAACTTGCAAGCACTCACTCTGACTCAGTATGCATCAGTTCACCAAGCACTGGCAGAGCCCCCTGTGCTGTGTGCAGACCCCAGGCCAGGCTGAGCCACTCGAGAGAGAGGCGGCAACTTTTCCAGGGGCTCAGTCAGGTGGTGGAAACAAAACTGTCAGCCACTATCTAGGGTATGATTGTGCAGCTAAGACAGAGGGATGGGTCTGCTGTGGGAGGAGCGTGCAGAAAGCACAACTCCTCTGCCTTAAGATATGGAAAATGCCCTAACACTGTAAGCTGCAGAAGAAAGGAAAGGACATCTTGGGGAGAAGGACGGCAGGGAGAGCACGAGACTGCAAAAGGTACATCAGGGTCAAATTTGGTCTGCAGGCCTGGGGTTTTCCAGTTCTTCTTTAGCCACAAAACCCTGATTTCAAAGAAAACCTAGACAGAGTCTATTTTTTTCTCCTTTAGGTTTTACCATAGGGTGCGAGCACTTGCCAAGTGGAGAGAGACAGAGAGATACAGAGAAAGAGAAAGTGAGAAATCACTTCCCAGTAGGGATGGCCACGCTGTAGTCCCTTCTTCTTTATACTTCTCTCAGGATGCTGGGCGCACATGCACACGTGCCCAGTATGATTTCAATCCACCAGGTCCGGGACTCGAACCATGGTTGGTCATGTGGGAATCCAACTGCCTTAACCACCATATCACCTGTTGGCCCCAGAGTCTACATTTATAAAACAGAGACTTCTCCAGCTGATGAGGGGAAGGGCACTGGGGGAAGAAGCAGTATTCTATCTTGGCTACCAAGCTCAGCTCCACTCTTACTTCACAAACTGCCACTTACAGGTTGATATTAAACACTTGGCCTTGGTCTTCTCATCTGGAAACACACAGATGAGATGACACATGGAATCCTGAGCACTCAGAAAATGTAAATTGTCTTTGTTGTTACTGTTGTTTAGGTTCAAATAACAAAGAGTTCATTCATGATAGTTTTTATTAGCAGAGAAACGACAGGGCAAAGATCTATGCTTCAGCAACATGATCAAGATCTGATTAGCAATTAAACATCTCACATACACTTTAGTTTCCAAATATTTCCAGCACGTACACCTAAAACATGCTCTTTTTTCAGTATTCATTCATTTAATTCATAGCTTCATTCAATAACTATTTACTAGGCACCTATTACCCACCAGCCCCTATGGCAGAAACAAGGGACACAGCATTAAACACACACAAATGTACAGTCTGGCAAGGAAGCCAGTCATTAAACAAACATGTGCACAATTAACCAATTAGTTACAGCTGTAACAGGCACTGCAGAGACAGAGAGAGCTCCATGACTTAATTAGCATTGAGAGAGGGTCTGAGCAACCTTTCCTTGTGGGACCCAAGAACTAAATGGAGAAATACTGAATGTAAGTGACAGGTTAAAATGAGGAAAAGTGGAGGAGGGTGATGGAAGATCATTCTCACCAGAGGGAATGGCATGTATAAAAGGCATTTTCTTTTCAGGCAGGAAGGATACACTCTTGGGGGAACAGTAAGGACTATCCCAAATGAGAGGGCTGGAGAAGCTGGCAAAAATGCAGGTGCTTCAATATCACTTTATGTCTTAGTAGGTCCAGTGACAAATGGAGAGTTGAACAAGATATGGTGCATAAGTACAATGAAATATTATTCAGCTTTAAAAAGGAATGTGATTCTGATACATGCTACAATATGGATGAAACATAACGCTTCGCTGAGTGAAATAAGCCAGACAAAAAAGGACAAGTATTGCACGACTCCACTGACAAGCGGTTCCTGGAGTTGTGAAGTTTATAGAGACAGAAAGTGGAGTAGTGGCTACCGGGAGCTGGAGAGTTGTGGAATGGGTACAGAGCTTCAGTTTTGCATTCTAAGGCTGGTTAATGCCACTGAACAATACACTTAAAATGACAAACATAGGGACCAGCAGATGGCATAATGGTTACATCGCTGGTCTCTCAGGTAGTTGATAACGGTTTGAGTCCCAGACACAGTGGCGACCATGCCAGGCACATGTGCATGCATGCCCAAAATCCTGGAAGGAGAATGGAGAAAGGATTGTGGTGTGGCTATTCTCCTGGGGAGTGACTTCGCCCTTTCTGTCTCTCTGGCGAGTGCATGCACCCTATAGCAAAAATCTCTTAAGGAAAAAAAAAAAAAAAAACCTAATATGGAAAATATGTTATTTATAGTTTACCATGATTTTTTAAAATTTTTTATTCCATGCCCAAAATCCTGGAAGGAGAATGGAGAAAGGATTGTGGTGTGGCTATTCTCCTGGGGAGTGACTTCGCCCTTTCTGTCTCTCTGGCGAGTGCATGCACCCTATAGCAAAAATCTCTTAAGGAAAAAAAAAAAAAAAAACCTAATATGGAAAATATGTTATTTATAGTTTACCATGATTTTTTAAAATTTTTTATTCATTTTATTTATTATTATTATTGTTGTTGTTGTTGTTGTTTTAATTTGACCAGAGAGACAGAGAGAGAGGGTAAGAAAGCAAACTGCCGGGACCAGCAGTTAGCGTAGTGGCTATGTCGCTGAACTCCCATGTAGTCAACCGTGGTTCAAGTCCCAGACCCAGTGGCTTAAACTCATGCCGGGTATGTGTGTGCATGTGCCCAAGATCCCAAGAGGAGAATGGAGGAGAAGGGATTGCGACATGGCCATCCCCCCACCAGGGGGTGATTTCTCGCTTTCTGTCTCTCTGTTTCTTGATGAGCAAATGCACTCTATAGCAAAAACCTCTCGAAAAAAAAAAAAATAAAAAAGAAGAAAAGAAAGCAAACTGCCAAGTCTGGAACCCAAACTGCAGTTGGCCATGTGGGAGTCCAGCATCTCAACCACCACATCACCTGCCAGCCCCTTACCATGATTTTTTAAACGTGGGACCAGCAGTTAGCATAATGGCTATGTTGCTGAACTCCCTCCCCTGTAGTCGACCGCGGTTCAAATCCTGGACACGGTGACTTAAACTCACGCTAGGCACGTGTGCGTGCATGCCCAAGACCCTAAGAGGAGAATGTAGAAGGGATTGCAGCGTGGCCATCCCCCCTGGGGGGTGATTTCTCGCTTTCTGTCTCTCTGTCTCTCTCTGTCTTTCTGGAGAGTGCACGTGCCCAATGGCAAAAACCTCTCCAAAAAAAAAAAAAAAAAAAGTGAAAAATAAAGGGGCCAGCAGGGGGCATGATGGTTAAGGTGTTGGACTAACACATGGCTGACTCTGGTTCGAGCGCCAGACCCAGTGGCTTGAAACTCAGGCTGTGTACACGTGTATGCATGTCCCGAATTCTGAAAGAACCGAGGAGAGGGATTGCAGCATGGCCATCCCCCCTGAGGGGTGATTTCTCACTTTCTATCTCTCTGTCTCTCTGGCGAGTGCATGAGCACTATAGCAAAAATCTCTAAAAAATAAATAGAAGAAAAGAGAGTCTAGTAGATTGTTCCTAAAAGCAACATGGAACACTGTGGAAGTTTGAGATGGACAGAGGACAGTTGATCAGATTTGTATTAATATTCTGTGTAGACACAATGTACAAACCAGATCTAAGCCATGACAACAGTTCACCCAGGAGCCTCTAGGAAGAAAGAAGGGGCACTCAGGACCCACCCTATAGCAGCTCCTTGACTGAGTGATGAAGACAGCAGCCTTTTCCGCTAGGGTCAGAGAGCCTCCGGCATCAGGCAGGGGTTTGGGCTGAGCTGGCAGGGTCATACTTTGTTTGTACAAACTCCTCCAGGCAGATCTTCCAGTAACATCCTGGATGGGGGCCTTCCTGCAAAATTCCTTGAGCATGTTCCCATGAACAATAAGCAGAGGGCATGCCCCGCTGGCCACTCACACCACAGCGAATCCCACTAGCTGAAATGATACTTCCTATTGTTTCAGTGAGAATGGAGCACATGTACGAGGTGTACCTCAGAGGAAGCCACGCTCTGCCTGGGGGCGTGAGGGCAATCCCAGCAAGAAACCATAATCACAAGATAGACACTTGCTTCCAGAGCATCTCTGGTCACTTAAAGGGGACTTTAAAAAGTAAAAAGAATGTGCTTTAATGCTGAGAAGACCTAAGTTGGAAGCTCAGCTCTGCCTCTTATTGACATCAATTCTGTGAAAATGCTATTCAGTTTCTCCAAACTCAGTTTTCTCATGTATAAAATGGAAACCGGAATGTTAAGAGGGTGAGCGTGAGGATGAAATGAAATGACGGGCAGTGAGGGCTTAGCCCTCTGCAAGTGCACGTGCTTGACAGCTCAGTACGAGGTGGCTGCGTTATTATTCTTACTACAGAATCCCCAGGACTTGACAAGAGCATGTGAACGGAAAAGGAGAACATTTTTGTTTGTTTGTTTGTTTTGAAAAAAGGGAAGAGTGGAGTCACTTGGAGCTAGAGCTACTGAGTGGATGGTGAGTGAAGTGGAAATAGAATGGGAACAGAGGAGAGCAGGGGTCTGTGGGAGCAGGGAGGGAAACAGGGGCCTTAAGTTCTGTTCCCACAGCTGTGGGGAGCTGGCTAAGGGAGAAGGAAGCTGCACTTCCAGGGAATGGCGTATCAAAGCACATTTCTGACAGGTCCTCTGAGAGAAACTTGCCACCTCCTCTCTGGGCCTCTGCGAGACTCCCCCAGTAGGAGCATCGCCTGCAATCAGCGGCAGACACATGCCCTGCTTCATTGTTTGCTGTGGGAGCTGCCCAGCGCCTTGGGCCGCTGGCCTGAAGGAAGTGTTTTTGTTTGTGCAGCCCAGCCAGATTTCCTATGCTTCTAAGTACACCACCCCTCCCCTCCCACTGGCCTGTCTTACATGCATTAATGGCTCATGAAGATATCAGATCTTCTGTAGGAGTTCTTTCAGCCTGAAGGAAATCATACATTTGGAAGGAATTCTACTAGTGGTCATTTTAGCCCTCTCTGGGACACAAGTGGCCACTGCTTTGAAACGACTGTCCTGTGACCGAAGCTCAGCTGAATCAGACACAGCATCCTGAAATGCAGCCCAGCATGACAGAATGAGAGACGGTTGAGACCGGGACACATCTCCACATTCGCAGCTAAGTGGTCTTCTTTCCTGTCACCCTAGAGGATGCAAACCCAAGTCCTGGGATAAGCAGTTACAACTCTTGCCTCGGTTCTAACAGACATGAGAAAGCACAGCTCAAATAGACCTAATTTCCAATCCCAGCTCTGCCACTTACAAGTTGAACTAGCTGAGCTGTGGTCAACTAGTTCTTCCTCTCTGAATTGCAAGGCTGTCCAGTGAAGGTTGAGAAAACAGTCTTTGAAGTCACACTGCCAGGTTTCAGTTCAGCTCTTCCACTTCTTAGCTGTTTGGTCGTGGGCAATTAATTTTACTGTTTGTCTCGATTTCTCCATCTGACAAATGTGCATGAAACCATTTACTTCACCGGACTGTTTTAAGGATCAAACAAGTTTAAAAATGTGCTGACACAAGGTGATGCGCTCAATAAGCACAATCTGTTAACACTTCCCCAAATACCAAATGAGGGGAAGGTAAAATGAGAGATGATGGTAAAGGACTTTGCACAGGGTCGACTCCATGGCTCAGGAGTAATATGCTCCTCAAGAAAAGATCCCACACGGCAACCGCAGTTCGAATCTCCAGCTCAGGTGGCTTAAAATATGCTGGGCTCACGTACAAGCGCCCAAGATGCGATGGGCTGGAGGACTGGGGGGAGAGGATCGCGGTGCACCCAACCTTGTAAAGGGTGCTCAGATCTTTCTCTCTCATGTTCATACACACATGTTCTATCATGTATAAAGAAAAAAATGTTTTTAAAAAAGAACTTTGCAGAGCTAGCAGGTGGTGTGGTGGTTAAAGCACTGAACTCCCACATAGCTGACTGTGGTTCAAGTCCAGGACCTGGCAGTTTGAAAACCATGGTGCACACATGTGTGCACACGCCCAAAAATCCCAGCAAGAGAATGGAATAGAAGGGACTGCTGCATGGCCATTCCCCCCTGGGGAGTGATTTCTCACTTTCCTTCTCACTGTCTCTCAGGTTGAGCTCACATGCCCTATGGCAAAAGCCTATAAGAAAAAAACCTTAAAAACAACTTTTTTTTATGTAGGTGACTAAGCTATTTTAAGTTGTCAGTGACATCGGTAACGATGATGGTGAGATGTCTCCTACTGAAGGAGACATAGAGAGGCTACAAGTCCAGGCTCTGGAGAAAGAATGACTGTTCTCGCACTTACTAACTGTATGAAACGGGGCACAGAGAACCCCAGTCCACTGTGATTTAGTTTCTTCATCTGTAAAACAGTAATAATACATGGACTTCAAAAGACTGTCACAGACACATCAGCCAGCACACAAGCAGCACCTGGAGCAGCAGAGGGCACACGGTGAGCACTCATGCTTATTTATCCCGCAGACACTCGTGGTATTATGGCATACTCACTACATGCTGGGCCTGTTCCAAGGGCTAGGGAAACTGCAATGAACAAAACTGACAAAGCCCCTCCTTTCTCCTCTCAAAGCAGTCACATTCTAGCAAAGAAGAGAGACAGTAAACACAAATGTGATACAATAAATGCTATGAAGAAAACAAATGAGACAAGGAGGGACCGACCTAATGATCATCACAGTCAAAGCCCACGCCACACTGGTGCACTCTCTGTGCACCGCTCAGCGAAGCTTCTCAATGCTCCTACAACATTAACAACATTAATGCTGTTACCACCTGGATTTCACAGATTAGAAAGCGGAGGTTCAGACGGATCAACTATCCTGCCCAAGATCAAACAACAAGTTCCTAGTTGCATCTTTTCATGCATATCTTGGGTTGTGAGAAAAGTCATGATGCATTTTCCCACAGAAAACATAGAAAAATGACATCGGTAACGATGATGGTGAGATGTCTCCTACTGAAGGAGACATAGAGAGGCTACAAGTCCAGGCTCTGGAGAAAGAATGACTGTTCTCGCACTTACTAACTGTATGAAACGGGGCACAGAGAACCCCAGTCCACTGTGATTTAGTTTCTTCATCTGTAAAACAGTAATAATACATGGACTTCAAAAGACTGTCACAGACACATCAGCCAGCACACAAGCAGCACCTGGAGCAGCAGAGGGCACACGGTGAGCACTCATGCTTATTTATCCCGCAGACACTCGTGGTATTATGGCATACTCACTACATGCTGGGCCTGTTCCAAGGGCTAGGGAAACTGCAATGAACAAAACTGACAAAGCCCCTCCTTTCTCCTCTCAAAGCAGTCACATTCTAGCAAAGAAGAGAGACAGTAAACACAAATGTGATACAATAAATGCTATGAAGAAAACAAATGAGACAAGGAGGGACCGACCTAATGATCATCACAGTCAAAGCCCACGCCACACTGGTGCACTCTCTGTGCACCGCTCAGCGAAGCTTCTCAATGCTCCTACAACATTAACAACATTAATGCTGTTACCACCTGGATTTCACAGATTAGAAAGCGGAGGTTCAGACGGATCAACTATCCTGCCCAAGATCAAACAACAAGTTCCTAGTTGCATCTTTTCATGCATATCTTGGGTTGTGAGAAAAGTCATGATGCATTTTCCCACAGAAAACATAGAAAAATACATCATGACTTTTCTGACAACCCAGTACATAGGGATTTGGGCCAATGCTGTCCAACTCTTGAATCCCAGGCTTCCTGCTATACTAGTCCATCCATCCTTGTTGGTACTAGAGAAATCTAACAGGTATTCTTTACTAGTGGCAGTATTAAGAGCAGCACTGCTCTCATGTTAAGATCGGCTTAGATGTATCATCCATTGTCACAACACTTGTTCCCTTGTACGTTTTGGAGGGAAGAGAAGGAATCATGGAATGCAATGGAACAGTGATTAGACCTACAGCAGTCAACCACTAGGCTCTGTAACAGGTGTATGATACAAAGCATGGAGAACGGCGGGGGAGGGACAGGAGAAGCTGGGTTTTGTTTTGTTTTTTAAGTTTCTTTCTTTATTTCTTCTGTGAGACAGAAAAGGAGACAGAGACAGGCAAGGCCATTCCACCATGATCTATCCCAGACATGCATGGATGTGAACCCAGGCCCTTTGCCAAGTACATCCAGTTGCATTGTCACTGTACTACCCCTCGAGCCTGTTCTTTGGGATGCATTATTTTAAGAATTATTTATTTATTTAACTCCATTTGTTATTATTTTTTAATCTGACCAGACAGAGAAAGAGCGAGAGAAAGGAAAAGAGAGAAAGCGAGCCGCCAGGTCCAGGACTCGAACCGCAGTCAGCCACGTGGGAATCTAGCACCCTTTAACCACCACATCATCCACCGGTCCCTGGTATGCATTTTTGCACAAGTGATGATGGCAACTTTCTCCTTAGCCTGCTCACTTTTGATTCCTGATTGCACTTCCTTTTGTGTTTCAATCAGTACATCTGTGCCGGAAGGGAGCCCCCATTCCACACACTTGGGACCTACAATAGCAGGAATCACTTCTAAAATGCCACAGGCCAGGTGGGAAGCAACACTGAGCAGGAGAAGGCAGGCATCCCAGCACTGCGTGGAGGCTCACCTGGGCCTGAAAGGCAGAAAGAAAACAGTGTACTGGAACTCATCCAGGGGACTGAATGGCCCTGTGAAAACAGCAATGGCAAGCAGCTGGTAGGATTAAAAGGGCTTGAAAAAGCAGCTGCAGTTGCTCAAATGCAGTCTGTGGCAGCCCCAGCCCGAGTCAGGTCATTAGGCATTCTTCTTGTTTTTTTTTTTTCCCCTCTTTCCAAGTTGCTAAAGATCTGTATGTGTGTGGGTTGTATAAGAAGAGTAGTACTGGGACAAGCAGTTGGCGTAATGTCGCTGGACTCCCATGTAGTCAACTGCAGTTCGAGTCCCAGACTCGGTGGCTTAAACTCATGCCGGGCACGTGTGTGTGTGTGCCCAAGATCCCAAGAAGAGAATGGAAGAGAAGGGCTTGCAGTGTGACTATTCCCCCAGGGGGTGATTTCTCGCTTTCTGTCTCTCCGTCTCTCTCTTTCTGGCGAGTACATGAGCCCTATAGCAAAAACCTCTCCAAAAAGAAAGAAAGAGAGGAAAAAAAGAAAGAGTAGTACTAATATTTCTTGGAAGGTGCAAATTATACACACTATCCCTAGACCAAATCCTCAAGCAGCTACCACAAGGAGTCCACAGAAAGGAAGTAGGTTCCAGGTCAGGAGCTAAAGGAGTAATGAGATAATTCAGCAAGAACATGGGCCTTGGAAGCAGGCAGATTGAGTTTGAATAATAGCTCCTCTGTTTACCAACCTGTGACCTTGGGCAAGTTACTTACGCTTCTGAGCCCATTTCCTCAACTTTGTTTAAAAAAAGAATTATCTGGGGCCAGCAGGTGGCATAGGGTGTTAAGTGTGCCAGACTCCCACATGGCCAACCACAGTTTGAGTCCCAGACCTGGCAGTTTGCTTTCTCACTCTCTTTCTCTCTCTATCTCTCTCTCAGGTCAAATTAAAATAAAATAAATAAAGTTAGATAAAATAATTCTTTAAAAATTATATTAAAACAATTATTTAATTTAATTTATTTATTATTTAAATTTGGTATAGAACACCTGTGCTCACCAGAGAGCAAGAGAGAGTGAGCAAAGTGAGAAAGTAAGCCAACAGATCTGGGACTCCAACTACAGTGGACCATGTGGCCAGTGCCCCAACCACCACACCACCTGCTGGCCCCTCCTCTTCTGTTTTATACCCATTTCAAAAGGGTACTTCTAGTCAACCAGAAAAATAAAAAAATAAAAAAACATGAGCTAACTACCAAAAGATGTGCAGATGGTACAGCTGTTCCCCAGTACTTGCAGTGGATTGGTTCCAGGATCCCCCTGTACCAAACTGTGCAGATGTTCAAGTCCCTTATATAAAATGGCATACTATTTGCACATAGCCTAGGTACCTGTATACTCTGCTCCCGTATCCTTTTAACTTATTTCTAGATTACTTATAATACCTAATATAATGTAAATGCTATGTAAATAGTTATACTGTAGTGTTTTTTTTTTTAATTTGTGTTTCTCATTGCTCGTTTTGTTTTTCAAATATTTGATCCACAGTTGGTTGAATCCATGGGCAGAACCCCTAGATATTGTTAAGCAAAAAATTCTTAAAAGGGTATGTGTGGTGCTGCAGACATTTGATCCCATTTATATAAATTAAAAATACATATACGTTGGTATATGTATCTCTTAAAATCTGAAAGAATATAAACTAAATAACAGTTACTTCTAGGAAGAATATTTGGGGAACAGTAAATTAACCTTTCATTATTTCCACAGGACTTGAATTTTTTTTTTTTTTCTTTAAAGACAGTCTCACTGTGTAGAGATCCTGCCCCCTCAGCCTCCCAAGTAGCTGGGACCACAAGTAGATGCCACTGCACCCAGCTCTGTCAGAGTCTTGCTATGTGGCCCAGGCCAGGCTGCTTGTGATCCTCCTGCCTCAGCCTCCCAAGGAGCTGGGATCATAAGTGCACATCACTGCACCTGGCCTTTACGTTAGACTAAAACCAAACCCGGGCTTCAGGCTGATGTGGTCCTAGCCTCAGAAGTCAGCATCTCAGCAGTGCATGCCACTATAGCCAGGCCAAAGCATATTAATTTTGCAACTAAGAGAGAGATGAAATCAAGGATCTGATGAGTCTACTATCCAGCGTATATAAAGACCTCCCACAACTCAACAACAAAAGGAAAAACAATCCAATTAAAAAAATGAGCAAAGGACTTAAATAGACATTTTTCTAAAGAAGATATACAAATAGCCAATAAGCACATGAAAAGATGTTCAACATCATTCATCATTAGAAAAATGCAAATCCAAATCATAGTGAGATACCACTTCACACCCACTAGGATGGTGCTAATAATAAAAATAACAAGTGGCAAAGAGATGGAGAAATTAGAACCCTCACACATTGCTGGTGGGAATGTAAAATGCGTAGTCCCTGTTGAAAAGTTTGGCAGTTCCTCAAAAAAGTAAACAGAGTTTTACCACATGACCCAGTAATTCTACTCCTCAGTAGACATTCAAGTGAATTAAAAACAGGTTCCCATGGGGCCAGGTGCTGGCACAGTGGTAACATAACTGGGCCTCATGGGGAAAGTCCTAGGTTCATGACCCAGGACCTCTCTGTGCACAAGATTATGACCCAAGATAGCTGAGGCTGCAGGTGGACTGAGGTATGAGGACCTTTTGGAGGTGCCTATCCTGCTGTTTCTCTCATGAAAGAAAGAAACTTAAAAAAAATTCACACAAAAACTTGTAATGTATATAGCAGCATTATTCACAATAGCCATAAAGTAAAACCTGAATGCCCATCAACTGAGGAATGGGTAAATAATATGTAGTATATCCAAGGCCAGCTGGTGGTTTGGTGGTTAAGGCAGCTGGACCATATATGACCAACTTCGTAGTTTGAGTCCTAGACCCTACAGCTTGAAAAACACCAGGCGTGTGTGCCTAAAATTCCCAAGAGGGGAATGGAGAAGGGACTGTGGTGTGACCATCTCCTGTAAGGGGTGATTTACTCCCTTTACCCCTCTCTCTCTGTCTCTGCCTCTCTCCAGTGACCACACATGCCCTAATGAAAAAAATAAATTTTTTTTTAATTTTAATAATTAGTATATCCATACAATGAAATATGATTTTACAATAAAATGTAAGGCACTGATACATGGTACAATAGAATGAACCTTGAAAACACCACACTAAGTGAAAGATAAAAAAGATAGCTTACTATGTGATTTCATTTACATGAAGTGTTCAGAACAAAGCAATCGACAGAGACAGAAAGTAGATTAGAAATTGCATAATTCCTAGCAGGAGGTTTTGAGGATAAAGTGGGGAGTGACTGCTAGTGGGGACAGGGTTTTCATTCTGGTGTGATGATGAGAATGTTGAAAAGCTGACTGGTGATGATTGCACTCCTTTATGAATATAGTAAAACCCACCGAGTTTTATCTTTCAGTGGGTGAATTAGATCTCAATACAAACACCATATACCTATGTAGTTTTCCTCATGAACGGTACTCTTCTAGGTGGAACGCTTACTGACAGGCAGTACGGCTCACGGCAGTGAAGATACTGCCCTTGCCCACCCGCTGAAACGTTTAACAATCACCAAGCAGAAAAGGTCACAGGAATACTCAGAAATATCTAATTTGATAATGATAAATTTTAAAATGGTAACAACTCATTTACTGAATTGCTTCCCCTTCTTCACTAGTGTCAGACCTGCACTGAGTCTAAAGACTCTTCCTGACTACTCCTTCCTTTCCCATTTATCCTTCACAGAACTTTCTCCCTATGTATCTTCACAAAAGTAATTGCTGTTATCATCCCATTTTACAGATGAGGAAATTGAGGCTGAGAGAATTGCAATAACTAGGGGCACCTAACTCTTCTTATTGGTTTTCTGACTAGAGCCTTGTCTCCTTCAACTATTATTCCTGGCCCTCCCCACTGTACAGCAGCTGCCCCTCCTCACTTAACGAGCCTGGAGACCATCCTGGGGACCCTGCCTTACACAGCTTGTTCTCCCTGGTCATCATCCAGAAAAACTGCACATTAGCGTACACAGGGGGAAAAACACCTGAGAAAGACAGACTTGAGCCCGTTATCTGGGAAAGGCCGTGATCTGACTCTTAGTGGAAATCTCCTTCCTACCACCCAGTACCAGGTCTGGGAGAAGGATCCCAGGATAGGTATGAGGTCTACCATCCCCACAATGCCCAGAAGAAAAGAGGGAGCTGGTGGGCAATTAGCCAATGACTGTGAGGCCTTGGGGAACAGTTTGGCAAGTTGAGGGTGCCAAGGAAAGCCAGTCTCTCACCATTATCAGAAACATAAAGCAAATCTCATACCATAGGCAGGACTAGTCACTGGATTTCCTTGTTTATTATACTTTCCAGGAGGTCTTGTTCACCACATTTCATATTCAAAGAACAAACCAAGTGCTTATTAACAATCAAACAACAGTATTCCTGAGCAACTTAAATTCCAACATAATTACAACATGACGACTCAACTCCTCCTACCCAACCCCCAAATGAAGAAAAGAGAAAAAATGAACATGGGGGTGTGGGAGGAGCTAAGTGAGAAAGAGAGGAGAGCATTAAGGACTGAAAGAGAAATCTGCAAACAAAAATGTCATTGGTTTTACTCCCAAATAATAGGGGTAAAAAAGATATTTCCACAAACTTTTAAACTCGGAGAATTAGATGGCAATGGGCCCTCTAAAATAAAGTAATAAAATAAAAATTTATTAAGTGGGACCAGCAGTTAACGTAATGGCTATGTCGCTTGACTTGCACGTAGTCGACCGCGGTTCACGTCCCGGACCCGGTGGCTTAAACTCATGCCAGGCACATGTGCGTGCGTGCCCAAGATCCCAAGAGGAGAATGGAGGAGAAGGGACTGTGGCGTGGCCATCCCCCTTGGGAGGTGATTTGTCGCTTTCTATCTCTCTGTCTCTCTGTCTGGCAAGCACACGTGCCCTATAGCAAAAACCTCTCCAAAAAAAAAAAAAAAAGTATTAAGTACCTATATTGTTCTATGTGTCACATTAGGTGCCTCTCAGTGTCTTCTTACTCCTCAAAACCAGATAGATTATTCCCATTTCACAGACAAGGAGGCTGACGTCTCATGAACCTAAGCCACATGTAGAAGGTCACAATAGTGGACATGGAGGCATGCTATTCAGCTCACCCTCCGGGAGAACCTGCTTCTAGGAGCACAGATGTCCAACAGCTTCTAGCTCTGCACCTCGAGTGCCTGTGGCATTCATGCTGAGGGCACACTGAGGCCACATTCCCCAGAGGCTCCCAGCCAAAGATCATGCATGACAAGCCAGGCTCTGAAGGCCAATAAGGGACGTCTCTACAGTAACCTATGCTCGAGAATGCCCCGCCAGCCTGGGCTGAGATCTCCTCAGAGCTACACTGCTGCCCTCCTCTCCTTCCTCCACCAGCGTCAGACCCAGCCAGTCTACTCCTGCTCCCTCTGCCCTTCACAGGCACCTCCCACAATACATCTCTTGTCCATCTAATTCCATCCTGGTGTCTGCTTCTCAGAAGACCCAAGCTGATACACCCAGAGGGTGACAGAGCAGGGAGAGATTTGAGCCCAGGTATGGCTAACGCCAAAGTCCTAGTGCTTTCCTTTATATCTCAGAGATGGATTAACCGAGGAACAGGTTGCAAAAACAAACGATCAAAGGCTTTGTCTAGCTCTCTCACTACTTTATTGCTGGTGTCTAGAACTATGCCTATTGGTAGGTATATTGTAGTACTCAATAAAGATCTGTTGAATGAATTTACAAATGTTCTAGAGTACTGCTCAACTCTACCTTTACTAGCTAAATGAACTTGTGTAAGTCTTTTAACCTCTTAGGCTTACTTTTCTTATGTATAAAAATAGAGAATAACAGAACAGAATGAGTTAAGTAAGACAGCACAGAAACTCAATAGTCCTTTTGCTTAATAGTATTGCCATGCAGTGAGCCAGGGAGGTGTGCAAGTATCAACAGTGTTTCCTAAAGAGCAATGTCAAGTTTGCATCTGAAGGTCAATAGAGAGGTCACTGGGAAGCATTGCAGATGGCTGGCTGCGCCCGAACTGTCCTGGCCTCTAAAACGTTTGGCACTGTGCAGCACTGCTGCAAACATGCACTACAACAAGCAACAAAGGCTATACCAAGGGCCCACCACCTCCACATTCACTTCTCTCCCAGTGACAGTCCCTCTACCCCACTTCCAACTTCCATGAGAACAGTACAGCCTTAGAAGATCATTATAACTAGTAAAATGAGAAAAAAATTTAACCAAGATAATCAACACCTGGAAACTAGTTAATGCTACGTGTAAAATGCAAATACCACATAGCCTTTAAAAAGAGTGATGAAGGGTGCTGGCAGGTGGCATGGTGGTTAAGGTACTTGACTCCCACATGGCTGACTGCGGTTCAAGACCCAGACCTGGTGGCTTGCTTTCTTGCTTTCCATTTCTCTCTTTCTCTGTCTCTCTATGGTCAAATTAAAAACAACAATAATGGTAATAAATGGAGTTAAAATAAATTATTTTTTTAAAATGGTGAAGATTTGTCATCAGAAGGAGCAATGATACATTGTCAACTTTATAAAAAGTACCAACATGGGGACCAGCAGTTAGCGTAATGGCTATGTCGCTGGACTCCCACGTAGTCGACCGCGGTTCAAGTCCTGGACCCGGTGGCTTAAAACTCACACCAGGCACGTGTGCATGTGTGCCCAAGATCCCGAGAGGAGAATGGAGGAGAAGGGACTGCGGTGTGGCCATCCCCCCTGGGGGGTGATTTCTCGCTTTCTATCTCTCTGTCTCTCTCTGTCTGTCTGGCAAGCACACGCACCCTATAGCAAAACACCTTCCCCGCCCTCCAAAAAAAAAAGTACCAACATGTATAATCCGTTATCATTACAAGAAAAATGGAGGAGATATAGACATGTGCTTGACTTTACATAGAAAACAAATCTAGAAAATCAAGGTGTTAAAAATGGTTCCCTAAGAGAAGAGCATGCAGGCATTTTAATATTTTACTTAATTCTATCTAAACTAAAACTAACACAGACACTGATGAGAGAAGAAGACAATCAAGGAAGGATGTCACCTCAGTGGGGAATGAGTCAATCATATGTACTTTTTGTTTCTTGGGTGAATTCATAATTTCCTTGTAACATTTACTTCAAACCAGACATGAACTTGGCGATCTCAAGCCCAAGCAGCATTTTTCTATTTAGTGTGATTTTCTGACAGATATTTGGTAAGACAACGTGTTTGCACGTAATGAAGATGTGAATGAAGTGGAGGCAGAAATCTGGCCTAATCAAACTGAACTCCTACTCCAAACTTTCCAGGGCCCCTGAGTAAGAAGTGAAAGACTGATATTCCAGCTAGGACTTCTATGAGGAGGTAAGAATAGAGAGAAAGATGACAGACCCCAAATTCTAATCCTGCTTCTGCCACTTACCAGCTATCTGGCATTGGGCACTGCGAGCTTCAGGTCCCTCATCAATCAAATGAGCCTAAGAATAGTCTCCTTGCCCATAGTGTTGTGAGAATGTGGGGAAAAACTGCAAAGTCTTCCACTCGCACCTAGGGGACTACACCTCTAGTGTAGGTGATTAATAAATGATTATGTAAATAGGAAAAAAAAAAAAAAACCTACTTCAGTGACTGTATTAATAGAAATTCAAAGAACCCATCCAGTTGACTGACTTACCTACATAAAAGAACACTGGCCAGAGAAACACAAGAACTACACACACCGACAGTGAGGAAGGATGTAACCAGAGCCTCTGAGGCTCAGTGGTATTTTCCCTAAGCACAGAACATCATAAACTTGCACACAGCCTCGCAGAGCTGATTCTCAGAGGCTGCAGGAACAGGACCTGGGGGTAAAAAGCTCTGGGCTCCAAGGCTGACCTGTTAGTGACTGGGAATCACTGCTTCCACCTACTTCCCAGAAAGATCAGAGGCAGATTACAATAATATATATTCTCATTTAAATAAGAATATAAGAATCAGAGAAGTATGATGAGGATGAGGTAGTAGCTGAGATCTGCTGCAACTGAAAATAAAACTTAGTTCCGGGCTTCCAGACTTGTGGCGGAAAAATAAACTTGGAGATTGTCGTTAGGCAGAGGAAGAATCATGACCAATCAGGAAAGGCAAATTTCCCTAGAACTAAACTTGAAATTTTATAATTAGAAACTAATCCTACAAATTTACGGTCCTTATTCTCCTCATCTCCCAAACTCCTAACTTAAGCTGTGGTGTTCACTGTCTTCTCCACAGCCTTGGCAATTACCAGCTGTGGCCCAGAGCCAATGCCTTACCTCTTTGAATCTTAGCTTCCTCACCTCTAAAAGGGAATCGTGTTCCTACCTATTTGTGAAAGAGAAGGGAACGGCAACATTTGCAAGCATTAACTGGATGCCTACAAAGCATCAAAAGCTTCATGTACATCCTATCACTGCAATCTCTCAATGACCATATAAAAGCGGTCTCGTAAATCATTTTACAGATGAGCTCTCTGAGATCCAGAAACTGAAGACAGCACTGTCCCATGCTAAAAAGCAGAGAAACTGGAATTCAATTTCATGCTTAGGCAGTATCATGGCATATTTCTACCCATTATCACTTTTTGCTTTCCCTGTTAGACACCTACAAGTTCTTAGCACAAAGTAGGTGCTCAACATATTACTGCCCTCTTCTCCCGTAATTATATTCAGAAAGGTAAAAGTTTACTGAAGTGAAATTAGTATTTTTATATAGTTTCTTTAAGGAAATCATCCTTCTTGATCTACTTTTTCTATTTATCCCATCAAATCCCTGTCGTTAGGTAATTTTTTGCCTATTTTACAATAAGGAACTGGAGGTACCAAGCTGCTCGGGTGACATGACCAGAGTCATATAGAAGTCACCGCCAAATCAAATAAAAACTTTGGTCCTCTTACTTCTAAATCAACCCTCATCCTCTCACATGACAGCCTCCATAATAAAGAACAGATCATTCTTTTTCTTTATCTGGAAAACTACCAAACGTACAATTTAGTAAGGGGCCTCATGACCCTACCACCTTGTCAAAGGGAAGAAAGTATTTTAAAAATGAGGTTTTCAGGAGCAGACGGTTTAGGTCCATCAACTTTCTCTTAGATTACACCCATTAATGAAGATAAAATAAAGTAACAGATCCCCATGCCTTTGGAAATTTTCGTGAAACTCTCTGAGCCTTCAAACTTAAGTACAGTGCCCAAGGGCAATCAGTAACTCCTATGGGGCTATGGAAGTGCACACTATTTCAACCAGAGCCTTTGAGAGAAAGACGTGATCACGACTGGGCCACTCTGAAAAAAATCCAAGTCAGTAATGAGCATTTAGCAGCACACATTCATAGTGTCACGAAGTTTTGGAGGTTCAGAAGGGAACTTGCAGCTGTTAGGAACAACTTCAGCTGGTATTTGAGGAAACTAAGGTTCAGGGAGGGTAAGTGGCTTGTCCAAGATTTCAAAGACAGGACAGCAAGAACTAGAGAATAAACCTTTATTCCACGTGTAACTGTCGCTTCTAATGAGTACACTCCGCACTTTCCAAATTACTCATCTGCAGAGTGCAGGAGAAGATTCCAATCCTGACGATCTTAAGTAAGTCCCTTAATTTCTGCAAATGTCAGTTTTTTTCATCTATCAACTGTGGATCATAGTAAGTCCCTCAAGTAAACTGGAGATAGCACAAAGAAGGGGCCTAAGAGCCCCATGAAGGTAAACATCAGATCTGTACACCTCAGCAGTCTGGCACATACACAATCTCAGAAAATTCACTCAGCATATCAATGAACTCACCAAGCAAACAGGTAGCAGACTTAAAGCCAGGTCTATCTAGTTCTTAAACACTACCGTTATTTTGCTCCTAATTCACATGATACAAGGCAGAGTATTAATTCAGTTTCACAAGTACTGAGAACACAATGGAGCACGACAGCCATTTTCTGGCTGTAAGGTGAGAATAAAATTTCAGTGGGGGGAACCAGCAGTTAGCGTAATGGCTATGTTGCTGGACTCCCACGTAGTCGACCGCGGTTCACGTCCCGGACCTGGTGGCTTAAAACTCACGCCGGGCACGTGTGTGTGCGTACCTAAGATCCCGAGAGGAGAATGGAGGAGAAGGGATTGTGGTGTGACCATCCCTCCTGGGGGGGTGATTTCTCACTTTCTGTCTCTCTGTCTCTCTGTCTCTCTCTGTCTGTCTGGCGAGCGCATGCGCCCTATAGTGGCAAACCTCTCCAAAAAAAAAAAAAAAAAAAGTTCAGAAAGTTCAGTGGGAAAGCTCCTGAACCCTCAGTACTGGAATTAATTCTTGCTCGCAGAGGTGCCTCATGAGGCTGTGGAATCAACTAAACCTGGGTTCAGGTACCAGTTTCTGCATAAGCTATGTGGCCCCAGAGCGACTACTTCTCTGAGCCTAAATATCATCTCTGGGAAAAAACCTACCTTATTCATACAGGGATTGTCTGAGAAATATGGCAACAAATGCAAAGAAACAGACAATGCATGGCACAAAAAGACATTCTGCTGGTATTGCATTTCATTTCTCTTCTAGCTCCGTGGAAACTTCAGTCATTCCTTTCACTTACGTCTTTGCTCATCTTTGCTCACTTCCTTCCCGGCCCTTCCTGTCCATAATAAAACCCCCACATCTCTCCTTCCCCCTACCTTGCTTACTTTCTTCATAGTCTGTATCAACCCCTGACCCAATATTATAAGTGAATTGCTATTTTTAAAATATTATTTTATTTAACTTTATTTATTTATTTAAATTTGACCAAAGAAGGACAGAGCAAGAGAGAGAGGGAGGGAAAGTGAGAAAGCAAGCCACCAGGTCTGGGACTCAAACCGTGGTCAGCCATGTGGGAGTCCAGTGCCCTTAACCACCACGCCACCTGCTGGCCCTGTAACTGCTATTTGTGGTGCCTACTGGAGCATCAGGTAGCCAGGAGGACAGGCGCTTTTTGCTGCTTGTTTTGTTTACCGCTATAGCCCAACAACTGTGTAGTTAGTGCCTAATACTTCCTAATGACAAAATGAATAAATTCAACACTTAATTGGGTTTTGCTGTATGTGAGATACTCTGGAGAAATAGATTTAAATCTTCTGCTATGAAACCTGAGATTGATGTCACACTGGATTGCTACAGTCGCCTGACTGTCCTCCTTGTGTCCACTCTGTCCCCTATATTTCATTTACTAACCTATAGCCAGAGACACTTGAAAATGAACATTGGAGCAGGTCAAATCCCTACTCTGTCACTCCAGTACACTCAGTACTTCCTGTTATAATCAGAATAAAGCCCAGAATCCTTACTATGGCCTATAAAACTTAAATCATCAGCCCCTACTAACCAGTGTGACTTCATCCTCTACCACTCTTCCTTTGGGTTTAGAACACACGGGTTTTTCTCATTCTCAAACATGCCAAAGTCTTATCTCTTCTCCTTTTAAAATTTACTATTTATTTATACAATTAACAATATTTTGTTCTTACACCTAACATTTTTCAACCAGATTTTTTTTGGGGGGAGGGGGAGTTTTGTTTTGTTTTGTTTGGTTTTTTGGGTTTTTTTTGCTATATGGCGCATGCGCTCACCAGAAATACAGAAAGAGACAGAGAGATAGAAAGTGAAAAACCAACCAGGGGGGATGCCCACGCCGCAATCCCTTCTCCTCCATTTTCCCCTCGGGATCTTGGGCACACACACACATGCGCCTGGCATGAGTTTAAGCTACTGAGTCCAGGACTCGAACCGCAGTGGGCTACATGGGACTTCAGCAACATAGCCATTACGCTAACTGCTGGTCCCTCAACTAGATTCTTTTTACTAATGTAAAACCAGCTCTTCAAGGAACATGGGTTAGCACTACAAGTGGCAAGGTCTCTTCTGATCTGGAGTCTCTGTGCTTGTTCATTCTGTTTGGAATGCTCTTCTTCTAGGCTGCTCTTCCTCATTACTTAGCTCTCAGCAAAAACATTACCTCTGGGCCCAGCCACGGCAGTATAATAGGGCACTACTGTGTGAGGCTGGAGCCACGTAGGAGGCTCATATTTAGATCTTGGACCAACCTGAACAGGCCAGGTACAGTGGCACTCACCTGTAACCCTGGCTAACTAGTAGGCTGGAGCAAGGGATCACAGAATGGTAAGACCCTATCAAAAATCTCTCTCTCTGTTCCTGACTTTTGCACTCTCTCTTACTAAAAAGGAAAAAAAGGGGGGGGTGGAAGGCTGGTCATGGTAATATGATACTCTGATGCTGAAGCCACATGGGAGGTCCCAGCTCAGATCCTGAGGGCTCTCGTATTCACGCGTGCAGGCCCGTGGCCCTGGCTGTCTCAGACACGGTCCTGGCTGTCTCGGGCAAAAATTACATATGAACTTGCTAAAGTTATCAATGCTGGCTTATATTATTATGAACAGGACCTATGGATGGAAGAAGATGAAAATAAACACATAGCCATAAAGGTAATTGTTCCTAGCCGGCATCTTCCTGC
>NW_006159774.1:468683-480902 GCF_000334495.1 Tupaia belangeri chinensis
CATCTGCCTGCTGATACTTTGTTGTATGTTGCTGTTTATATTTTCTTGCACTTGAGGCTTTATTTTATAAATTTTGAATATAAATAAATTATATTCAATTTGGAAAAAAAAAAAAAAAAGCCTTACCAGCTGGCCCATGGATTGTGCTGTGAAGACCCTGCTGAGCTGCTGAGGTGCCTGTCTGTGTCTGTCTCTCTCTCAGAAGAAATAAACTTAAAATTTTTCTCCTTAAAGAGCCCTCCCAGGCTAAAGTTGTCACAGCTACCAACACCCTTGCCAACTTATTCTCTATCAGATTCCACTATCTTCTCTTTCCTCATGGCAATTCATTATGTATCTGTCTTATTTCTCAACCAGAATGTAAACTACACGAGGACAAGGACTTTCTCAAGCTTACAGCTACACGCCCAGGAAGTAGCACGTATGTAACAGGCATTCAATAAAGATTTCAGAATAACTACCCCAGATCTCAAAACATGTTTTCCAGGATGAAAGGTGCACGTAAGGTATGCTATCAGCCTAACGGTATAGTAGGATGTTGGTTTCCTTCTAAGGACAACTGCCCCACTTCATCAAAGCATATGAATTTCAGCCAGACTTACTTGGGAATGGGGACCCGAATTAGCGTCCCTTCCACTTCTGGGTTCAGATTCATTCCACTTTCTCTTATAGCCTTGATAGCTGCAGCTGTACACTGAAAACCAGATCAAAAGGTAAACAGAATTAGTAAATAATTATTACCAGATGCAAGCCCTCTGTCGATAACTGGCAACCCATCTTGGCAGAACATGGAAACATTTAGTTCTGTTACCAGTAAGATCAGGAAGTTACATTGGTGTAGAGTGCTTTGATCAAGCTGAATAGCAAACCATGTCCACTCCTGGTACCAGTGTACCGCGGGAGGAAAAAAAGAAAGGGAAGAAAAAATAAAAAGAAAACAGCTCTGCTTCTTTGAAAAGATTTCAATGGTTTGAGGCAACACAGATCAAAACCACAATAAATCCTCAAGGGAGGGGGGCTGGACTGTGCAAAGATTGGTGTAAAGACAGATGAAAGATTTCATACGTTAAAAATTCCAGTTGACATTTTACATTCCAAATATACCAGTGCCGATTTAGAATAAGTAAATAGATTTAACTCATTCACATCCTTACTGGTACCAAGCTCACTCAAGTTTTAGAATGAGCAATGAATCTCTGCCAGTATGTGCTCCAGAAAAAGTAATACAGCATATCTGTCTTATGGGAGTCCAGCGCCTTAACCACCATGCCACCTGCCGGCCCATCCACATACTTCTTAAATGACCTTAATTCTTTCACTCCAAAGTATAGGCTTTGGAGTGAAAGATCGTAGTTCAAATCTGAGTTCTGATAACTTAGTGACCCTAGCAATAAGACTGACCTCTCTGAGCCTCCAATTCATAATCTCAGAACACATGGCACCGAAACACTAGCGAGGTAGTGAGATGAGTGATGCATCTTGCTCTACGCCTGGCACACAGCAACACCAAATCAAGGGTAGTTATTTTGTAAAGACATTAGAAGTATATGTGCTAAATAAAGATAAAAATGCATAAACCACCCCCCCACCCAAAAAACTGAGCTGATGTTGTCATTGGCTGATGCACTGCTGTCCCACCCAACATCCTCAGGGGCTTCCGAGAGGCTTGCTCATTCACATGCCAGTTGGCACACTGGTACAACAACTTCCCCAAGTGCCTTGCCTAACACCCAAGTAACATCATACACACCTGCTCTGCAATCCTATTGGCCAAGTACAGTGTGGAAGACAGACACCTTTACTGGCATGACAATGTGGAATTCCTGAAAACAGGACTCTGACATGCGTCCTGTCTGAAAGGAATTCTAGGTTTGACCAGAGCCAATCCAGATCACTTGGATTCACAAGCTGAGTGCCTCCCCAGACTTTCTGGTTAAATGAATAAGGGGTGACACACACCTGTTTTACTTTTCCAGGTGTTTGGGGCTTTTTGTTTTGTTTTCACTTTGGTTTTGGTTTTTGGAGGGTAAGAAGCCTAAAAGAATTATCCACATACTTTTTTTTTTAAGAATTATTTTATTTATTTATTCATTTACTTTTAATTTGACTAGAGAGGAACAGAATGAGAGAGAGAGGGAAAGCAAGCCACCAGGTTCAGGACTCAAACTGCAGTCGGTCCTATGGGAGTCCAGCACCTTAACCACCATGCCATCTGCCAGCCTATCCACATACTTTTTTAATGATCTTAATTCTACATGTGTATAAAGTGTTACCAAAAGACAGACTAGATCTTCCATGTATAGATGAATAATACCTTGAGAAACCATTCAGAGACTAACAGTATAACCACTACTTAAAATAGTACATACTTAAAACGGTACCTCTTACCACACATTATCAGGGCTGGAATAGATCTCCAATAAAACAAAACACAGCCAGTTTATTATGCATATAGGAGCTCACAGGATAAGGTGACAACCTTAAGGATAAACGTGGTTTTCCCTGAGAACCCAAAAGAAATGGGATCTCACTGACAGAGTAAGAAGGACCTGAATGGGGACTCAGTCCAATGATGTTACTTTGTTTATATTTTTTTCTAGATCCCAAGTTCAACGTGTCAGTCATAGTGACCTAAGAGAGATTTGATTTTTTTTTTAATAACTAAAAATCATTTGGAATTAGGCTGGTGAAAAAAACAGTATTCTAAAAGGTATGCCTGGGGTAAATAAAAGAGCTGGATGAAGAAGTGAAATTAATTCTCCTATGCAAGAAACTGCCATCTTCCTTAGTAAACTGAAACACTGAGTGAGTCCTGTAGCACAACAGTTACTCACTGCAGAGAGAAAGCTAGATTCTGCATGGGCAACCAGGATTCAAGTCTGGACCCTAGAGGCTTCAAAAAGATGCCCAAACACAAACACACACGTGCCTGCCCTGGATCCTGTTGGGATGGAGAACTGTAGAAAACAGGATTGAAGCATGACCTGGTCTCACTGGGAGGTGCCTGTTCACATGTGTGCTCACTCTTTTGTGCACACATACCCTGTAGTATTTAAAAATATAAAGAGAAAGGAAGGGAATACAGGTTTCTAAAGGTAACGACGAGGGGAGAATCTCTACTCAGTAGGGGTAGTGAGATTTCAAGTGTCTCGGTGCTCTTCCACACCTCTCAATGAATGATTGATAGCCCATAGCTGTAACATCCACCACCACCACCTCCCTTTCATAGTCTCTATACAGCCTTCTCCTGCACAGGAACTTTAGCTCAGTATTATGCCTTCCTAGTACAAGGTGCAGAACTGCGTTCATGGGAAGTACGAATATATTAATGATCTGGTCTAGATCTATTTGAAAAACTCATCTCCTTATTCAGTTTCATGCATATAACCCCCCAAAACCTTATTTTATACTTCAAATTTTATGTTGTTTTTTTTTTTGAGAGATTTTTCACTGTAGGGCGCGTGCGCTCACCAGACAGACAGAGAGAGACATAGAGACAGAAAGCGAGAAATCACTCCCCAGGGGGGATGGTCACGCCACAATCCCTTCTCCTCCATTCTCCTCTCGGGATCTTGGGCACGCACGCACACACGCCCGGCGTGAGTTTTAAGCCACCGGGTCCGGGACGTGAACCGCGGTCGACTACGTGGGAGTCCAGCGACATAGCCATTACGCTAACTGCTGGTTCCCAAATTTTATGTTTTTTCATGTGCAGAAAAGAACTTTCAATCAGGGCTGCCCCATAGCACAGTGGCTAGGTGCTGCACACCAGGAGCTGGATCCCACATGGCCAGTTATGGTCTGAATTCCAGCCTTAGTAGCTTGAAAAACATGCCAGGCTTGTGTGCATTTGGGCATGTGTGCCCAAAATCCTGACAGGATAAAGAAATGTAGGAAAAAGGACTGCAGTGCAACCATGTTCCATTAGGGGGTGATTGTGTGCTCGCTCACTCTCTCTCTCTCTCTCTCTCTCTTTCTCTCTCTGGTGAGCACATGTGTCCTCTAGCAATGAAGAATAATATGAATTAATTGAAATTTCATTTTACAAAGAAATCTACTGAAAGGTATTTCTAACATATTTTAGATTTATATATTTTGGTTTGACATAGTAGGACACAGAACATCAGGAATTAGTCATGTTTCCAACATGACATCTAAATTACTCATGGTTCAGATTTTAAAAAAAAGGCACATTCCTATAGAATTTCCATCTCTTAGCCTTTATGCCCTCACTGAAGAGATAGTCGCCATTATTCCAGAGCAAATTGTTGCTCTGAAATGACAACACTGACCAATTGCTGGTGGCTGCTTGAAATAAAGTGTTGAGAGATCACAGATGCCTCCAGGGTTGGTCAGGGAAGAGTGATGTGATCCATGAGCAACATCTGCCCTTGCTATTCTAAACTAATTCATGATAAAGGACAGTAGATGACAAAACTTTTGTAGACAGGTGAACAAATCCTTGAGACTCAAATCAACTCTGTTAGTGCCATATTGATTAATAGCCTTCCATTTCCATTATATCCCAGTGAGTCCTGAGAATACAAGGTCTCTGCTTCTTAAGGTGTACCTTAAGCATTAATAAATTCCTAGCAACCTCCATTAGAACCTAATCACTTGCAAGGACTCAAAAATGTGTAGAATGAATGGTGAATGGAATACAGGCTTCTGTGTCAGAGTATGATCAAAGCTTGGCTCTATCACAATAGCAAGAACCTAGGGGAGATGTTTTACTTCTCCAAGCTTCAGGTTCCTCACTGAAAAAATGGAATAGATAATGCCTAATTTTATACCGTTATCTGTGTTGATATGAAACAAAACATGAGAAAGTGACTGGTAGCACAACACAAGTCAGCTCTCTCCTCTCCACAAAAGCAATAATGGGGCCTGCAGAATTTTTCTTTTCATTTGCCTTTTTGTTCAAATCATGCTGTGGTTTTTATTCCCTTCTTTTCTTTCCCATCATTTACTATAGCTGCAGGCAAGTTTATGGAAGGCAGCAACTGTGTGTATCATCTATCAAGCAGGACACATGTTAAACAAATGCAATAGTTTTCTGTCTTCAATGCATTCAAAAAGATTATGCATGTAAATCTGCACCATGTCACCATAGCATGACACAGAAATGCTCAGGTTTGGAAAGAAAGCCAACTGCATGTGAAACAGAGAGAAATTACATAAACACAGGGTGGATTAGCTCCTCATTTGGAATCTATGAACTTGGGTACTCTATGGACAGCTTGTAAGCTGGAGGAAGGAAATGTTTAGTTAGAGCTATTTGGTTAATATATACACCAGATGAGATAAAGGACTTTAAAAAACAATGTAACTCTCACACTTCCTCATTCTGTCCTTGTAAATGAACCTCTCCATTGAGATGCTTGTAAAGATTTTTTTCAAAACTCACAGAATTTCAACTTGGAAAAATGGCGACAATGCTTTGGCTGAAAAAGGAAGATAAACTCCAACTTCCTAAGAAAAAATTAAGCTGTTAATACCTCCTCCTGCCTCATAAGATGCTCTGGTGGCCAATCAGGTGCTTCTTCTGTGAAAGCCATTTGCTATTTAATAACAGAAGTGCCTGGCTCTGAAAGGCAATCTGCCTGATGAGGTCTTCAAGCTGTGTAATTAGGAGGCTATTCCCTAAATTGGCCCGCAGTGCCCATGGGATTAGATGAACAAGGCAGAGAGGTCTCAGTGATTCATAGGGGGCCAGAGACGGAGAGTTGACAGTTCCCTTTCTCATCCATTTCTTTGGTCCTCAGTTACACTGGGAATGAGTGCCTCACTTCCACCATCTAATGACAAGTACTAATCATTTGATGAAAATCTACTGAGCACTTTCACATGCCAGGCACTGTGTTTGGCACCGGACCCAATGAACAAGTTAGATATGATTCCTACATTCCAAGCTTCCAATCTGGTGAAGGCGAGATGGAAAATAAACATTGAAATAAGTATATACTTTTTAAAAATAATTATTTAATTTTATCTATTATTATTATTATTATTATTTTAAAATTTGCTCGAGGGCATGTATGCTCACCAGAGAGTGACAGAGAGAGAGAGAGAGAGGAAGAGACAGAGTGAGAAAGCAAGTTACCAGGTCCAGGACTCAAACCATGGTTGGACCATGTGGCAGTCTAGCACTTGCAATCAAGTACTTTTACAAAATTACCTTCAGGCTACTAATCTAGTGGGTATGCAACATAAATGTTGTGTTTAGACTTGAGTCTCATCCCCAGGTATCTCATTATATATATGCAAATATTCTAAAAATTCAAAAATATATCCACACTGCTCTAGTCTCCAAAACTTCAGATAAAGGACACCCATTCTGTACAACTATAAAGATGTCTCTGATAGCGTCTTCTATATGGTTCAAGTTCCACTGTACATAGGTTGCAAAAATAAACAAACACCTGTGAGCTTACTTATGGCCTTACAAAGTTACCTCAGGAGTTTTTTAATTCTACATGGTTTCCAAACTGTAAAGTCATATAAGTTTGAAAGTGGGATATTCCATAATATGACTTATGCTATCGTCTCCACTTTCTAGTTTGTTTTTTCATTAAATATGACATTCTAAATGCTCAGCAAAAATATTTGCTAGAAAAGGAAGAATCACTTATTTGTCTCTAGATCAATATGAAAAACATCATTAAATAAAAAATCATTTTTAACAATATTGTGAATCTTAATAATGTCTTCCCTACTAGATTAGCAGTTCCTGAGGGAGGAGAGGAGTATATTTCATTTAGCACAATACTTGGTTCTTGCATAAGCAAACAGAGCTGTACTTGAGGAGCTATACAAGGGGAAAATTATTTCCCATAATTCAGCATAATCACAAACCACTATTGAAATAAGTAGATATACATAGGGCTATACAGTCCAAAAACACCTCTGTAAGATATTAAAATATTTGAGAGAACAAATTGGCTATCCAAAATAGTCCAGTCAAGTCTCCAGGTCATCTGAGTCTGAACCCTAAAAGTCAATGCTAGTCAACCATAAAGTACAAATTTTTTACAACAGATTCTGAGGATTTATTCCTTTGGTTACTATACAAAATAATGGTTAACAAAGAATGCTCATTTATTGGTATATGTCAAGAGAATGTAATTGAATTTGATCCAATGATCAAATCCGGTTAATTCTGAAATAATAACTTGACTTTTACTTACCTATATTCGAAGGCCATTTTAACTTAACTAGATGCTACATGAGATAAAGCCTCTATTAGGAAATGCATGAATCTCACCAGGGCTGCCACATTTGCAGGTGGCATGGTGGTTAATGTGCTGGACTCCAACATGGCCAACTGCAGTTTGAGTCCTGGACCTAGTGGCTTGCTTTCTCACTTTCTCTTTTTGTCTCTCTCTGGTCATATTAAATAATAATAATAAATAAAAATTAAAATAATTGAAAAACAATTATTTATTTAATTTTATCTATTATTATTATTATTATTATTTTAAAATTTGCTCTAGGGCATGTATGCTCACCAGAGAGTGACAGAGAGAGAGAGAGAGAGGAAGAGACAGAGTGAGAAAGCAAGTTACCAGGTCCAGGACTCAAACCATGGTTGGACCATGTGGCAGTCTAGCACCTTAACCACTATGCCACCTGCTGGCCCCAAGTATATATTTATTAACAATGGTAAGTACAATGAAGAAAAAGATTTGTACTGTATAAGAAAGCTTAGTGTGGAGGAATAATTTAGATTGAGTAGATTAGGAAGGCTTCCTCAAAAAGCTGTGATCCAAAATACAAGTAGCAATTACCTAGGCAATAGCGTTCTAAGCAAAGAGTGCATGCAAAGGTATTGAGGATGCAAAGGGCTTGATGTGTCTGAGGAACCGAAAGGCCAACGTGGCTAGGAGAGGGTACAGGGATGACAGTGGCACAAGACTGGAAAGACTAGAGGACAGGCAGGGCAAGATCATGCAAAGCTTTCTAAGGTCATAGCAAGGATTTTGAAATTTTTCTTAAAAATTACTTGAAGTCACTGATAAATTAAAAGCATGAGAATGATATCATCCTATATGTCACATACATACATACATACATATGTATATTTTAAAAATTATTTTATTTAACTTTTTTTTATTTAGTTAGTTATTTTAATTTAACCAGAGAGGGACAGAGTGAGAGAGAGAGAGCGAAAGTGAGAAAGCAAGCCACCTGAGACTTGAACTGTGGTCAGCCATTTGGGAGTCCAGCATCCTTAACCACTACATCACCTGCCAGCCCCAACCCATATATGTATTTAAAAGCTAATTCTGGTTACAGTATGGAGAATGGAATATGAGAGTGGTGAGGAACACACCCCCACAAGTGTGCCTGGCACATTAGCACAAGGGCCCTCTGATTTGAGAGTCTGTTCACAGCAAGGGCTTTTCCTTGCTCCTATCTTTAACCTAGTCGGTCAAATTCAGCAGGCCCAACTTCAGTCTATGTCTTCGTGATACATAACCGAAAATGACAGAGCCAGTAGATTCCTTCACTTCATGTTAGCAGATGAAGAAATGTGGCTAAGAGAGTGAGCAACTTGTTCAACATCAAAAAGTCAATTGGAGTTGAGATGGGACTAGAATCCAGGTCCTCTTAAGATTCGCAGTCCAGGCTTACTCCTTGCAGACCAACAAGAAAAAGCCCAATTATCCTTCTCTACTAGACTTAAAATCGTAAAATCTCAAGGTTGCAATGATCTAATGGAAACAATGTGCTACATGCAATATTCTGCAATGGTCAGTCTACAATAGTTTGAAAGAAATGTGAATTCATGGAAATTCTGCTACAAGTTGTACTCCAAGGTCACAAATGGTACTGCAGATGCGACCTAGGGATGACTTATAATGGTCCCATTAATATGTCTTATCCCATAGTCTTACAAAGACAAAGTGAGTTTGCTGTCCACATTTAACAACATTTAATAAATATTTCACCCAAAAATTTGGGTTACTAGCTACTGGAAATAAAAATCTTAATAAGTGGGACAGCTGGATCCTACATGGCCAAACTAGTGGTTTGAGTCTCAGACCCAGTGGCTTGAAAAAAATGCAAGGGGCACATGCATGCATGCCCAAAATCTCAAAAGGAGGGAGAAACAGAGGAGGAGGGATTACAGTGTGACCATTCTCCACTGGAGTGCTTTCTCCTTCTCAGTCTTTCTTTGGTGAGAGCACACACCTCTGGCAATTAAATTAAAATCATAATATCCGAGAACACTGATTAATATGTCTATATTCTACCCAGCAACGATCACCAAGAACTAGGGAGCAGCACTTCTTTGAAACAGGGCACAAGCTCCCCATCCTATCAGGGCCCCCACCAACACTGGCCAAGGGGCAATCACTGCATCTCTATTATTATTTTTTTAAGATGGGGACTATTTCAGCATTGTTACTTGCCTGGCTTCCAGAGCATTTAATGGAAAAGGAATTTAAAAATAAGAAGAGAGCCTTTCCTTATTCTTACATTCTCTTTCTTATGTCTTCTCTTTCATTTCATCCCAAGCTGAAGGGAACACCCCTCCTGACCTTTTCCATCCCAAAATAGAAAGAGACCTTTCACAGCAAGGTCACCTTACCTCTGGGAAGCTGGCCATATTCACCAAAATCAGCTGTGGCGACTTCATTGAGATCTGGCTAATCTGGTTTAAAGCAAGTTTCCCATCAGCAGTTACCACAGTGATATGATCAAGGGATCCTAAAAGAAAATTACAGGGTTTTAGAATGCGGATGGACCTCAGTAGCCCCACACTGAAGTCTCTAACCGATTCAGATTCAGTAACATTCAAGGATCTGTATTGTGACCAAACTATTCAAGGGGCTTTCATAGTAGCAGCATAGTCATGTGAAAGAGCTTGACACATGAACAGACTAGGGTAGAATTCCTTACCAGTTCACCTGGACCTCGGTGGTATCCTGATAGGACTTTCAGAGCTAAAACTGGAAAGAGCTAGTCATTCATTCAGCAACTTTGCCATTAATTAGTTATGAAATCTCAAGCAAGTTATTTATCTTTTCATGCCTTGGTTCCTGACTCAGTCATAAAAATAAGTGCCTTACAGGATTAAACTGAGAACTGTAGCTAAAGGATTATCTCAGCTAAATACGAACAACCAAGTATACAACAGACACCAGGAAATAATCATAAAGAAGTACTTCCTAGTACCCCTTCTAACTCGTACAACTCCCCTGTGACACTGTATTACTATCTCCCCTTTACAGAGGAGAGAATGAGACCTGGAAAGGGTAAGTGGCCATGATCACAGAGCTAATGAAAGGGGAGATAGCCAAGAGCCAAGAGCCAAGACCCAAACTCACATGTGTTTAACTCTGATCTCCATCAAGGTTCTTTCCTTATATGCACAGAACTCAACTCTGGCTGTGCATCAGAAACACGCAGGGCTTTTTAATTTAGATTCCTGGGCCACACCCCTGATTCTGTAGAGGTTTGGGAGTCTGTGATTTTGGGGGAGTCTGTAATTTTTTCTAGGCTCACCAAACAATTCTAATAAATAGCCAGGTTTGAAGCCACTTCCTCATTCCCTTGATTTTGAAGCTTAGGTCCCCTGCACAAACAGGTCCTTTAAAAATATAGTAATACTAACACCTCACTATTACCCCTGATCTGCTCTTTACCATATTTGAATTCTGGAAAACCTTGGGCAAAGTTTTCAGAAACCCAAGAAGGCAAGCAACAAAGCCACAGTGACAGGTGGTAAGGGGGCATTATTCAGAGTCACTGATATCCTATGCAAATAGCTCATTCTGAGACACGGAGAGAAAAGGAATTTTTAAGCAAACTGAAGGAATCCTGGCAATATGTTCTTAGAATAACACAGTGCCATACTATGTCACCCATGACCAGATTTTTTTTTTTTGAGAGGTTTTTGCTATAGGGCACGTGTGCTCGCCAGAGAGACAGAGACAGAGAGACAGGAAGCAAGAAATCATCCCCCAGGGGGGATGGTCACGCTGCAATCCCTTCTCCATTCTCCTCTCAGGATCTTGGGCATGCACGCACATGCGCCCAGCTTGAGTTTAAGCCACTGGGTCTGGGACTTGAACCGTGGTCGACTACATGGGAGTCCAGTGACATAGCCATTATGCCAACTGCTGGTCCCATCCATGACCAAATTTAAAGCACTCAATTAGATTCAATGTCACCACAAGATAAAAGGTTGTTGACACCACTGACTTCAACTTGGAGAAGCCCAGGAGACACAATGGTAAACTTATACATGACTCTGAAGACCATTTATCTGAGCTGAAATACTAATTCTGCTATTTCTGACTGTGGGATGCTGGGCAAATGCCAATCTTTGGGACCTATTTCCTAATTTCTAAGTGAGATATAAAGTTATACTCATAGAGAATTAAATGAAAGGCTGTATGAAAAGCACTTAGCACTATATCCCAATAAACACTGCTATTATTGCTTCTTGACATTCTCCTATGTTTAATCACACTAACGTACTTACAAATTGTCTAACATGTTCTATTCTCTCTTGCCTCGGGACCACTGTATATAACTTTTCCTTCTACTGAGAACACTTTTCTCTGCTCAGATAACTCCACTCATCCTTCAACACTTAGCTATAGTAGCATCTAATCTCAGAAATCTTGTATGACTTCCTAGGCTGGACTACAAAGCCCTCCCATGAGCACACTTCTATAATTATGATGATAGCCTGTATTTACTGAACATTTCCTATGAGCAAGACATCTTGTTAAATGCTTCCTACAATTTATTTGCTTTCATTATCACAATAACCTATGTGACAGTTTCAATCACTTCTACAATTTTACAAAAGAGGAAACTGAGGCATAGAGAATAACTTGCCCATGATCACAAATGCTCTTATTAATGAAGCCAAAAATCCAGGTCTGATGAACTCTAAAGTCATAACTGTCACCATTTAGCTTTGCTATATCATTGTACACATGTTGATTTACTGACTGTCCCTTCACATTGAGTTCTAGGCTCCTAGAAGGTTGGAACAATGTCTTTTCTCTCTGTATTCACAAAGAAATTTATTACCTATTACAGTAATCAATACAGAATAAGTGCTGAAAAATGCTTTGAGGAATATATGAATGAACGGATGACAGATGGATGGGAAGGGATAGAGGCCAAGAACTAACTCCTATCTTAGACAAGAGTCAAAAGGTGTCAAGTATTTAGGAGATAGAAACTGGTGGCAGA
>NW_006159774.1:480933-500745 GCF_000334495.1 Tupaia belangeri chinensis
AGGGGAAAGGGTGCCTGCTGGTTCAGACAGTAATGAAAGATGATCTGGAAGAATCTGGCAAAAAGACTAGCTAAGTTTGGCCTATTTCATCCAGTCTCTCCATGGCCCCTAGTTCTACACATAATGCTACATAAACATAACCCTAAAGAGAAAGAAGCAAAAAGGAAATACCAACTGGAGGCCTTTTGAAAATGAATCTCAACTCAACCTTCCTGATTTTCAGTAAGATCCTTCGCCACGTTAGTCCCAACACGGGCTTTTCAGTATGCAACAGTGGTGGTTCCCATTCCCTAAATCTGTATCGACATAATGCATCAAATCCTTTTCCCTCAATCTGTCCCCAGCGAGAATCTCCCTCAGCCTCATTCCTGCCCCTCATTTTCTCAAAGGTTAACATTTAACAAATTACACTCCCAACCTCTTTCCAGACCCATCATATTTTTAAGTTCAACAAGAGTGGAGCTTTCTGGCTAATTTTAAGTATCACATTTCTCCCTGAGCTCCCCTCAAACTGCTCTCTGGTTTCGGCTGCAGAATGTTAACAGGCCAGAAAGCACAGGGGAGACAGGGTACTTTATCAGTTTCATACCTAAAATAATAAGCAAGTTTAAAATAAACAGTTGGGAGAGATTGAATGGCACGCTCTACTGTCAGCAAAGGCAGAAATGCGCCAGTCCAAAAGTTGACAAATGAGGGGACTGGTCTTCTGGTTTCATACAGAATCTCGTCTCTGAACTCAGTATGTTTCTGATAGTGTTTATAAATGGAGCTGTGCGTTCTCTACTTAGTTTTCTTAAGAATGAGTTCATGAAATGTCTTCTAGTTTCCTTACAAGCTACCCCAATGAAGATGTGAAAGGGAGCAACCCAAGCTTCCACAGATACCTGCTGCGGGGTCCCAGACTTGACTATAGAATGATGACAATTTGCAAAAGGCCAATTTAACAGCAATTGGATTTTTCCTGCCTGCTTGCACCATTAGCTGACAACTCACTTCTCCATCACATCTGCAAACAGTTCTCCTAGACAGTTCTGACATTTCCCACTTAGAAAAGTCACTTTCAGGAAGTTATTAACCCAAACGGAATCTTCCTGGTCAAGCTCAGGGATATAGAAATGCTTCAGGTGGGCAGGTTTGCAGCCATTTGGTTCCCAGTAAGTGACAAGAACTTCTAAACAGGACAATTTGGAAAAATCAGGCCACAGATGTCAGTACCTAAGACAAAATATCTAGATGTGTTTATAGCACAGTCATAAAAAAAATCCCATTTTTTGAGAGTATAATTCCATGAAAGCAAAGACTATGACTTTTGTTGTTCACTACTGTGCATTAGCACAGTGCCTAGTTCATAGACAAAATACTTGCTAAATGAATAAATGAATGTAGTGTTAACTGTGTACCAGGCTCTATGCTAGAATACTACATGTTACCTCATTTATTTTAATGCCCACACAAGGCTGTAAGGTAGGAATCAACAAAGGGAACTGAGGACCAGGAGAGTAAAGTAACTACCCATGGTCACTAGCTGATAAGAGCAAAATAGAGGAAAACTCTCACCTCTGCCAAAGCCATGCTCTTTCTACTACATCCCTCCCTAAAATATTGGCTCAGCCACTCACCTGGAGAGGTCCTTATATTGAGAGTCTTATTGAAATTATCCTTGAGTGCTTCCATCACAGACTTCATTTCTTCATCAACCTCTTCCAAGTTGATTATATCTTCAACCAAGGCAGTGTTAATATTCATTCTAGTTTGGGACTGTCCCTTCCCTTTGGCTAGAAAGTAAATAAAAGAACAGCAGCATAGACAGAGAAAACAACCAATTGGTAAAGGGTAAAATGTCAAGTGTGAGAAATTAGAAAACATCTCTGCCCTTAAAATAGAGCTTATATTTACTGTCAAATAGGTACTTGGCATTATGCTAAATACCTTCTCAGCTATCAGTGAGGGTACAGGCTTTATCTTCAGACAGCCCAAGTTAAAACCCTGCATACAAGCTTCATGGCCTTAGACATATCTTTCTGAATACTTGGTTCCCTAACTGTAAAAGACAAATAATAATATCTATATAGCAAGATTACTATAAGAACACAAGTTAAATCATTCAAACACCCAAAAAGCACAGTCCAAATGGCATGAAATCTATAAGTGAATTAATTCCTTATTTTTCAGAAAAATAAGCAGAAGATGAGAAAGGCAAAGTGTTATGGTTTGAATAATGGTTTGTCCACAAACTATTCTAAACAGGAATGGAAAGTGGTTTTAGTGACTTGTTCATGGTGACTGGATTGTAGAGGTGCCTGTCTCATGAATGAGTTAATGCTGTCTCCTGAAAGAACTGAATGAGTTCTAATTTGTGAAAAAAAGGTTAGTTCTTGTAAGCAGGTGGTTATAAAAGAGGACTGAACTGCCTGCAGCTCACTCTCCCTCTCTTTCTCTCTCTCTCCACACACACCTGCCAATCTCTCTGATTCTACCAGCCATTTTATAGTCTGGTTTGATGTCAGCCCTAAGCCTTTGAACTTTTCAACCACCAGAATGGTGACTCAAACAAATCTCTATTTCTTTATAAATGACCTAATCTTGGGCATTTCTGTTAGCAGTACAATGACAAACTAATACACAAAGTGACTTGCCTAATGTCAGCAAAGGGTAAGGTCAAGATCTGGTCCTAGAAATACACAATTTTAAATCTATGAACTTTCCATTAAATCATCTCCACAAAATCTAATTGGAAAGAAACAAAATATGGTAATTCATTTAAAAATAAATACTAGGACAAGTATATGTACAGTATCTGATGGCTAGTACAGACAAAAGGAACAATAGTTTAGATATACTGAACATTACCAATGGTGATGACACTGGCTTCTATTTTAGAAAACTACAGCATTGGGCGCTGAATAAAATATTACTTTATGTGTAAACCCATCAATGTGATTTTTTTTTCATACACACTCTACTACATACTTAAACATATGTCACTTCCATGAGTAATACAAATATTCTCACATTTTTAAATAGGGTATGAGAAAGGAGAAAAAAAAATTTATTTAAATAACATTGGGCCAGCCCAAGTTAAGGCAGCTATATCTCACATGGCTGACTGTGTGGTTCATGTCCTGGAACTAGAAGCTTGAAAAACATGCTGTGCACATGTGTGTGTGTATGCCCAAATTCCTAAATGGGAGAGAAATGAAAGGAAAAAAACATAAATTCTCAACAAACACAGTAAGTATAAATGGATCAAAATGACCAACTAAAAGCTAGAGATTCAGGACCAGTAGATGGCATTAATGGTTATGTTGCTAGACTCCTACGTAATCGACCATGGTTCAAGTCCTGGACGCTGTAGTGTAAAACTTATGCTGGGCGTATGTGCATGTGTGCCCAAGATCCCGAGAGGAGAATGGAATAGAAAGGACTGAGGTATGGCCATTCCCACAGAGGGTGATTTCTTGCTTTCTATCTCTCTGTCTCTCTAATGATTGCACATGCCCTATATAAAGAAAAAAAGAATCTCTTCTTTAAAAAAAAGTTAGAGGGAACCAGCAGTTAGCGTAATGGCTATGTCACTGGACTCCCACGTAGTCGACCATGGTTCACGTCCCAGACCCGGTGGCTTAAAACTCACGCCGGAGTGTGTGCGTGTGTGCCCAAGATCCCAAGAGGAGAATGGAGGAGAAGGGATTGCGACGTGACCATCCCCCGGGGGGTGATTTCTCGCTTTCTGTCTCTATGTCTCTCTCTGTCTGTCTGGCGAGTGCACGCACCATAAAGCAAAAACCTCTCCAAAAAAAAAAGTTAGAGGGCCAGCAGGTGGCATGGTGGCTGAGGTGCTGGAATTCCCACATGGCTGGCCATGCATGGTTTGAGTCCTGGACCTGGCAGCTTGCTTTTTCTCACTCTCCCTCTCTCTCTGTCTTTCTCTGGCAAAATTCATGTGAAAAATAATATTAACAATAGTAATAATAAATAAGTAATTCTTTAAAAAAATAAATTAAAAAAAGTTAGAGATTCTCATTAACATTTTTAAAACTCTGGGACCAGCAGGTGGCGTAATGGCTATGTTGCTGGACTCACACATAGTCAACTGCGGTTTGAGTCCCGGACTCAATGGCTTAAACTCATGCCAGGCATGTATGCGTTTGTGCCCAGGATACTGAGAGGAGAACGGAGGAGAAGGGATTGCATAGCCATCGCCCCTAGGGGAGGGAGGTGATTTCTTGCTTTCTGTCTCTCTCTCTCTCTCTTTCAGGCGAGCACCCGCACCCTATAGCAAAATCTGTTACAAAAAAAAAAAAAAGATTTTTAAAAATCTAATCATATAAAATATTTGACATATTACAAACATATAAGATCATAGAAAGTTTCATGTATAGAGACAGAAAATTACAACCCTAGCAAAAGAAGTTCCAGTGTATTTACATTAAAATCAAACAAAAAAATTTTAAGAAAAAATGCATTATTAGAAATTATATCTGTTCCAAATATGAGCTGGGAACAATCGCTTTCAGGAACTAAGATTCAAGATTTTCTGCTGAGACTTTACCCTTCAGACCCCATTATAGAGTGGAGAGGCAAAAATGTAGGCCATCTGAAATGCCTACTGAATTTGAACGATAAACAATTCCTTTCAGGGACTAAGACTTAAGATTTTCTGCTGAGACTAAATCCTCCTGACCCCATTCTAGAGTGGGAGAAAAACAGAACAGCAGAGAGATGGCAAATCATCTTCTGCATACCTCTGAACATTCAGATTGAACTTCAAGAAATTAGGAAGACACGTATAACCCATCAGATGACCAGAAATCACCACAGGGACACAAGAATTATGAGAAATCAAGAAAATACTCCTCCCCCAAGGAAAAAGAATAACTCCTCGTCATCCACAGACAGTACAATGGAACTCACAGAAATGTCTGATAAAGAATTTAGAATATTCATAGTGACAAAGCTAACAGAGATGCAAGAGAAGAGAGATAATAAGCTCCAGAAGATGCAGGAGAAAAAAGCAGACGAGTTCTAGGAGGTGAGGAAGCTCTTGCACCATCTGAAAGAGGAAATACACAGCATAAAAAAGAATTAAACAGAACTGTTAGGGATAAAGGCTGTAATACAGGAAATCACAACCTCCCTTGAAAGTATTAAATGCAGGCTAGCTCATACAGAAGATCAAATCTCAGATGTAGAAGGCAGAATGGCTGACAAATCGACCACGAAGACTAAGAAAATAGCCAAAAAAAATGAGAATAACATATGAGAAATACTAAATACCATTAAACACCCAAATATCTGGATAATCAGTATCCCAGAAGGTGAAGACATTAATAAGGGCATTGATAAACTATTCCATGAAATCCTGGAAAAAAACTTTTCAAACCTAGAGAGGCATTGAAATACCAGACCCAAGAAATACAAAGGACCCCCAAATAGGATCAACCCAAAAAGATCTTGTCCAAGACATATTATAGCCAGAATGACCAAAACCACAAACACAAGATATTCAGACTGGCAAGAGAGAATCGTCAAGTTACCTACAAAGGATATCCCATCAGGTTAACAGTGGACCTCTCATCAGAAACAATGCGAGCAAGGAAAGAATGGGAAAATATATTCAAAGTGTTAAGGGAAAAACAATTTCAACTAAGAATACTATACCCAGCAAGATTATCCTTCATATGGGAAGAAAAGACAAGAGAACATTCTCAGATAAACAAAACCTGAAAGAATTTACCAACACCAGACCAACTCTCCAAAATAGTTCTGAATGGAGTTCTATATCAGAAAAACAAAATACAGACACACAGAAATAAGAGTTTAAAAACAATTAAGAAAATGGCCAGCTTAACTATAGGGACAAGTCTGGAGCTGGATGTTATGTTCCAGAATTTAAACTGGAAGACAGGATCACAACAGAAGATAGATTAAGTACGTGAGACTGAACTGGTGAAATAGAATCTTATGATTTTTGTTTGCCTAAAACATTGCTGATTTTCTTCTATGCTTTGTTTTCCAGATTTAAGGATTTTTGTCTTCTCTTGAGCTGTTGATAGGTTCAAGTATCTACTATTTGAACAGAATCTACTGTAGGAGGCAGGCCAGTCCCATAGCACAGCGGTTAAGTACTATGTGGAGTGAGCCACATCCCACACAGCCAACCATGGTTTGAATCCCAGCCCCAGTGGCTTGGGAAAAAAAAAAAAATGCCAGGCACATGCACACATGCCCAAGATCCTGATGGGATGGCAGAATGGTGGAAAAAGGATTGCACCAGGCTCCATTAGGGGAGGAGAGGGACTAGTATTAAAAAAAAAAAAAAAAAACACTTATAGGAAGTACTGAAAGTCACACTTAGGTGAAAATGTATATATAGCCTTACCTGCTTATAAGCAAAGGACAAAGCATTATTCACAATATACAAGATAAACAACTAAAGTGCCCATCAATAAATGAACGGATAAAGAAACTACACAAATAATGATAGAATATCCCCTTTTCAAAATGCTTGGAACCAGAAATGTTTTGGATTTCAGATTTTTTTGGATTTTGGAATATTTACATATACATAATGAGATATCCTAGAGATGGGACCAAATCTAAACAAGAAATCTATTTATGTTTCATATATATACTTCATGCATACAGTCTATTAGTGATTTTATATTTTTTTATATGCTGTATTTTTACTGCAACCATCACATGAGGTGAGGTGAATTTTCTACTTGTGGCATATCAGTACTCAAAAAGTTTCAAATTTTGGAGTATTTTAGATTTCAAATTTTCAGATTATTTCAGGGACTATTTCAGGGATATTCAACTCTCTATATAATAGAATATTATTCAGCCTTAAAAACAAGGAGAGGGGCTGGCAGGTACCACGGTAGTTTGGGACACTGGACTCCCATGTGGCCAACCACAGTTGGCCTATTGATGATTTCTACACCAATACACCAGGTTTGAGGTGATTTATACAACAGGTTTGAATTCTGGACCTAATAGCTAGCTTTCTCGTGTTCCCTCTCTCTCTCTTTCTCTGGTCAGATTGAAGAAAGAGAATAATAAACAATAAATTTGAATAAAGTAAGTCTTTAAAAAAAAAAGGAGATCCTGCCATTTGCCACATCATAAGTGAACCTGGAGGGCATTACGCTAAGTAAAATTAAGCACAGACATGGATAAATATTGTATGATCTCACTTACATGTGGAATCCCCCCAAAATAAATAAATAATACACAAAGCTAGAGAATAAAACAGTAGTGTCCAGTGGTGGAGAGAAGGGAGAGGAAATGGAGAGATGTAGGTCACAGGACACAAAGTAACAGATACACAAAACGAGAAAGTCAGATATACAACATGAGAACTACAGCTAATATTGAATTTTTACTAAACATGAGAACTACAGCTAATATTGAATTTTTACTAAGAGATTTTACACACTCTGCCATTAAAACAAATGGCTAACTGAGTGAGGTGATGGATGAGTTAACTTGCTTGACTTTTAAGTAACCATTTCCCTATCTACATGTATACTGAAACATCATGTAACAATGAAATTTTTAAAAAGAAAGAAAATGACTGAAAATTAATGAACTAACTGTCCAGCTCAGAAAATATAAAAAGGATAAATATATAAGAAAAAATAAATAAAGAGCAGAACTCAATAAAATCTGAAAAAAAAAAAAGAACAAAATCAACAACTCTTTTCAAAAGGTTTATAAAACTGACAAACTTCTGTTAAGAACACCCAGAAAAAGAAAGCAGTAGACACAAAAAAATAATATTAGGAAAGAAGAGGAGAGCCACTAGTGGCATGGTAGTTACGGTGACTGGATCCCACATGGTCAGCTCCACAGTTTGAGTCTTAGACCTGGTAGCCTGAAAAACATGCCAGGTTCATGTGCATCTCTGTGCAAAATGCAGAGAGGAGAATGGAGGACAAGGGACTGCAGTGTGGCCATCCCTGCTGGGGAGTGATTTCTCTCTCTCTCTCTCTCTCTCTCTCTCTCTCTCTCTCTCTCTCTCTCTCTCTCTCTCTCTCTCTCTCTCTCTCTCTCTCTCTCTCTCTCTCTCTCTGTGTGTGTGTGTGTGTGTGTGTCTGGCTCTCTCCATAGTGGAAATTTTAATAATCTTAAGAGAGTATTATGGGGGCCAGAAGGTGGCACGGTGGTTGGGGCACTGGACTCCTACATGGACGACTATGGTTCAAGTCCTAGATCTGGTGGCTTGCTTTCTCATTTTCTATCTCTATCTCTCTCTGGTCAAACTAAAATAATAATAAATATAGTTAAAAGAATTATTTTTAAAAAAGAGTACAGACAATGTTTTACCGACAGCTCTAAAAACAAAATTAAAAATGTCCTATGACATACAACTTATTGAAACTCTTGGGGCTGGGAGGTGGTATAGTGGTTAAGGGCGCTGGACTCCCACATGGCTGACAGCAGTTTGAGAACTGGACCTGGTGGCTTTCTCTCTCTCTCTCTCTCTCTCACTCTCTCTCTCTCTCTCACTATGTCCCTCTCTGGTCAAATTTAAATAAATAAAGTTAGATAAAATAATTCTTAAAAAAAAACTCAATAAATCAAGAAGAAAGAAAATATAAAGTCTCATAATCATTAAGAAAACTATAGATTCAAACATACCCACACACAAGTACAAGAACATACACGTATATCAAATCCAGATACTTTTACGGTTAATTCCATCAAACATGCAAGGAACTAATAATGCTGACCATCCCATTAAGAGATATAATTAAGAGAGGAATGTATTTCCCAATTTACATCATGAAGCTAATAAAGTCTTGACACCAAAAGCAGAAGATAATACTAGAAAGTTAAGGCTGTCAACATTAATGAGTTACATTAAGGATAACCTCACAGTGCCTTTATATACTCAAATGCAGACTCAAACATCGTGGTGGTTAAGGTGCTAGACTCCCACATGGCCAACTAAGGTTTGAGTCCTGGACCTTCTCACCCTTTGCCACCTCCTCCCCGTTTCTCTCTGGCAAGTGCACGTACCCTATAACAAGTTAAAAATAATAATAATTATAAAATTAAACAAATAATTCTTTTTAAAAAATTTAATGCCCATTCAAAAATAAAAACTTTTAACAAAATTAGGATAGAAGATATTTGCTTAAAAAAGACAACCAAAAACATAAAGCAAAAAAAATTCTTGATGTTAACATGCAGTAAGTATTCTCAGGTCAGCACTGCAGTGTGGTGGTGAAGGGAACCAGATCCCACCTGCCTAGCTTGGTAGTGCAGCCAATAGCAAAGAAACTGCACTGTGGAAAGCCACGTGACTGACTCTGGGTTTGGATCCCTGGGTCCACCTGAAAACATACCAGATACATCTCAGGCACCCAAGAGCCAGACAAGCTGGAGGGCTAGGGAATGGGGATTGTGGTTTGATGGGACCCTGTCAAGGGTGCTTCTCTTTTTCTCTCTTGCATGCATGTACACGCACACTCTCTCTCATAAAATTTTTTTTTAATCTTATTTTTTACCACTGTTTGAATCCTGGCTCTGGCAGTTTAACAAACAAGCTAGGTACATGTATATGCATGCCCAGAATCCCAGAAGGGAGAGCATCAGGAGTTCCAGCTTTCCAGATCTGCAATTAATTAGATGACCATGGGCAAATCTCTTTCTTTTTTTTTTTTTTTTTTTTTTTTTTCGGGGGTTTACACCAAGGGGGCGGGCCCCCCCCAGACAGAGAGACAGAAAGCAAGAAATCACCACCCCCCCACCCGCCCGGCCAGGGAGAATGGCCACATAATCCCTTCTCCTCCATTCTCCTCTCGGGATCTTTGGCATGCATGCACATGTGGCCAGTCTGAGTCTAAGCCACCAGGTCCAGGACTCAAACCATGGTATACTATATGGGAGTCCAGCGACATAGCCATTATGCCAACTGCTGGTCCCAACCATGAGCAAATTTCTAACATCTATTCCTCAGTTTTCTTATTTGCAAAACGGTGAGATGTGGAATCACTTGATAATCATAAAGATTTCTTCAGTAAAAAAAAATTACCATTTCTTCAATAAAAAAATTTTAAGTATTAAATAAGCAAATACACAGGAACTTCTAAAAAGTATACGGGACCAGTAGTTAGCATAATGGCTATGTCGCTGGACTTCCACATAGTCGACCGTGGTTCGTGTCCCGGACCCGGTGGCTTAAAACTTACAACAGGCACATGTGAATGTATGCCCAAGATCCCGAGAGGAGACTGGAAGAGAGGGGACTGCAGCATGGCCATCTCCCCTGGAGGGTGATTTCTTGCTTTCTGTCTCTCTGTCTGTCTCTGTCTGTCTGGCAAATGCAAGTGCCCTATAGCAAAAAAAAAAAAACTCTAAAAAAAAAAAGTATAATGCAACATACAGATCAAAAGTTATTACAACACTATTATCACTAGTATTTTTCTCTTTTTAGAATTACTTTAATTTTTAAATTATTATTATTTTAAGTTTGTTATAGGACACATGCACTTACAGGGGGTTGGGGGAGAGAGGGTACAGAGTGAGAAAGCATCCCACCAGGTCCAGGACTATGTTCGGCCATGTGGGAGTTCAGCGCCTTAACCACTATGCCATCTGCTGGCCCCACAACAAAAGTTTTCTAAGTACTAATGGTCTCTAGCAATTTGTTAATCATCTTATTCACAGAAAGAAGATCTACACAAAACCAGAAAAGGAAAGTCAATGAGAAGTTATTTTGCAGCATTTTCTTAGCACCATCCTTGGGCACAGACACCCCGGCTCACCACTACAAATAGCGACCTGCTAGACAATTTCAGTCACTCATTCATTAATTCAATAACATTTCTGAATGCATACTGTGTATCAGACCCTTTTATGTGCCGAATAAGAGAGACATAGACCTTATCTTCATCGGGTTTAGAGTGGAAGAAAGATAATAAATAATAATCAATCTTACAGTTAATTAATTACTGCTGTTCTAAGCACATTAAAGGTAAAATAACACTGCATACAAGTGCACATAACAGGGGACCTGACCTACTCTAAGAGGTCAGGGAAGGCTTCCCTGAGGAAGTGGCATTTAAGCTGAGACCTGAGGTTCATCAAAGTCTTATTCTTGGATGACACAAGCCATTAAGATCATTCATCTAAATCCACGGCTCTAATATCCCCCTCACCCAACAACCTTCTGGTTTTAATTATACTCCCAACATGCATCTTCCTATAAGGAGAGCATAATGTTGACCCTTGCTGTAGCATTCTGGTTTGCTTGGCACTTACACCTTTAATTCTAAATCTAAAAGGAAAAAATTGGGCATTTTCTGAACCACCGAGAAAACAAATGGCAATGGAAAAATAGACCCTGGGTCTTAATGCTGTCCCTGTGACTGTGACCTATAGAGCTAATCAACAGAATTATCTGAGACACCACTTCCTCATGTGGACAAGAAGAATCTAGTGCATTTCTGAGATCCCCAGCTATGATAATTCAGGGTCACCTATAAGGGGGAGTGGGGAGGGTAGTCCATGTCTTTACCTTTGGTTTTCTTGGTGGCAAAATGGCGACTTGGAACAGCTGCACAGGCCACGAATTGCCTATGGTCAGGCTGTCTTCCATTCATTATTCTTGGTGTAACTTCTGTAACAGGTCTGGTCAAGGCTGCAAGGTAACTGCGAAAGGCAGGGTGGACCAAGCGATAACACTTTAATCCGAAGGCCATGACTGAAGGCAAACCTTGTGCACATCCGCTAAAAAGACAAAAAGGAGATCTAAATAAAAAATCCTGCTGTAACTTCAGAAAATAATTTGTACCAATTAAGAAACTCCTATAGAGAACCAGCAGTTAGCGTAATGGCTATGTCGCTGGACTCCCACGTAGTCGACCGAGGTTCGCGTCCCAGACCCGGTGGCTTAAAACTCATGCCGGGCGCGTGTGCGTGCGTGCCCAAGATCCCGAGAGGAGAATGGAGGAGAAGGGATTGCAGCGTGACCATCCCCCCTGGGGGTGATTTCTCGCGTGCTCTCTCTATGGCTCTCTCTGTCTGTCTGGCGAGCACACGCGCCCTATAGCGAAAATCTCTCCAAAAAAAAAAAATTATAAAAAAAAAGAAACTCCTATAAACAAAGCTATGTACTAGATAATGTAAATATATTATCTCTAGTCCTCCTCCCATTCCCAATGGAATTTTTTTATTTATCATTATTACTATTATTTTAATTTACTATGAGTACACGCGCTCACCAGAGAGAGATGGAGAGACAGAGAAGGGAAGCAATAAAGAAGGATATCAGGTCTGGGACTGGAACCGCAGTTGGCCATGTGTGAGTCCAGCATTCTCACCACACCACCACCTACAGGCCCAGAAAGAAATATTATTGGCCTCATTTTACAAGATGAAGAAACTGAGGCTCACAGAAATTTAGGAACCTGTCCAGAGTCTATAGGACTCCAAACCCTAAGTTTCTTCCACTGCACCAAAATGTCTCTCCAGCAAAAGTACAGCAGTCTAAACCTTTAATGATCCTAATTAAACCCTTGAGAAAACGTACAAAATCTTGATAAAGTTTAAAGAGGGAGAGCAGAGCACTAGAAGAAGACTTTAAAGTAAATAAGAAAACCATTTCAACAGGCATAAAATGACTGGAAAATTCACACGACAGCATTTAATTACAATTTTCTTTGGTGCCTTATGCGCTGATTACCAATTAGAATGCACTTTACTTTAATGTGAGTGGGAAACTTGATTGAGGTTTGAGGTCTCCCATGGTAAAGAACTAAAGCTCTGGAAAATGCCACCCTCCACTGTGTTAACACAAGTTACACATTATACTTCTGAGGCCTTTGGCCATGGAAAGATGCTATCGCCTACAGCTATCTCTGGGCTAGAACAAAGTCACAGCTAAGTAACGAATGTAGCACTTTAGCACTGTAGCTTGTGCCAGGAATCTGGCTATCACTCAGCTAAAAATTAAGAACAATTAGCATCAAGTACCTGGAAGTTACTATCTTTAAAAACCAGTCCCATTCTTTACTTGGGGAAAAAAAAATGCCATCCTAAATTTTTTTCTTTATTCATGATAGAGCACGTTCACCGGCAAAAGACAGAGACAGAGACAGAGACAGAGAGGAGCACTCGCCAGAGTCTGGTCAGAGGGAAGTCCTTTCCTCCAGTTCTCCAGTTCACCTGATTTTGGGCACTAGCCCACATGCCCAGCAGGTTCCAGGCCCACTAGACTGAGGATTTGAACTAGCTGCTATGTGGGATCCAGCTTCTCTTGAGCAGTACATTATTGCTGTACCATGGAGCTGGATTCTACAGCCTAAATTGTTGATGTGGGATAATGGAGTGAATAAGAGCATGGGCTCTGCAGCCAGAAAAACCTGGAATTCAGTCTCTGCTGCACCACTGAATGCTCCTAAATAGCCAAGCCTTGATTCCCTCAACTGTAAAATGAGGATAATTATACCTAGTTCATAGGGTCAGGAATAATGAATGAGGCTATGTAGGCAAAACACTTGTGACAGGACCTAGCAGAGAGGAGGAGCTCCAAAAATGGCACCCATTGATGGCTATCCCCTTTCCTTTCAAAGACATTCCTGCAGGGACCAGTAGATGGCATGACGGTTACATCGCTGGGCTCCCATGTAGTCGACTGTGGTTCTAGTCCCAGACCTGGTGGCTTAAAACTCACACCAGGCACATGTTCGTCCATGCCCAAAGTCCCAAGATGAAAATGGAGGAAAAGGGATTGTTGGCATGGCCATTCCTCCTGAGGGGTGATTTCTTGCTCTCTGTCTCTCTCTTGTGAGCACATGTGCCCTATAGCAAAAATCTCTCAAATTAATAAAAAATTTAAAGTTCCTGTCAGGACTAGACATAATAAAAAAAACCTTGTATGCCATTACTAACATGCACGGTAGCCTAGAGTCAGTCAGGCCTGGATACAAATTTCAGTTTTGAGTAATACCCTTTCCCTTCCAAGACATCACTTCCCACACTAATGAATAAATAAATTAATTAATTAAATAACTGTGATCTTAAAATAAGTAAGAGTGCATCTAAAACAGCCAGCAGAGTGCCTGGAATTTAGTAGCTACTTAATCAATGGTGGTTACCATTGTTATTGTTACCTTTTTAAAAGAAAGGCAAATGAGTACCAAATTCTCTCTCATGATGGAATTCACAAGGGAAGACAGATGTCAATGATCAGCATATAAAGTCTATAAAAACAGATCTGGGGGCGGCAAGTGGTGTGGTGGCTAAGGGGTGAGTCTCTCTCTCTCTCCCTCTCTCTTTTGTCCCTCTCTGGTCAAATAAATAAATAACATTAAATAAAATAATTTTTTAAAAAAGATCTGGATTTAATGTGGAGTTTATTTTTTAATATTGTTATCAATGGCTACTAATAACTGATGAAGGGTCTGGGCTGCTCTCTTTACCAATATCACTTCATTTCATCTTTTCAATAAAGCCACAAAGAAAGTATAGTGATCCCCATTTTCCAGATGCTGAAACTGAGGCTCCAAGCGATTAAGTCACCATTTAAGGACATGGAGCTAACAGCTGAGCTCTGTTTTAGCAGAACTGAAACTGAGCCACAAAAGTCTGGCTCAGAACAAGGTTTCTATATCTAGGTTTTTGCCTAATATAGCAAATGCCTAACTCACACGTACATCCAAATATGGCTGAATAATAATGTGTAGGTTTTTGTTTTGTTTTGTTTTGTTTTCAATCAGCAGAGTCTCAATCTGGCTGTTCCATTTAAAACAGGTTTCCTGGTATTCCTGTTGCAAGTCATAATACCAATCCACAAAGCAAGAGGAAATCAAAATGGGTTAGAAATAAACAACCTTTGACAGAAAATACAGCACCCAAAGTAGACCCAGTACACGTGAACCGGAAGATAACTCTATAAATAAACCACATTGCTGAAATGCTTCAGGCGTAGATTTTAATTGCACAGAAGTCAGGAAATTTCAAAGTAGAAGTTCAGTAAAGGTAGTCCCTTGGAGTGCAGTCCCTTAAAGACCTGCACATTAACTTTTGGCTCAGAGTAAACAAAGACTTAAAAGTTGAGGGAAGAAACTCATGAAAGCCCAAGAAAATTATCCACAAAATGAATTTATACGCAGAAACAATGTAGCAGAAGTACCAGGGCTTTGGACACAGTCTGGAAATGGCTTCTTAATTTTCCCACTTCCAGTGCTTCAGTGTCCACATGTCATCATCACAGAACTATAAATGCCCCTTTAAAAAGATCACTGTAACAATAATAATGATATAGTGATACTATGTGACAGAAACTATTCTACGTGCTAACTTTAACTCATTTGAGCCTCAGGATGTACTACTATGTAGTAAGTGCTATAATCATCCCCAGTATACAGATGAGAAAACGAAGGCAAGAGTAAATAATCTCCCCAAAACTTGAATTCAGGACATCTAGTTTTTAACCTGTATTCTATACCATGGACATAAATATTCAATGTTTTGCCTGGTACCCATACATCCACAATAAATAGTTTTTAACATCCCAATCATTGAAATATTTTTTCAAACTACTTGAAGCACACAGTCTTTTTTCAATGTTGAGGTCTCAAAACTTAAGATTCTCTTTTTTCCATAAAAAGTAGATTTTAATGTTGGGAACACCTAGATAATAACTGAAAGTCTTGTCTTAATCTGTTGTTCTAGCAACACCTTCCAATCCAGCTATATATTAACTTATAATATGTACATATGTACATACATGAAAACCCTCATCATATATAAAACACATTCATGTGTATTTTATTATTTGATTTTCACAATAACCAAAGAATCATGATTTACCACCTACATTTTACAAAATAACCAAACTGATCTTTAATTTCTTCAAATGCCCCTCTTGCCCCAGGTCTTCAAACATGCAACTGAATCCACTTGGAATGCTCATTCCTCAATTCTTTAACATTTCCCATTTTTCTTTCAGATTTCAGCTTAATCATCCCCTCCTCAGAAGATGCCTTCCTTGGTCACTCCTCCAGTCCAACTAAGTCAGGTATCCTGTAGAGTACTTTCAATTTTATTATTTTTTAAAACTTGCTAGAAGGCACAGGCACTTGCTGCAAAGGGACAAAGTGAGAATGAGGAAGAAGGGAAAACCATAAAAGTGCATCCCCATGGGGTATGGTCATGCCACAATCCCTCCTCCTCCTCCATCTTTTAGATTTGGCGAGCGCACATACAGGCATGTCGTGTTTCTCAAGCTGCTGGGTCCAGAACTTGAACATGCAGTCAGCCATATGGGATTCAGCTGCTTTAACCACCATGTGGACCCTATAACCACATTCACAACACCCTATACTTCAGCATAGCACTTAGTCATTTTGTGTGTGTGTGTGTGTGTGTGTGTTGTTTTTTGGATTTTTTTTTTTTTTTTTGCCTGGAGGGCCAGAAAGAGACAGAGAGAGGGTAAGGGAGAAAGCACCCCATGGGGTAGGGTCAAGCTGCAACCTCTTCTCCTTTCAAGATTTTGGGCACATATGCACATGTATCCAGCATGTTTTTCAAGGTCCTGGGTCTGGGACCCTAAACCATGTGGTGGTCCGTGTGGGATCCAGCTCCATTAGCCACCAGGCCACGGGCTGGCCTCATAGCACTAAATTTTTAACAAGATATTTGTGTGATTATTTGATTATTGTCTCATTCCCTCCAAATAAGCACTACAAACTAATCCACGGTTGTCTCATCACTGTTTTATCACAAGGGCCTAGCACCTTTGTCTAAACACAAAGGACACAGGATAAATGTGATTCACAATATACAAATGAAATTCCAGGAACACTAAGTCCTTGACCATGGTCAAAATGCTGGCACAGAATTGGAACCCACATGTCTAATGGTAGGATCTGGTCTCTGTTTCCCTACACTGCCTCTACCATCTTTTAGTTTGTCAGATTTTTGTTTAGAGATAGTAGGGCATGTTCTTCCCTAAATTCCCTAAATTGTGGTAGCTGACAATACACAGAACCAGCAGAATCATCATATCCCTGGCACAGCTAAAGGAGGGATAAGACACTTTAAACAAAGAAAGATCTTTCATCTAGGAGCTAGGAGATCTGGATTCCAATACTCCTACCCCATCACTGTTTGCCATCTGGCCCTTTTAAATTCATAACCACCTGTATTCAAAAAGCATTTGTAGCTGCTCTACCATAGCTATGTGACTTGTATCAAGTCGTTTCTCCACCTAGGTTTTGTTTCTGCAACTATAAAATGAAGGAATCAAATTAGGTTTTCCAATTATAAAGCTCTGAAGAGCCTGAGAAATGCAATGGAGAGTGATTAAAGGGAAAGGCACCAAATTTAGAAAAGACCTGAGATAGAGTTCTGGTTCTAGCACTTCCCAGATATGTGACCTCAATTTCATCTGTAAAATGGAAATGACAGTATTATTATATTTGTCAGGATGATGTAAATGGAGATGGGCTATTGAAATGACAACTGTGTTGTCACAGGGCGTAGAGAGTAGTGGTTAAAAGTTCAGGCTTTGGAAACACACAGGCCTAGGCTTGAACTGAAGTTCCATCAATAACTGACCGCATGACCCGGCAAAGTTACCTTTTGAGCTTCCTTCCGTTTCTTTTTTCATGGAGGGGATAACCATACCAATCCCCAGGAGATTGTTCGGAAAATTAAATGTTCCTGTAGGTACTAAGTACTGTGCTATAAAATAGCAGCGACTATTAACTAAGCGCCCCCACTCCCCGCATCCCCTTAATTCCTAGCTGGAGAGATGAGCTCCGCCTTCAACCGCTGAGACTCTCTCTGATGCGACAGGTCCCGCCCCCAACCTTAAAGGTCAAGCCTTGAGTTGAACAGGTTGGGGTTGTAGTCCGGTCCCCCAAAGACCCCCTCCAGAGGCTCCTCAGTAAAGGCCTCTGGCACCCAGACCCTGTGTGCGCCTCGAGTCCCAGCCGAGGACACTCACCAGCTACAGCCCAGGTTATTGGGGAGAGACTCGCGCGAGCACGGCGACGGCAGCGGCGCGGGCGGCGTGACGTCACGGAACCGCGTCGCGGCGCAGACGTAGTGCGTCACCGGCGGCCTGGGAGCAGGGCGGCGTTGAAGCGGTGTCTAGAGGGCCGTCGTACCACCGAGGCAGGACCTGTTTTCGGGGCATGAGCTGAGGGCACAACGAGGCCACGAGGTGAGTCCGGCCGCGGTGTGTCCCTGCATCTCGTCGCAGGCCCCGCGAAGAGGTATTGCAGGAGACTGTCCTCCCTGGATGGCTTTTGAGGCCCCGCCCCGGATTGTCCCGCCGCTGGCCCGGAAATAACAATCCGAGTATTGACTCCTCGCCTCTGGGAATTCGCGGGCAGGAATCGGGAAGTCGGGATTCCAGGCTTGACCCCGAAGTTAACCTTTAAGAATAAGTGTCTTTGCGATTTTGGACCTCAGGTTGTTGCAGTTCTGCTGGGAGGATAGATGTGGAAGCGTTTTGTGAACTCTTAATCTAAGGAATCGTTGCCATTGCAAATTTAATGGATTTTGATACTGCATTGTTTTGATCTTTCACTACACTTTAACGTTCTTTCAAAGCCCCGTCCAGAGCTTTCGCCGATAATCTCTTAGATAAGGCTCGCTACGACCTCTTGAGTAGGGATGATTGTATCCATTCTAGGCAGGAAGAAGAAATTGAGGCCCCAAATGAAGAATTGGCTTAATTCCCTCATTAAGTAAATATTGAACACTTCCGTGAGCCAGGTAGTGTACTCAACACTGAGGATAGAACCATGATCATGATTGGCAAGGCCCCTAAGCCCTCTAAGACCTCACATTCCACTGAAGGAAACAAGATTTAAAAAATAGCACATTACACCAGCATTATATGCCTAGAAAAGGTTGCTGTGATAGTAAGAAAGGGCTCTATTCTGTTAGAGAACACTTTAGTGTGGAGAGATCATGTTTCTAGCTGAATTCACAACAGCTACGTGCAAAATCCACAGTTTGGTTACAGATCTCTCTAGCCCCATGCCCTCACCTTTCCCACTAAAACATGGTACTTTGGGTGGTTTTAAGTAACTATTGCTGCTTTGGACATGAGAAAAACCAGAAATTCTTGTCATTCATGAATATCATATCCTTTAGAGAGCCTTTCCCTCTCCACTCGGTCTATTCCAACCCCATGTTAAATCAGCCTACTTGATTGTGTTCACAGCATTATCACTAACTACATCTTGCTTACTTATGTTGCTTTTGTTTTTTCCTGTGCCCCTTCCAAATGTAAGTACCATAAGGGCAGGCATCCTGCTTGTTCACTGCTCTCATCCCAGCATCTAGACAATGCCTAGAAAATATAAACTCAATAAATTTATTTTAAAGGAATGATCTGTAGGCTGGAGAGAAAGGAAGCAGGGAGAGGACAAAATGCTTTCATTCCTGGCATTCTGTTTATGTCTGTTTCACCTCTCTCTCAGGAGAACTATGGCTTATTCATTTCTCTCTCTTCAGTTCTATTTTCAGTTCATAGCCCAGGGTTTAACAGTTTGTAGTGGCTTGTTGCACTTTAAAGATGTCTGTGGGAGGGAACCAGAGTTAGCATAATAGCTATGTTGCTGGACTCCCACGTAGTCGACCGCAGTTCGTGTCCCGGACCCGGTGGCTTAAAACTCATGCCGGTCCCACGTGCGTGCGTGCCCAAGATCCCGAGAGGAGAATGGAGGAGAAGGGATTGCGGCGTGACCATCCCCCCTGGGGGGTGATTTCTCGCTTTCTGTCTCTCTGTCTCTCTCTGTCTGTTTGGCGAGCGCACGCACCGTATAGCAAAAACCT